>NC_142201.1:54549166-54868750 GCF_049639895.1 Pseudopodoces humilis | reverse complement strand
ACCCAAGACTTCCAGCCACAGCTGTGTGTCCAAAGGCTCCAGTTCAGGTCCCCAGTGGGCTTATCAGACCAGAGCTATGCCAGAAGAGTGTTGAACCTCTGCTCAGAAATAAGCATTCCCTTGGCTGTCCATGGAGCCCCATAGTCAGAGCTCTGTTGCCACCGTGAGGGACCTGTGCTGAGCTGAGGCCTCGCTGTGCGCTGCTGGGTAGGAGCTGGCTGACACTGCACTTTCTTGCCCCCACATCCCCCTGCCTGCTTAAACCAGAACCAACAGCAGGGGTTGTGTTGACTCCATCCCATTCATTCCAGATTTTGGGGGACAGATGGCAACAGCCATCAGGAATGGTGACCCAGATGTCTTGCTGGTATGCAAATAAGACTATAAATCAATCATCCTACTCCATAAATAGTGGACAGCCCAGAGCCCTTGAGCTCTCCTGCCCAGCAGTGGGCTGCATGCCAGGATCTCCCCTTGAGTAGGGACATCTTTGAAGGTTACTCCTCGAGGCTGAGATGTTCCTTGCTGCAACAGATCTTTAGTAATGATTAATAGCGTGCTAAACTTTGAAATATTAGCTGAGTGATATAGGGATTGATTGTGTGCATATAATCATTTAGAAGTAAACTGTTGACCAAATGTAGGACTAGGACTGGATCCAGTTACACCTAAACTCCTCTCTGAGATGGAGTTAAGAACACAAGGAAGTCCTTTATGGATGTCATGACTCAACAGGAGGCTCCTCCTGTTTTATCCAACCCTGTCCTCTATGTAGATATCAATTCAGTCTATCTTGTCATGGAGTCCTGTTCAACCACCAATTTACCATTTACCATTGAATTTTGAAAGCTCGCTATTTGATATCAATAAAATATATGTTGTTTCTCTATTAGGATTGAAGTGCATCACTCCGTTCATGACACAAGGACCTATTCTGCCAACTCTCTTCAGCACCCTCAGCTCCTGGTGCTCTTAGGGAGCAGCTAGCTCTTTCTACTTCCTAACAATTGATTTTGGATGAAATATGCATTACTTTTGCATTGACGTATACCTGAGTGTTCAGAATTAATACTGAAATACTGAAACAAGGATGGAGCAGTATCTTCAAACAATAAAGAAAATTGGTTTTTAGAAGTAGCACGTCTGAATTAAAAGTTTCTTCTAATTTCTTCGCAATACCGCTTCTTTCTTGGTCTAAACATGTCTGAAATGCAAGACTTAGGAAAATATTATAAAGCATTTTAGGCATGTTGTTCTCTTTCTAAGTAAAAAGGAATAAATTGACTGTTTACTTCCATCCTGAAGTGTCACTCTGAAAATTAAACCTTCTGATTTTGTTTTCATAATTGCAGCTGCTTTCCCATGACAGTAACTGTAAACATAGATGTTTATGCATTCCTTCTAAGAAACTACTTTTGATGGATGTTTCGCATGACCAGTGTGATAGGGAAAGTGGTAACTTAATTATCCAATCCCTGGTCATTGTCAAAAATCTGTAAATACTGGAGTTAAAAAATAAAGTCACAAGTTTTTGTTCTAACACTGATGGTAGCAGTGTGAATCATTTTGTGTCCTCTAGTGACACTGAAGTACTCAGATTTGTAAGCAAATGCATCTTGTTTATATTGGTAAATATTTTTGAATATTTTAAATATTTTTTCCTCTTTTTTTTTTCCACCTCATTTTACTTTAACTTCCAATAAATATAGTCCTAAAGTAGTCTGTATGTTAGAGAATCTAAATAAATTTTTGTCACAAACAATACAGAGAATATCATAAAGTGGCATTAGAAATTGATACATGAGAATTTATACTAGTTTCTTTTTACCTATGCTACTGAACCTTTCCTGAACCTTTCCTGGGCTATGAGACATCAAGAAAGGAATCAGTATTTTATCAGCTCACGAGTACATTCAGCTCCTAAGAGACACCCTCAACAACAAAAAGCTAGTTGTTACAGTAAATTCTAGCAATCCATAATAATTTGTTTATTTATTATTTAAATGTCTATCTCTGCTATCATCCCTCACAGGTCTCTGTCTCCATTCTTGAGCGCTATCAATGTTCAGGAGACTCGTCCTGTTTCTTAGGGAAAAAAAATTCCAAAGAACAGTAGTTTTTCAATTGAAATCTATGCTCTTCCATTATCCCTGTGGAGCTATTTGGGTTTTAAAATTCAATAGGAAAGAAATCATCTATATAAACACTTTAGGAGTTCTTAAAACATCAAATCATCAGTTTGATAGCCTTTCAGATAATTTCTTATTCCAGGGCTAATCAAAAGCGGATGCACTGAATGCTGATTAGATTTGATTATAATCTTTTGAATCAAATATTTTTCCCCTAGGAAATATTGACTTTCAAGAATGAAGCACTATATCAGTAACGTTAAATTCTTTTGCTTTAACAAACAAATAAACAAAATAAGAAGAGCAAAAGAAGCTCAAAAGCAAAAAAAATAGCTCCTTCACACTTATATGATGTGATTTTACAGTGATTAAACATAGTCTGGGATGGAGCTGACTTTTGGGACTCCTTGTATTATACTGAAGTGGTAGTTGGAACTACTGATTACATATTTAAAAAAAAAACACCACAAGGAGGCTTAAATATTGAAGTAGATTACTCAGAGAAATTGTAGGCTGTGTATCCTTAAAGGTATTCATGATTCAACTAGCACAGACCAGAGTATCTTGATTTAATTAAGTGTATTTTGAGAAGAGAGAGGGCTAAGTACCTCCAAATTTTTTTCTAACCAAAATTATTCTATGATTTTTCATTTCTGAGAGTGATGCAATTTCTGGCCAAAACTGTGTTGCTTATAAATTACAGTAGACCTATCAGACCTGTATTTAGGACTACTGCCTGGAATACCTACATCAAAGTGTCTTCTCTGACTGCTGAAGTTCAGGTTTTTTTGGAAGACATGATCTACAATATTTTGCAAGTTAATGCTGTCTAGTACCAGAATCCAGATTTTGTCAGATACCATTTAATTTCATGAAGAATGGAAAACTTTTTCGAAACTTAAACATGAGTGGGATGAAACCACCATTTCTTGTTTACATTTTTTCTTTACTTTATGGATTGTTGGCAAAAATGGAAACCAAAACATTCCCCAGGGACTGATGTATTCTCAAGGTCTAAGGAAAGAGGAAGCTATTTTTGTAGATCTACTTGTAATAAACCTGTTCCATATAGTATTCTTAAACCATCATATTCTATAGTTTCTACAGACAGCAAGATTTTTCACAGGAATTTTTCCCTTCTTCAAATAAGTTCATAACCTGTTTGATGATTGGGTTTTTATTTCTTGTTTGTTTGGGGGTATTATTTGTATCTTTTAATAAGAAATATAATTTATCTAACTTTATATTTTCAAAAGCTGAAGTTATATATTACATTTCTATATACATAATCTATAATAATACACATCAGCAGATTTTCTTGTGGAGTGATTATCCAGTAATCCTGTGGCCACTGCTTGTAATTGGCTTTGCAATTCATTCTGTCTGCAGATTGCAAATTCCTCTGATTTTCGCATCCTTTTCAATTCTAGCAAAATGATAACTTTAAAGATAATAGGTCCATAGGCAAATGGTGCAAGTAGAGAGCTGAAGGCTCTATCAGTTAATTGTTATGGGGCAGAAAATCAGTGCCAGTCAGTAGAGAAGTTATTGGGGAAGATTAATTTTTCCCACAATAATAATTTGAAATTTGTCTTTGGGATGTAGGATCTTGGGTCTTGGTTCATCTTTACTCAATGAAAAGTGAATTCTTAAAGGACAATACAATTTATCATAAAATATGTGTCCAAGGACATATGAATTTCTATTTTTATACACTTATTTCTCTTTCAAAAATTAAAATAAAATTTATTTAATTTTTTAGAAATTTAGATTTAAATTATTCCCACTTACCCATGCAAGTCTGTGCTTTCTTTCTGTCATGTAAAGTAAAAGAACATAGAAATAAGTCAACAATCTGTCTGTAGATAAAGTTTTCTCAGAGAAGGATGGAGAAAAATATTCTTTTGGATTAGCTGCTTCTTCCTCTTTCACTTTTTCTCCAAAGATAAGGAACTACAAACATTGCAGGATTTAAATCACTGCAACATCATAACTTTGACATCAGTGGAGGTTTCATAGTGAAATCAGCACAATTTAAAGAAAATTGTTATGACACTATTTGCCTTTGGAGTTAAAGATCTTCCTATATCACTGCAAGACAATGTAAAGTATTTCAAGATCTGTTTAATTTAATCTGTAGACATAATCTGTGGCATACCATCATAGCTTGTTATATACAGGTTTCCAGAGTGTTGTCTACTGAACTGAAATTTCAGAAGTCTATTTATGGAAAACAAAGAAACACCCTTGCTCATACACATAAACACACAGATTCGGACAAAAGACTGAAAATAAGAATTTCTTTTTTTCTTGCAAAGCAAGGCTGGATAAACAGTCACACTCTTTGAGACTTAAGTGAAGTTAAATCAATTGCCTACTGCTACACAAAGAAACAAATGTTACATATTCAGCAAACATACCCCAGCAAACCTGTTTTCAATCCAGGACGTCTCTCCAAATGGACACTCAGTCTGTTTACACAAGTATCGCATCACAGTTAACATGGTCTCTTTTCTTTAAAGCACATTTTCATCAGCTGGCATTCCAAAAGTCCTCTACGGTTCCATATTCACATGCCCAGACATCAGCTGGCATGTGAACAAAATATTAACTACAAAATATGGACTTCTTAAAGTTTTATTTTTTAAAGTTGATGTGTTTTTGAAGTAGCAAAAATACTCCAAGGATTCTAAGACAAGCTTCAAACAAGCAACTGAAATGTTTTCCTCCCTTTGACAATCCACAAGTCTCCTTTATCTTTTCTGTTCCTAAGGGTAAATTGAGTCACTTTCATGGAAAAGCTATCTTTGGTCCCTTAGCTGAAATGTCTAAGAACCTAATCAGCCTAAGGTCATTCTTAAAATGAATCAGGAAAAAAAGAAAAGTCTCTAATCCCTATGCTTCCATCAACTATACAGGAAGTTGTATGAGTGTTTGATAAAGTTAAATAGATTTCATCTCAATGTGTTTTAAACAGATTTTAAATTCCTGGGATAAAATCAAGGCACATTTGAAACAAATTGAAAATACTCATTGATTCCACTACAGCACATTTTCAGTCCTTGAGTTGCTTACAGAGAAAATATTTGCTAAGAACCATACTTACCAGTAATTCAACTATATTACTTGTCCAGCTCCTCTCAGAAAAATCTACAACCAACCAAATAGAAGGAAAAAGAAAAAAATTACCCCAAAAGCCCAATATTGTAATTCTTCATGACTGTGAATATTTTGTTGCTGGAGCACACTTTGTATATTGCTTAGCAGTAACTGTTGAACTATTACATTACATTAAACATACAAAGAAGAAAATTTACACTTTGACTCCATCTCAACATCCACAGGCTTTGAAAATGAAACATGAAGATGAAACAATGTGCAAAAAACTTAAAACTGTTATTTCTCAAGTTTCTGTGCCTTTGCATTTTTCAGTGTTATCATAAGTAGTAAGACATCTCCACCTTAGAAAATTAAAATAAATTTCAATTCAAACTCTAAGGTATCAATCAAATGCTCAGTCTTTCAGACCATTTAATATATGAGTATCAAAAAATGTCTTTAGAACTGGCTGCATTATAGGTTCCTGACTGTGTTATTTTCATTGTAGTAAGACTAAAGTAAAACTAAAACTGTAAAACTAAAATTATAAATCCGTGACAAATCATGGAGCGCATTTTGAAAAATCTGGGTCAGATGCACTCATGAGTTTAATGAAAGCTGTCTGGGAATACCAAGTCCACATATATTTCAAATTTTGTGTGTCCCAGCCTGTAAGGCTGTGTGATTTACAGTGCACAACAAGCATTCCTTTCATGGTTGTCTCCATGTGCAACAATATGAACGGTCTTTTACTTGTGCTCTGATACCTTTCAGGCTTGTCTGGTGGCCACAGTCGACAGGTCATATTTTCCTGCTCTCAGGACTCTTGCTTGGCAGTGACCATTCAAATAAGATTAGTATCACTGAGGGACTGAGGCTATATCACACAGCTAGGAGGCAATCCATAGAGTGCTACCAGCTTACTTTGTGTTGTCAAGCAGGTTCTTTTATTTTCCTATGTGTAAAATGAAAATAGCAGTGGTTCATCTCCTTTGCTGAGGTGCCAGGAAAAAATTGATCTGCTCTAGTTGAAGAAGTAGAGGTAAGGCAATGATTTATATAAAGACAAACTAAAGAATAGGAAAAAAAATACACATAAAACACAAGACAGAAGAGAAATATTAAACTTGAAAATAGAATAGAATAGAATAGAATAGAATAGAATAGAATAGAATAGAATAGAATAGAATGGAGAAGTCAAAATAATCAGTTCTATCAATAAGAATTTGTAGTTGGGCACTGGGAATGGAACTCATGAGACACAAAGTGTATGGATTAGTATCTCACTGCTTAAATTTTAGACTCTGATGTAGCTAAAGAATTCAATAACCTTATGATATGCCATGAAAGAAGGTGATGATAGAGAAAAAATACGGCATTTTGATCATAACTCTATCCAAGTCAAGACAGTGTAAATATGTAAATTACTTAAGTGTACTTTTCCTGAACTGGATTCAATGTGTTCCATGTTGTAATTCTGACTCATAAAAGTTGGTATTATAGCTATGAAATTTCTTTCCTCACTTTATGATATTGTGCTGAAAATTTGGAATATTTTAGTTCAATATAAATTTGCTTCCCAAACAGGCAGAAATAATTCTTTTTCTTCCAGGGATTGGTATGGACAAAGAATCATTAAGTATATTCATATTCTACAAGTAAAATGAAACAAAAAAATGTTTCATGGAGGAGAAAAGTTTGCTTGACCAAATAACTCTCCATTTTGTTATATTTCTGTGGATGTAAAACTGGAGAATGCTTTTAAAGAGAAGTGTTTTGCAATGTTGTGTTTCTAGGTCACAAGTATACAGCTTGATTCTTTTTCACCAGTCCTGTGCCTGGATAATACAATGGAATCACAGTGAGGATTTCCAGTAAAAGGAATGAAGTATTAATCCATAAAAACATATTTATTCTATATTGCAAATATTTTAAAGGCCCAACTCTTTGTATACAAGTTGGTACATTTGATAATTGCAACTGCTCCTAAAGGATATAGTAGGAAAAATGGCTTAAATATAGACAAATTATAGCAGTATTTGTGACAAAATATAAATATTTAAATTGTGTATGTTGTTCTTGTGAATGCATATGTATCCACCTGAAAAATACATGTTTGCCTATCTCTGAGTCATGTCATATGTAAAAGACTGCATAAAGTAGATTCCTGTAAAACAAAAAGAGGTAACAATGAAAGGCTAATTGTCTTCTACAGGCCTGTGTTTCTTAGTAGACAGAAAGGCTAAACTGCCCTTCTTTGGCACTCTCTGTCCTCTATCCCTGCTGTAAAAGGTCAGCACCCATTAAAAGCCCTTTTCTAATCTGCACACTTGTGGACACTTAAACCAAGTCCTAGAGCGTAAAATAAGTGCCACAAGTTTTATGCTATTAAATCCCTATAATTCTGGACTTCTTTACAGTCTTGACATTACTCCAGACACTCTGACTTGAGAAGGAAAGAGGAAAATAACACCTTCAAATAATGATGACGTTTTAGATCCTCAAGGGCATCAAGGCATGATGTCAAAGGCGATCAGGAAAAGGTACATTGAATGGTAAAACAGGCTGGTTTAGAAGGCAGCATCTCTAGGAAGGCTGGATGAAAAGCATAGTACCTGTCTTAGGTACTTTTATGATTTCTTCTTGAAAGCAGATTAATTTTTACAAAATGTTTCACTCTCCAGGATACAGGCTCTTTGTAAAAAGCATAAAACCACTGGAAATGTGGTGATTAACATGAGGTAGAGCAGAATTTAACAGTGGTATTTTTATTCATGTTGATTCTTGTCACAAAGAAGGGGCAATGACTTTGACCCGTATAGCTTTTGCTGCTGCTAAACCATTTCTTTACTGAAAATCACTCAAATGTGATCAAATTAGCTGGTGATAAAATCTCAGGTAGCTAGTCTGCTATATGAATGGTTTAAAGGTAAAAAATATTAAATGAGTTTTTCAATCAAGCTTTTTATTTTTTTTCCTATTATCCTATGTTTGCTTTTATTTTTCACTGCATTTAAAGTACTTTTCTGAGTGCTTGACACTACTCCTTCTCTTGGGCAAATTAGAAGTACAGGGGTTTTGTTGTTGTGTCTGAATTATGATTCAAAGGTAACTGCCTGATGATTTGCCTTGTAGAGCAATTACATTTCAAATACAAGTTTGTCAGAAATTAGGTCAAGCCAGTTGCACTAGGTAAATGCAGTGAAAAATGACAAAAAACTTCATATATTCTATTCAGTATATTCCAGTTTCTAAGCCTCATACAATTATATGAATTGCGTTTTTTTCTTATATTATATTAACTTATGGCAATAATGTTTAACATACCTGCTTACAATCCAATAGATTTTATTTGAAGGTGTTTTCTCATCCAAGACATCAAAACTAAGTTTCAGATGTTGCCAGGTATTTTAAGAAATTTGATAACTGAGATTCAGATGTCCCTCAGAGACAGTAAATATATTATTTTGCTTTTTATGCTGTTGTAATAACAATTTAAACAATAAATTTTGCTGTAGTTGGTATACACTACATCCCTGCATATCACTGTATTGTTACATATCAAACAGTATGCCATATAGCTATAATTTCTATTCAGGACAAGTTATCTAATATTGTTAAATTTAATTTCTACTTTTGGAAAGTTGTGTTAAATCCTGGTTTTCTTTTAAAATACAGTGTTTCAATCCACCTCTACAAAAAACCCAGCACAAACTTGACCATGTAATTCAGATACGTACTTTTATCATTTTCTCCTGAATCCTTGATCACTGTATTCCTATCTGAACAACTCCAATACAAATAGAAATACTCCATAGTTAAATTGGTTGGTATCTTACAGTAAATGTATGTGGTGAGATAATGTTGAAATGTTGGATCTGGAGCCGGTTTCTTTCTTCATGAATGAACACTTCATTGTCATGTAAGTCATTCAAATGTCATTATCTCCAGTGTTTATAAAGGGTGTGTATGGCTGGATCCCCTGCATCAGATCCATTGGAGGAGCTAGGTAACACTCTTTTACTTTCTGGACATAGATCCTGAGTTATTTTGGTTAGACTGGCTCTGACATGCATAGAAGATACATGTGTATCTTGTAAACTCTCACACTGAAATGGTAAGTTTCTGTTACTCACATGCTACACTGAGGTTTTACATTTTAATTTTTAATTTGGGTTTTTGTTACAGTTCAAATAACATTTAGTTTATGGAATTTTCATCTCTGCTGTTCATAACTGTGATTTAATAGTAAATATTTTCTGATTTTTCTATCCATAAATTATATAATTAGAACAAGTATTTTTAAAATAGTTTTTGTTTAAAAAGAATCATCAGCTAAAAAGACAGCTTTTTTTTTTTTTTTTTTCTCCAGGAATACATTACTGCACAAGTGAAATTTTGGCTTTTTACTCTGTAGGTTTATCTTATTACTTCCCATGTGTCATTGCCATAAATAGTGGAGTTACCAAAACTGACCACAAACAAATCTCAACAAGAGCCTTCATAAAAAGTGCACTGAGGAGAGTCATATGAGCCTGAATAATGATAGCAGTGTACAAATTTATTTAGCTAATAAGTGTGAAATAATATACAATAATTTCAGGTGACAAAATATATTAATTAAAGAAAGAAAATTAATATTTCCTCCTTGCTTACCTTCCAGTTCTTTACCATAAGAAGATAACTGAGAGGCAGAAGCTCCTGTTTATTTTCAGTGCTCAACTGCAAGTGTGAAGTAAGGCTAATTGCAGAACTCCCTGTCAGAATGCATAATGTTTCCCATCTGAATAGATTTCAGGTCTAGCTAAAAAACTGTTTCCATTAGGCAGCAAGAATAAAATTTAAAAAAACTTGAAACAAACCAAAGCAAAACAAAAAACAAACAAACACCAAACCGAACAAAAAAACCTCCTTATGATTAAGGAGTTCGCACTGTTCAAGGTTTCTGAATTGACTAAAAGCACGCTTCTTACAATCAAAATGCTTGACATTATATGTCTGAGGTAAACCCATCTATTAAAATTGTGATTATATGTTATAGGTTAAATTAAATTTCCATACCCTTATGCTCCATACCATGCTCCTTGGTAGAGCCTGGAGTGAAGCCTTGCAATAGGTTAAATGCAAATTCCCTGGGGGCAGCATGTCTTCCAGAAAACAGCCAGAGAGCTAGTACTTGCTGAATCTCTGTCCTCAAACCTTGACAGAGTGGTGAAGATGCAGCATGTAGTTTGGCACAGAAACTGATTGCCGTGATAGACCACATGGCAACTCAAAGAAACAGCTCTGTTTAACAGAAATCCTCTGTCCCTTCTATCCAAAATATATGACAGGAGCAAGGTTTAAAAACAAACACTTGCTTCAACTCACTGATCTTGCAGTGATTTTCTGCTGTGCTGCTCTGTCTCCACAGGATTGCTGCAAGAGGATGGGCAGGGATTGCATGTTGAATTAACAGTGCATCTCAATATGTGACAGGTTTTTTAATTTTTCTTCAAATGCTTGATCTGGGACATGAGAAAATAAAGTTTAATCCTTATATCTTTACATAAAGGCTACAAGTGATGATGGAGATAGGGGCAGTAAGTAGCAGTAGTGGTCACATACAGTGCTCCTGGGGTCAGGGTCTCACTCTTTGAGGAGGGCAACTCTCCTGACTAAAGCATGTAGAAGTTTTCTGTGCAAAGGCAATGTCATGGACTAATTTTTTGATAATGAATATTTGTAAAGAGTTGTTCCTTAATTGAAAAACTCTTATAAGCTATGATTGTATTACCCAGACAATATATTTTTTGTTTCCTAAGTCTTGGAGAGAATAGTTTTCTCTTTCTTGAGGGAAGAAAATAAAAGAGAACAATATTTTGAAGCTGTCACACTAATTTATTTGTCATTTTTTTTAATGTTTTCTCCTCATACAAACTAATCTGAGCTTGACTATGAAATGCAGCTTTGAGTTGGCAGGCCTGAAGCCTGATTGAACTGCTGAAGAAAAAATACAGCCCTTTATACCACAAATAATGCAAGAAAGCTGGTTTAGTGTTTCTGCAGTAGACTGGTATAAGGAATTATCTAACTGAAATAGGTTCCTGGATCCATTATTTCTTGACAAAGCCATCACTGCACTCAGAAGTCATTGAAATTTCATTCTCCTGTTTTCTGTATTACACCACCAAATTACGTGCATGCCCTCATTTTCATAGCTTGTAACATAATGGATGAAGAAAAGAAAGTGAGTCATTCCAATTGTGTTGTTTTTTGTTCTGAAGTTGGGACAAGGCATACTATTACTCCCTTCAGGATACAGACATGAACTTCTAAGGATTTTGACAGACTATTCATGACTTTTAAAAGACCTGTCCCCATTGTATTTCAGAAATTAAGTATGAACAAAATTGAACAAACTGTATAAACATGTTTAGATCTCAAAGGGAATCTGAGGGGTCTGTAGTACTGTGCTCAGAACTGAAGAAAAGTCTAAACATTTTCTCAGGAAATCTTTACACGTGAACACAAGGAATCAAATTATACTGAAGCTTAAGGAACCTGCATACAACGCAGAGAATTATTTTTCCCCTGGGAAGGCAAGATAAACCTTGTTTCAGTCAAGGAAGTAGAGCAGATGGTAACCTTAAGCAACATAATTACAACAGATTCATAAAAATAATTGTAAAATAAGATTTGGATGGCTAAATCAATCTAGTATTTCTTTCTTAATGAAGTGTTAGAAAATATTTGAGGTTTTACTTACATACATAAGTAACACTTTTGTAGCTTTTAGAAAATAACAGACTTAATAAGATTTAGTTATTGTTTTGTGTATTACGTTTTGTGTTACTGGTAGAAGAAAAACGTTGGGATTTGCATCTTGCACCTAGTTTTTTTAAAAGAAAAAAAAATTAACCCATATAAGTAAGCCAACCTACTGGGCTAAAATCAGCCCAGGGTCTCAGGTAGCCAAGGAGCAATGCAAAACTTTCTAGGCATGAAGGGAATAAGCTGCCAAGTAGACTGAAAGCTATGTAAAGGAGGAATGTCTCGTACATGGTGAAATCCATGTCTGTCATATGATTTTCATGCTCAGCTCAAAAACTGTCAACACTGAGACTATGCAGAGAATTAACATTTCATTATGACTCTTCATGGAGTACAAAGAACTGTCAAAGGAAGGAAATTTGATGTGGAATTTATCTAGGCAAGCATTAACTCTGTCTCTGTGAGATTCAACCAATGAAGGTTAAGCACGTCTATGGCACATATCCCAGTAATGGCATATATCAGAAGAGATGGAAACTCTTTTAGTGAAGGGCAAGGAAATGTCTAAAGTTATGATTATCTCTGTATGTGATGTCAGCTTGGATTTTAATCCAAACTTGAGTTCAAACCTCTTTACTGTTTATGTGTTGATTTTTTCTGTGGTCTGATGCTGAACAAAGCATTCCCAGTTGGGAAAACTTGGATCTGAGGCAAGGGAAGGAGCTGGGTTTTGTGTGACGGAATGGATGTGACTCCATGTCTTATATTCACATCTTCGCATTAGTTTTCCAAACTCTTAGATTTACTGAGATTAATACGTTTTAGATATCCTGAATACTGTCCTCAAGCTCATTTAATATGATACATTATACTGTGATCCTTCTGTAGTTGATTTAATTTTGACTATATTCTCTTGTCTTATTTTTTAGGATGTGTATGTCTTTTTATTTTTGCTCTTTTTTTAATCATCAGGAACATTTCTCAGTAATCATGGTCCTTTGAATATAAAGAATAGTCCTGCAGTGATCCTACTTAGCTCCTTCAGTATATTTAGATGCTTTGATGTCTTCACACTGACTTTGGTGTGTGAAAATTTGGTGTGTGTGATTTTAAAGTCAATTTCTCTCTGCTGGGGGTAATGATTTAATTCCTACAGACTGCTGCCAGGTTTAGGGACTTGGTGAGCCTCAGAGCCTTGTCAGTAAAACTGAGACATAAGTGGCTTTAAGTCTTTTCTGCATCATTCACCACTAGATCCCTTGCCTGTTGAAAAGTGAAATTACATTTTTGTCTGTCTTCCTTTTGCTGCATGTGTACCTGCAGAAATCTCACTTGCTTTTTGCATTCTTTTCTATTTCCAACTCCAGTTTCAACTTCTGACTTTCATTTCAAACCTGTATGCTTGAGCAATATTCTCTGTAGTTCTCTCAGGTCACTGCTTCCCACATCTACCTTCTGTGTATTTCATTTTTGCATTTAAGCTCAGTCATGTGTTCCCTGTTCATCTATGCTGGCCATCTCCCTTGATTACTAGACTAGCTGCACTTTGGAAAGGACTGTTGTCCTTGAAGATGAGCTAGCTTTCCTAGGCTACATAGGGACATTTTTTTCATGCACCCCCACCAATCAGACTCCAGAAGAAGGTAAAACCTGATTTGTTTGAAGTCCAGATCTGTAGTTCTGCTATTCAACTGATTTTTCGTTTTTAGAAGAAGGCTTTGTGAGTCTTTAGAAGGTTTGTGGATCAGGTGGTCTGTAACAGATGTTCACTTTGACATCACCCATGTTGGTCTGTCCTTGACCAGCTTGCTCTTTGCTCCAAGGTAAAGTTCTATGCATGTTTACTGCTCCGTTGCACTAAATTCAGCCCCTCCTGCTTGTCTTTCTGTCCCATCCATGCTAAAGGGCCTGTATCCATCTGTTGTACCACTCCATTCATGAGTCATACCCTGCTATATATCTGTGATCCTAATGAGACCACAGCTCTGGAACTGCTCATAGGCAGTCTCTAATTTCTCTAACTTTTTTCCCATGCAGTGTGCAGATACTTGCAATGAGTCTCAAGTCACGCAGCTTCCATAGCAGTGAGATGTCCTCCATCTATACAGATTTCTGTGTGCTTCTTAATTTCCTCTCAGGCCTCCACTTCCCTTCAGGTATTTTCGGTTTTCCCAGTATCCTTGTTTAAAGCCCACCTCAGTGAAGTAGCAAACCACTTTGCAAAGACATGCTTCCCTGGCTTTGTCAAATGGCAAGTGTTACTCCTCAGCCAGTTTAGAATAGCAGCAGTGTGAATGTGGGGCAACACCAGCCTCTGAGTGGGTGGTCAAGCTGTAGTTTGGATTGTAGGTTCTTATTAGCTGTGAAGATTATGCTGACATGCATTCCACTGAATCTTCATTTGACTGCACTGATTTCTAAACTTGCTCTAGTCGAGCTAATTCAAGCTAACAAACAAATTACCTTTGTTTTTACCAAATGGGTACTCAGAGTAGCCTTATTTTGATGCTATAAGAAGAGAAAGAAAGATTTTGTGCATTTATGAAATTGGAGGTTAGAGTTCTGAATTCTGCATAGGCTGATGGTTTCCGTCTTGCAGAAGCAAGATGCCAGCTTAGTATCCCTGCAAAGGAGCTTCTGTATGTAAGAAAACAGCTGTAACTGTAAGCCAGAAAACCCAATTTCTTGATAGGAAAACTGAGTACCAAGTACCATTGTCTCCCAAGGAGTTTAGAATTCAGTAAATACCATAGAACCCCTGTGTGGTTCTATGGAAGTCCGAAACTCATAAACCATGCTGCTACCTCACATCTTCTCTATAGTGTTCAGTGACAGATCAAGAAGGAAGAGGTGCAAGTGGAAACATAGGAAATTCTACTTGAACATTAGAAAACATGTTTTTACTGTGTTCGTGGTTAGATACTGGAACAGCTTACTCAGAGATGTTGCAAAGTTCCTGTCCTTGGTGACATTCAAAGTCTGACTGGACACAGCCTTAATCAACCTATTGTATCCAAATTTGCTTTGAGCAGGTGGCTTGGAATAAACAATGCCCAGAGGTCCCTCCCAGTTTCAAAGATTCTGTGATAGTCATTACTATCAGCTGAAATATTGTGTTTGTTCAAGATAGTGAACCTTTCTGAATTCTTGAAAGCATTCCAGGCTTTTGACTTAAGAAACTTTGTTATGATAATTTTGGAGAGCATAGGTAAGTGAAATGTGGTGACGAGTCCCATTCCACTTAGAGCACTGACTGTTAAGGAGATCTGTCCTGTCTTTCTATGAATCCATCGAAGAAGCCACCAATCAGAATTTAAATACTCTTATCTATTGGTTGCAGTTGAGTTTGTATTTATTTATTTATTTATTTATTTCCTTTATCTGAGCTCTGGATTAAGGTCAAATAGAGAAATGGTTACTAGGCAGAATCATACTAGAGTGAATCATGAATAATTTTATTATGTTGATGCCATCTTAGCATTTTAGACATAAGCATCAATGCCAATGTTCAAAATTACTTCGGTCGTTAAGACCAAGTCAGTTTTTGAGGTAAGCATTTCTTTTATGACATTTCTTTCATGAAAATCCTATGGACCATTTAAAAAATCAACATTATTATGCACACATTTTTCTTGACCCATATTTTCTTAAACCCCTGCTTTATCCAATGGCTTTTGTTACTCTTTTCCAGCATTTCTGAGCATAGCGTTCTTATGTAGGAGGAAAGAATACTCTTACTTTCGAGTGCTTCCACTTCCTTTTTTATATCAGCCATATTTACATTTTAAACACACATTTCATGGAAGGTAATAACTGAACAAATTGATTCTATTTTTTTTTTTTTATTCTTGCCTTTTTAATATTGACTACAACACAAATTTTGCTTTTCTGCCTGAAGTCAATCCTTTTGGAGTCTTTGCATTAAACAAGAATAGGACTTTTGTCACGTCCATTTATACTTGTCTTTAGTCATCTTAGAATATTTGCTTTGTCTTTTTTATCATCATCACTATCTTTATATTTCAATTCATCCTATAGTCATGGTTTATATACTGTTATTCTTTACTTCCTCTTTCCCTTTTTGGATGTAAGGTATGTAGAAATAGATGATATTGTAAAGCCAAATTGAATAGAAAAAATAAAGAATATGTCAGCAAAAAAGATATATTATGCAACAGAGCAAGTATATTGGTAGCTTGTTAGAGTTGTGGTAGCACCCTAATTCTCCTTCTTGATCCCCACTGAATGTGTGTGGATGTGATTGCGTAGTTTCTATTGCCTATAAGAAAATCAAAAAGCCAGGATAAATTCTTCTGGATAGGGAATTATTGAGTGATGGAGGGGTGCTTTTGATAAAAGAGTTAAGGAAAAGTAAGGAGACAAGCATGACTACATCTGTAAAGTGGCTCAAATGAAAATTACAAAAAAGGTCATGTGAGAGAGCTGAAGGTCGGTGACAAAAGGAGGAGAAAAAAATATTCAGAGCTGTACTGCAGAAAGCAGCCTGACACAATCAATTGCTGATACTCCTGGCTGAAGCCACTTCTTGTTTTTGTTTCTGTAAGTCTGAGTTTTATTTTGGCATTGATCCAGTACACAAAAATTCAACAATAAGTCTGTTGAACTCTCAGTATTTTTTTTTTTTTTGGTAATTTTTTTCTGTTCTCTTTCATTGTTTTTCATCTCCTTTTCTATCTCAGTTGAAATGTGTTTCCTTCTAGTTTGCCAGCCCAGTTAGGTTATCACTGTATATTGTCTGTTGGCTTAGTGGGAAAGTAAATCTTGGCAAGTTAACTTGGGAATTCTGTCAAAAATCTCAGGAGTCATTGAGTCATCTCACCAAAATCCACTGGCTCTGTTACAACATTGAATAATTGTGTAACTTTATGTAAACAAAAGTAAATGCTTATAAAAATGTTATCATGTAAATGAATTAGAGGTGCCATCAAATACATCAGATTGCCTTTCCAATGGTATTTAAACCCAAAGAGTATCTGCAGAAATTTCACTAGGCTGCCTTTACAATGAAACAAGTGATCTGATCCTGGAAAAGGGTCTCCTACAAAGCTGATGCCTTTAAATTGAAAATCCTCTGGAGAAATTCAGTTCTATTTTTCAGATGTATGTCGAGAAGATTTTGTTCTACATTGTTAGACTGCTGGTTTCTGAAATGAGTTATAAAGTTTACCAGGTGAGATCAAGCTCATAGTATGTACCTTAAAAATTTTTTTATCCAAGAAATAAGCACCCAACTATAAATATTTCTTCTGATCAACAGTCTACTTAACAAAATCACAAAAGTTTGTATCTATTATTAATTTCTATACTGAAGTAATTGTTCTGGAAAGAACCCAAAGCTATCAGTACAAAATTTTTCTTGCCATACAGTTCCCCAAAAGCCAATCTAGCTGGAATAAATACATGGCATTGTGAAATCAGTGTTTATTCATGGGGATAAAAACCCAAGGTGATCTACACACTTTCATTGAACAGACTGGAGAAATTCCCTTTAAGGACCTGAAGTTCTCAGGGAAAATCAAGGGACAACATTCCTGCAGAAGCAGGATCTTGTCTCCACAATACTTAGGTGGGCAAAACTTGGTGGTGTTCAAAGTGCCCCATCCCTTCCCTCTAATACAGAAAATACAGCAAGTTGGTGCTTATTCCCTGAGTGCCTGATACTGATGCTTAAGCTAGAGTGCAGCCGTAATGAAAGCTGTGAGCTGCTGCAGCCGATTGGAACTCAGCACAAAAACATTGCTAAATTGTGAGTAGAGTGCTGCACTGTGCCACGCTGAATGAAACACCGTGGTTGTTCTGCAAATGAGGCATTTTCTTCAACTCGTATATATTGTTTATGAACAATGTTTTCTGACAGTCTTGGAAAAGCCTCCAAGATTTTGATAATGACCTGCTTTTATATTCCTTCCTGTAATGGATAAACTGGCAAGTATATAAGCATCAGCAAAGGCATGTTGCTAAATGAGTATCAGTAGACATGGTCCTCAGCATATTATCCCTGCACTTTGTGAATATAATTCATCCTTATAATAAAATATTATCTCACAGCAAGCCATAGTGGGGCTGGAACACCACACACTAATCAGTCTGCGGTGATTACTTATATCAGCCTCAGCCTGGTTGTTCCACAGCAGAAACAACAAATCTTATATCATCTGTGGCAATTCTGGTTTATGAGTGCAATTATATGTACTAGGGCCTAATACAACTTTAATATAAATAAAAGTAGTAAGTTTAAACAAATCCATGCAATGGGAACTTTAATTACTCAGCTGTACAAAAATTTGTTAACCTGTTAATAGTAATGTAAGCTGAGAACTACATAATTTGCTCTGGGTATTTTTCTCCCAACCTTGATTTTTTAAGAATTAGCAAAATATTTAAGTAATGTTACACACATTGCAACTTGCTATACACAATTTATCTTGTTGGAAGATTTATAGACTTACTTATGTGAATTAGAGGCAATTTTTACAACAAATTCATCCACTATGCAGAGTTCTCTAATAATGGTGTTGAAGACTATAGCTTAATTAGTGATCTTTCAGTATTATGAGTATTTAATTTTAAATTAGCCATTTTGTGAGGCACACTCATGTTATCGTGTGGTAGACTGATGCTGTCTGGCTGACAAGCACCCATATGCCACTCTCATTCCACCTCCTCAGCATGACAGGGGACAGCATAAGAAAAAATTGGTGACTCAAGGACAGGGAGATTGCACACAAGTTACTTTCAGAGGCAAAACAACCTTGTCTTGGGGAAGATAAATTTATTGCCAACTAAAAAATTAGAATAGGATAGAAACAAAGATAGAACTAAAACTAAATCTGCCTTGTTTCTTCCCAAGCATAGCTTTAATTTTCCATTCATGACTCCTCTGTTTTCTTCCTTGTCCACGCAATCTGGGGAGATGAGGAATAGGGGTTGCAGTCAGTTCATAACACTTCCTCCCTGCAACTCATTGTTACTTACACTTCTCCTCTGCTCCCCCTCCCACAGGCTGCATTTTTTCATGGACTGCTCCAGCATGGTTTCCTTCCATGGGATGCAGTCCTTCAGGAACAGACTGCTCTGGTGTGGGTTTCCCACAGGGTCACAGGCTCTACCAGGAAACCTACTCCAGCATGGGATCTGCTTCCCACAGGTCCACAGATGCAGTCAGGATCCTGCTTCAGTGCTCTCCATGGCATGCAGCTTCTTTCAGGGCACGTCCACCTGCTCTGCTATGGGGATCTCCATAAGCTGTAGGATATCTTCTTTGTTGTCCCCCTCCATGGGCTGCAAGGGGACAGCCTGCCTCGCTGAGGTCTTCCCTCCATGGTCTGCAAGGCAATCTACCCTAGTGCCTGGAGCACCTCCTCCCCCTCCTTCTTCACTGACCTTGGTGTCTGCAGAGTTGTCACTGATTGATTCAGCTTTGTACAGCAGTGGGCCTATCCTAGAGCCAGCTGGAACTCTGTCCAGTGTTGGGACATTCCTTGGCCTCTTTGCATAGAAAACATCCCTGCAGTCTCCACTGCCTCCCATCAAATTTTTGCCACATAGATCCAATACATACCCCTATGAAATTTTTTAAAGGATAGAAATATTTGTAGGATACAATATGTGCAATGACTGAAACAACAGGTTACAAAGATGTACAACGTGAGCACATGAATCCTGTATCAAATACATGGAGCAATAGTAAGGATTTGAACTTGCATAAGGCACAGAACAGATGTGGGTTTTTTTCTCTAGTGAAATACAGCGAGGAAAAAAGTCATTGACACTGTTGTGCCTGTGGAGCACAGAGATCCTTGAGCTAATCTTCACTGAGCTGAAAAATCCACGTAGAAAAGGGAAGGCCATGTGGCTGCACCAGCTGGTGTCCACAAATGTCTTATCCGCACATACATGCCCCACATCGAAACAACCAGGATTTGCCAGCTCTCCTGGCTTATGCTGAGCCAGTTTGCTGACAGCATCACAGGATGCCTAACAGGCTGAGCACAAGCAGTAGTGACTGAGAGTTGATGGTGCAGCTGGGCAAGTGTGACATGTTTCATACCCTGCTTTTTGGAGGGAAAATCGCACTGCTCATAGAAAAATAGAATAATTTCATTTGGAAAAGACGTTCAATATCAAGTTCAGCTGCAAACCTAACACTTCCACTTGTCCCAAAGTTCCACATCTACACATCTTTTACAAATCTCAATCACATCCCTGGGCACCCTGTTCCAATACTTGGCAAGCCTTTGGGTGTAGAAAATTTTCCCTAATATCTTCTCACCCTTATTACTTCTGAAACTGCAGTGTGCTGGATTTGCCTGACAGGATGATTTTAAGTTGTGGTGTCTACTTCCAAAAACTCCTGGAATTGTGCAGCATATTCAGATATATTTTGGAATTAAAAATATTTTATTGAATTGCATAAGAAAAAGTCATCACTGTATCCTTGTTAAATTAATTTGATGAATACCAAGTTCATCCAATGTCATGAACTTCCCATAGCTTCAGTTCTCAGAGCCAGTTTCATATCCAGTAGTACACTTGCCTACATTACATTACCCATGTTTCATTGATGAACTTTTTCTTCAGAGAAACAGCATTCTCTGGCAGATACACACATATTCTGTCTCCTGTGTTTTGTTTGCACCAGGATTTCGGATTAATCTCTGTGTGCCTCTATCATTTTAATGTGAGCATCTTGGAACAGAGCTCTGTGACAAGAGGCAAATTTAGACAAATTTAAAACCAAATTCTAATATAGTAACTAAATTCTGTAACAGCAAACTCACAAAATCTTCTTACAGAGCTCTGTGTAGAATATAGCAGAGATTTTATCTTCTTTTTTTTTTTTTTTTTTCTTTTGTAAGGTCACATCTGGTGAAAGGCTTCTCATGCATTTAACTGTACTTTTGTACTTCCCACAGCATTAAAAACAGTGCTCCTTCAGCCTTTCCAGTCAGATGTTTTTGGGAGTATATGGAGGCAAAGATCTCAAAAAAATATCATCTGGAGCAACATATTAACTTTGTATTGGATATTAGATGTCCTTAAGGAAGATGTTAAAAATCAGTGAATTAGTCACCCAGACATCTTTCATTTCTTCATTATTATTTGGAGTATTTGTACTTCCGTTAATAATCAGCTTTGGGGAGGATGAAAGCCTGCTTTAAAACAGCAGATGGGAGAACATCAGGGTTGGTTTTAGTACACCTACTGCCTTTGTAAACATAATTCTTTGATCTAATTTTAAGTTACATCACATTCACAGAAAGTCCAATCCCAGTGTTTTCTTCTCTTTTCTTTACATTAAATTACACTGTTTACAGATAAATCTATGTGATTCACAGGATGTGAATAGATTGACAGGAAAAAACCCACCACAATCGTTGTCTGCTGTCTGCCTATCCTTAAATGTAGCTCAGAAGCATGAGATACAGACTATAAAATAATTGTAGCTTCTTGAAGAAAAGGAAGATTTTGCTAGAATGAGCTCTGGAAAATGCATAATCATGGAAAAGAAAGTGTTTCCATTTCCTCCTGTGCATGAGTGGCACAACTTAGTTTAACTTAATCTTCAGACAATGGAAATATTTTTTAAAAAATAGAAAAATATACAGAGGATTTCTTTTTTTCGTTTACCATTTGAAGACTCATTCACTTTCACATGTAGTTAGATCACATCCGTTTGAAGAAAACGCTGAGGAAGACATGGTGTTCATTGTAGGAAAATTATCAAATTTTGTGCTATTAAAATGATTAAAAAAAGAACTTTCTTTCAAAACCCTTGTTGAAAATATGTACACTTTAGATTTAAATTTTTTAGCCCAAAGCACTATTCACCTTGTTGGTGGACTGGTCTCAGTTTTGAATCAAATTTAAGAGAAGACTCTCTGAAATAAGTAGTCTCCTCTGAAGGCTTTCAGTAATCCCCCTCCAAAAATAGAAGAATGAATGCAAATTGAGGAAAGTGAAAAAACCTCCAAACCAACAGTTTATTAACAACAGAATGCCCACAAGGCTCGACCCCTGCCCCAGGCAGGCACACACACACAGGGACAAAGACCCAAAAATGGGGCAAATGTTGAAGAAATATCCCTTCCCGACACTTGGTGCTAGATGGCACCAGCTTTCACGTTGAGGGAAGTGGAGCTTCCACCAAGGAGTTCCAGCAGGAGGCAAAAACTGGTGGCTGTCTGCTGTCAACCTCTTCTCCATGGCAGATGAAGGAGCTGGGCTGGGGCCTCTTGTGTTCTTTCCTTCCCTGGCTGGGCTCCTCAAGGCTTGGGGCTGGAGCAGGGTGACGCTGCTCCTGCTGGTCCTGCTTCTGCAGTCCTGGATCAGCAGCTGTTCAGTTCACCTCAAGGCAGCTCAGAGATTGCTACTGCAGCTCCTTCAAGCCAGAGAAGGCAAAAGCTTTTCTGCCTGGGCTGACAAAACTAAGCTGAGCCAAGCAAAGATAAACAGCACAGTGCCACGGAATGCCTGGGCAGGGAGCCTTCGAAAAATGCCTATGAAAGAGCCCGAAGTTCTCCCACTCCCTGGCCCGGCACACACACCATCCTGGGCCTTAAAGATACAGCAGCAATTTTTTGGGCATAATGGGGAGGATCATGGAAGAGACTATCATCATAAATCATTCCAAGACAAGGTGTCACTTCTGCAAGTGTGAACGTGCTGAGGCAGTCAACAGATGAAGCTCTTTGAGCAGCAGTTAATGTGGACAACTACAAAGATGAGGACAACACCTCAACATCCCTTCTAAGAACACCTGTGTGGGCTGACCTTGAATGGTGCCAGGTGCATGTCAAGCTACTATATTGCAGTTATTGCATCCCTCCATGGCTGTACAGAGGAAGGAAATAAGACGGAAAACACCAAAACAAAACAAGCAAGCAAAAAATCATTATGGTTTGAGATATTGGCATTTTACTAAAGCAAAAGTGAAAGTTGTGCACATGAAAGGAAAGGATGAAGAAAAATCTGCAACAATAAATATTTTATTCCCAACTTCCCATCAACAGGTGATGTCCAGCCACTTCCTGGGAAGGACAGCTTTGGCACACACAGAGGTTGCTTGAGAAGCAAAACATTATAAATAATGAATGCTTCCCTTCCTCCTCCTTGCTCTTAGCTTTTATATCTAAGCAGACATAATATTGTATGGAATATCCTTTATTCAGTTTGAGTCAGTTGCCCTGTGCCCCCTCCCAAGACTTTGCCCACCCCCAGCCTGCTAGTGAGGGTGGAAGCCTGCTGGTTGCAGTGCTGATGCTGTGCCAGCCCTGCTCATCAGGAGCCAAAAGACTGTGTGCTACCAACACCTTTCCAGCTACCAGTGAAGAGCATTGTGGGGGCTGCTGTGGGGAAATGAACTTGTCTCAGCAAGACTAAATATAGCCCCATACAAATCCTCAGCTGTGGTGATGACATAAGACACGATCCCCAGCAACCAGTGGAGCAACATTTCCTGAGATATTCAAGACCTTGACTCAGTCGAAGCTTCAGAAGGAGGGTGCAGCCCTGCAAGGCTCAAACTGAAGGAAGATGTGGAGTCTCTCTGAGGCTAGGGAAGATTCATTTGCCTCCAAGAAGTCTGCAGCTGTTGAAAAGTTGTGCTGCCTAGTGAAGGAGCTCCTAGTGAAGGTGGAGATCAACAGTCTGTGTCTCTCAGGGAAGATGAGAAAGAAATCACCCAGTTCTACTCTGAGACCCTGCTGTTTCAAGAAGCCAAACTGCTCACTGTTGCAGAAGGGTCTATGCCTGTCAAGTTGGAAAGAAGAAATTCCTTTGATGGCAAAGACTGAAATCTGGTAGCTTCAGACACCAGGAGGAAGGCTCCTGCTAGAGCCTAAAATTTGCAGTTACCCAGTAGATTGACTGCTCTCTGAGCTGATGAGTAGCAGGGAGTGTTGATCAATGAAGCATTCATGCTACCTGGCCCTGAGCCATGCAGCAGGACCAAGAGAAAATGGTGAATGACAGCAGTGGGAGACTCCCTGGGTAGAACAACGGAGGTACCCATCTGCTGACCTGATCTGTCATCTAGGAAAGTTTACTGCCTTCCATATCTATCTTTCAGACAGATTTCTGGAGGTGCTGCCAAGGTTTCTCTATCACCCAGACCTGCTGCTCTTTTGTGTGGGAACTGACAGAACTGTCAGGGGAAATCTGGATAGCATGGAGCATGACTACATGGCTCCAGAGAGGGTGATCAAAGGCATTAGAGACTAGATATCCTTCATCCTATTTGTAGGGGGAAAGGAACCCTGTCTCTGAGGACTGATGACTGCTCGGAGGAAACCAAGATACCAAGATCTTCACCTGGAAAGGAATAACCCTATGTCTCAGTATAGAGCAGGGCCAGACCACAATGGAAATAGCTTTTCCAAGACATTCTATGGTTTGGTGACCAGCAAGCTGACCACAGGTCAAAGCACCCTTGTAACAAAGAAGGTCGTCAACAGCATTTTGGGAATACATCAGGAGGTATTCCAACAGGTTGGGGGACATGATCCTTCATCTCTACTCAGCACTGGTGATACCACATCTGGAGGGTTGTGCCCAGTTCTGTGCTCCTCATTATAAAAGAGATAAAGAGGAGTAATTCCAGTGAAAGGCAACAAAGGTTATTAAAGAACTGGGGCATTTTTTGTGGTGGGAGAGGCAATAAGGTCTTGACTGTTAAGCCTGGAGAATAGAGAAGTCAGAATGATTTTAGCAATGTGTATAAACCCCTGATGGAAGAATTTAAAAAAAAAAAAAAAAAGATGGAATCTTCTCACTTATCAAGAAAAGGATATGAAACAATGGACACAAATGTGGGAAATTCCATATAAATACAAGAAAAATATTTTCTGTGAAAAAATGGTTAAAATGCTGAATTTTTTATAGATTAGTGAATAATACAAGTTGTGATGAAATCTGATTCTAATATAGAATGAACCTATCAAGAGGCAATTTAATAAAAAAGTCTTATACCAGAAAAATTTGCCCTTTCCACAAGTAAATTTTGGTACTTTTCTCTTTCCAGAGAGTCCAGTGTAAATCTGGAGGGAGCATACTGAAGATAAAGACATTATTTCTTATTGATATGTGCATAAAGGAAAATGCATTGCTGTCAGTACTCAGTGTTTGATTCTACCTTCATTACTTGGTTGCAGAGTGCAGAGTGTGTATCTAAAAGGTCTCTGCCCCTGGGTTGCCTGGCTCCTCCAAGCCAAACTTTTTTCCTTTCATCCTCTTACTCTATAACCCTTTGTGAAAAGAATGAGTTGAGAATGTCAGGGGTGTAAACCACAACTCAGAAAGAAGTGTAAATATTGATCTGATCCTTGGAATATGAATGTGGCTCAGAGACACAGAATTTCTTTTCATGCTTTCTCACACAGTTCTTGTTCACACTGGCCAGGTCTGCAAGCAATCCAGTGGGATTGCTTGTATAGTATAAGGGCTGCAGGATATAGCCTGTCATATCTCATGAAATTTCATCCAAATTTTGATTATTAGGGCTTTATGCAGTTCATTAAAATTTTTGAAATATTGGTCAGTATTGCTAAATGGGATCAACAGTGACACTTGCAATTTATTCAGCCCTGGCTGATTTTAATAACTCTGGAAAAAATAGAAGTATGACATGTTTTTCTTACCTATGCATATTGGAGTCTGGCAGCATTCACAGTCAGGTATAAAAGATAATGGTGTATAATAATAGGAAAATAACAGACATTGAGTCATTGACTCATCATTCAGTCACCATATGTGTCCCTAATAGAAAACTAAATTTCTTTGACTCAGTTTCTCATTGTGCTACTCTCATATCCCTAGATCAGCTGCAGTGCTTTTTCCTGGGAGATTGTATTCTTTTGGAAATTAACATTCGCATTCTGTGATGAACTATATAGTAACAGTGGAGAATGTTCATTCCATCAGTGTTCAAAAAGTAGAGTTTTGATGCCAAAAGCTATAGGATTTGTGATTATTGCAGGCAGGCTGACTGTTTAAGTAGTCCTTTTGGTTCCTTGAAGGCGCTCAAAATTCCAACACCAACTGCATCCAACCTTAAATCAAACAGTCATTTGATTCACTCACACACATGTGAAATCAGCTGTTTTCACTGAAGATTCATTTAGACTGTCAACCAAAAAACATGAATTTCTAAGACTGGGAGAAGGATAAGTCAGAGAAGAAGAATATAAATAATCATTTAGGAAAAAACCTGAATATGATAAAAATTATTAAAATAAAAAATTAGAGCTGTTGACAAATATTGCAGAGTGATAGCACAACAGAGGGAAATGAACATCCATTTATTAGTCATGGTTGGAAATATTAGTGAAACCTGGAAGTTGCAGAGCAGTGTTAGAATATATTCTTGAAGACGTCCCTCAGCAAAGGAGAGATGCCTTAGGGACTCTTTCCTGCTGAGGATATCAAGGAAATATCTTATAATATGTTCCCTATTGTTCATCCCATTCCCACCGTATTGCAAACACATAGGTATGGAAAGGTGCACACATGTAGGTATTTATGTACTTTTCTAGATATTTGCAGACAGACACACACACGCCCCCTCCACACCCCCCCCTCACCCCCCCCATTTACTTTAAATGAAAGCTCATCTGTTACTTACGAAAAATAAAATAATACATGTGACACAATTTAAAATATCAGGTTGGAAGTTATTGTTACATGGATGGGGGATGTTGTACCTGAGATGGGGATGTGCTTTTTACTGTTTATGACCAAACCTACTGTGTGAGAACAGTTTTTGAAAATGCAGTTACTAATTTGTCATAGCTTTTGATCAGATTCACAGGACAGCAGATCCCAGGGGCTGAGGGATAGACTTAGCAATAAATCTTACAAACATTTAGACAAATACTCTTTCATAACTGCATCGTCTGTGTAGTTCATTGGCAGAAAATTAATGCTATTTACAAAGTAATGTGCTCTTCCATCACTACTCAGCATTTGCTCTTTTAAGGATCCTTGAAGTCATGATGTGAAGGCTGCATTAGGTTAAAGAACATTTTACAACTGAATGTTGCAAAGACTGTTTTTGTCAGACTGCATTGTGAACTGCAGTCTGAATTGCTGCCTGGCAGAGTAGGCAGTTTTAAATGACAGCAGTAAATACATGGAATAAAATGCAACACATGAGTAAGTGTTTAGCACTTAGAAATATGATCAGTTTGCTACTACTGGAGAAACAAAACAAGTATTTGACACATCATTTCTTGAGAAAGAAGAATCTTGTTATATAATAGCACTGTACCACAAATACATTCTGGAATATCTTTTAAATTTTACCTTATTTTATGAAAAGATGCAAGTCTTTCAGTGTTCTATCCACTGAATATGTAGTGAATACTGACTTTGTAATAATACTGGATACAATTCCTTACTTTTATATGCATGTGTTTAAACCCTAGATATTTGAAGTGAGATGAAAAGATCTCTCTATTATCAAATGAGAAGTTATGGACATGTCCAACAAAGATCTATTTAATTGGAATCCTTGCTCTCCTTCAGAAGAATCAAACCATGCTCTAGAGGGGATTTCTATCCATTAACTTAAGGGCAGGATAGGATGAAAAATTCTGACTTTCAAATATCTGCAATAAAAGCAGACAGATCCCACACATTATTTCCAAATCTAGGTGATTTAAAAGACCAGTTCTTAAGAGTATTGTGTGTGATTCAGCAACAGACTTAATATATTCTGTAATTCTTAAACTTCTGGACAACTAGAAAACTTTATGCATAAGAAGCTTTCAAAGGTTTGGGTGTTTGCTTTTGGTTTGTTTGGTTTTTTCCTTTTTGGTTGGCTTGTTTTTTTAGGTTTTTGGGGGTTTGTTTAATGTTTATGTACTAAAGACATTAATGTTGGAGGGATTGGAAGGAGATTGTATGTGGATACAAGATCTTGCTTTAATGTGTTGTTTTCAAAAATAAATCCAGAATTTTAACTGAAAACAAAAAAAAAATAATTTTTAAAATGCGTAAGAGGGAAAGATATTTTCATCAAATAGATTAAGAGACTTTGTAATTCCTTACTGCAAGACGTGAGGAGATAAGAAAGATGGGATACTAACAGTTACCCCGTTTACTCAACTAGAACGGGATCAGGCAGGCACTTTTGCTAAATAGATTTCAGATGAGAAAGTGATATATTTTCCTCAATCCATTCAAGATAAATAATAAAAATATTGGGGTCATCTCAGGCTACAGGCTCTACTAACATCAGTATTATTTCAAAAGACAGTGTTTTGTAAACTTAAATTTACAGGTTGTTTGGTCAAGATTCAAGCAAGTGAGATTTTTACATCTGTTTTTGCAGCTATGAATACAAACATATTTTTGCATACAGATCTTAGACACTTAGTAGTCCATCATTTTCCATAGGGAGGAATTATTTTGCATAATAGGAACTGATGTTTACTCACTGGTAGTTGTTTTTGCAATAGGAAATTATTTTAAAGAAAAGGGGAATTTTAGAGCTCTTCAGACAGATATTCATTTCTTTTTTTGTCCTTATGTCAACCTTTTTCTCCTCTTTGCTTCTTTTTTCCATTTTGTTTGGTTTGTTTGTATGTTTTTTTGTTTTTCTTTTTCACCTCTTGTTCAGTGTCAGATAAAAGAACTGGACAACTCAAAGCAAAGCACAGCACAGTTGAATACTTACAGGGCAAGAAGGAGTGGAAACACTGATGTTTAGACAGCATCTTTGACACTGCTAGTTACAAAACCTGAATATAAATCACTGTGAGAAACTGGAAATTGTTTATCTTCAAAGCAAGAACTTTTGATATATAATTTCTAGCTGCATAATTTCCAAGGTTGCAAGACAACATTCTTAAGTTAAAAATATTTCCTTCATTGTGTAAGGTGTTTCATCTCTGATCTCTGTGGAATTTCACATTATATCCATAGTTAGCTATGATTTTGTTTACAAACCTTAAAGCCTCACAACGTTGCCTCTATTTTGCAAGCAGTCTCTTTAAGTAGGTTGTGTTAATAGTGTCTTGAGGGCTGATAAGCAGATGTATCTTGCATTTCAGTGAGTGAAGAGAATTTTTGCATTCTTACCCAAGAGTGTTTGGTTCATATTAGAGCAAAATTACTGAAAGCCGTGTTTCCAAGAGGCCATGTGCTTCCTGTGCTGGGGCCCCCAGAGCTGGGCACAGAACTCCAGGTGGGGTTCCATGAGAGCAGAGTAGATGGACAGAACCACATCCCATCACCTTTTGGCCACTCTTTGGATGCAGTCCAGGATGTGATTTGTCTTCTGGGTTGCAAGTGCATATTTCTTGCTCATGTCCAATTTTTCATCCACCAAAACCTCCAAGTGCTTCTCATCAGGGCTTCTCTCAATCTTTATCTGTTGTACTGATAACAGGGGTTGCTCTGACCCAGGTGTAGCACCTTGCACTTGACCTTGTTGAACCTCGTGAGTTTCCCATAGGCCCCATTCTCCACACTTTTCCATGTCCCTCTGGATGCCGTTCTGTCCTTCTGGTGTGTCAGCTGCACTGCTCAGCTTGGTGTTTGAAAATTTGCTGAGGGATAGAGGCCAGTAGTTCTCAGTTGGCCTAAGCGTAGGGAAAAGGAAATTTGGATCCCATCTATGCATTTCTAGCTTTCCTTCCTTTTAGTATAGCCCCTGTAAATTTTGGTTTTCAGATTTTTTTCTGTGTTTAGTAGTTTTGTCAATTAATTTAACAGTAAATGCTTCTTTATTTGTGTTTATTATCTTTTTACTTTGTAGTGCACAGATTAAGTTAATTTGTAGCAATATAGCATCCTTTTCTTCACTTAAAAAGCTACACTACAGACTGAATGCAATGATTTCATTTGACTGTAATGCTTGATCTACTTCATGCTTCTGAGCTTAATACAGCTCTTGACTTGTATGATTCCTTTCAGAATTTTGTGGCAGCTTGACTTTGAATGTGGCTGAGAAGTCAGATTTATTTTCACTGCAACAATCTGCCACAGCGTTTTGTGTATGTTTTGCTTTTGCCAAGTACCCAGCTTTCATGTTTCTCCCCGCCCCCCTTAAAGGGATGGCTTTGAAAACAACTGGCAGTTTGCAGCCCTGCTATTCAGTGTTTCAGTTCTGGATTTTCAAGCTGGTTATATCTCAGAATATTCTCTTTTATGCTTACAGCTACTGCCCAGTTTGAAACATAAGCTGTAGCAGTCAGTGAGCTCTATTTTCAGTAGATAAAAATTAAAAACAGAGAAGAAACAGGAAGAGTGAAATGCAAATTTCCAGTTTTCTCTGCCACTTTTACTATTAGTTTCACATTATTGAACAGTACTAGGTCTCTTTTCTGAAGACTGTGATCTTTATGATTTAAAAACCATACAAACCCTGAAAGTATTTATTTATTTTTATTTCTGAAAGAAGATTATAGGAAAATTGCCCTATTAATGGAAAAGCAGAGAAGCAGTAGCATGTAACAAGCAATTTTTTCAATGATTTTTAATATGTTTGTTGCTTGTACATAATTTTTCTTAAGCAGCAAGGAGATAAGATTGACACCTTCATTCATCACCGTGCAAGCATGTGATAGCAGTTAAGGGGATGAAAGCATTCCTTATTTTATTCTATCATATTATCAGCTCCAGGGATCCTCTTTTTCTTTTCTTTTTTTTCTCTTTTACTTAAAGCAAAAAACAGTAAATATTTCATTCCTAGCTGGTCTTATACCAAATCAATGTGAAAGTCAATATTTCTATATAGTTAAATAAGCATATCATTTTCAAGTCAACATTTTTAATATGAGCCATTTAAATATTAACAGCTAAGCATGTCTGGGAGTAGCACTGGAATGTTTCTGTGATTGAGTCTAGTTTTGTGTGCTGAAGATTCTTCCTGCCTCTCCTTTAGTAGCAGCATGATGAGCATCCAAAAGCAAAGGTGTTAATTGAGGCTGTTGCTGAAGAAATACCTCAGCCCTCTGAAAGGTCTTTTTTGTATAATCATATGAATGCTTCTTTGAACTAATAGGGAAACAGAAAATTCAGATATACAATTCATCAGTTTCAGTTCTAACATGGTTAGTTTTCAAGTCTAGCCCTTTTTACCAACTAAATTCTAGACATAATAACATGAATGTTATAACATTAAGTTAGTGTGGCCTAATTTCCAGTCTCTTTCATTTGCTTTGTAAAAGCATGTGCATGTGGGTGAAACCAGATGATGACAAGAGCTGTGATATTTTATCAGTCATCTCATCCTTTGAGTGTACTGTCAGGAAAAAACGAGGAAATAAATACTCTCAAGTTTCAAGGGACAAGGAATGTGAGCGTTTGATGTGAGCCTTGCCACTGAAACTGTAGATGACTTGATATAAAATATGCTTACAGAATGCAGTAATGAAAGTCCTTATCAGCCTAATTCAGAGGATTAAAGATTAATCATCTCACATTAGAATGAGTGGCTTTAATTTCCCTCTTACTTTACTCTTGAGTTTTCAAAGTGTCTTATGTGAATAAAATCAAATAGTATATGTAATCTAGACTATAATTTCTGTTTCTTCCACCTATCAAAAAGTTAACAGAAAACTAAAAAAAAAAAAAAAAAAAAGCAGACGGTAAAATATTCAGTCAATCAAAAACCTAGTGAAATAGAAATAAAGGACAACCTTTTTTTTTTTTTTAAGAAAAAGATTCAAAGCACATTGGGAATTTTTTTTTTCTTAGAATATGCCTTTGGAAGAAAAATAATCTCATTAAATTTGGATGTGTTATTTAAAAGCAGAATATGGGCAGAAAATTAAGCTTTATTTTTTCATTATTATAATGTATAGATTTATGATTGAATTATAGACAATAATAGCTAGGTTCTACTTCTAGTTATTTCAACAACTTACTTCAAATGTGGGATTTGAAGCTTTTTCTTACTTTCCTTTTTTGAAAGAGCTCTCAGTTAAAAAAAGTTGTGAATAGTTTTCTTCAAGGATCTTTGGCTCCACCTTGTGTCCTTTGTGTTTTCCTAAAGAGGCTGGTATGTCATGACAAAATGTGAAAGAAAAATATAGATGAAATTTTATGCTTAAACTTAGAGGGAAGCTTTATCAACTAGGATCTGTCACATTGGATTTGACCTCATTGTCCACTAAAGAATGATGAAACTCAGAAAGTAGTGTATTTTCCATTTTTTAATAATTACAATATTTAAAAGGCAGCAACATTTCAAATGGAGAAATACATAAATTACTCAGATTTTTTTTCTATCTATACCAGTAAAGAAATTATTTACTGGAATAAATCTTCAATTGATGTAAGTGAATTGTTGAATTTAAGTGGAGTTTGACTAGGGGGGTAGGAAAAGTAAAGTGTCAAATGGCAATGTGCTCTGTTCATTTAGGGTTTTGCCTAAACTTTGAAAGAACCCAGTTTTACAAATTACCCTTTCAGATTCAGCTAGGCTGGTCAGTTTTATGAAAACACATATGTTTTTGTATGTTTTACTGTAGAGCGATTCTTTCTCCACAAAAGGATCATGTGAAGTCAAAGTGTCTGGCCTAACAAATGCTTTTCAGATAAGTCAGATGTAGAATTTCAGTTCCTATATCCTAACTTTTTATGCCTTTCTCCTTCACTTTAAAGTTATACTTACAATTATGTGGTGAACAATATCTGCTAGAACAGAAAGTGGTATGTGATGAATGGGAATATTTCATAGAGTTACCTTTCTAAAGTCAATCAATGTTTCCCTCCTCCCTTCTAGATACTATCGCTGGGAATCAGTTGTGGGGGGAGGATCTTACCCTATTAGGAGTGAATATTACATTTTGATGTTTCATTTATGTGCTTTGTCTTATGGTGCACATCAGATCATCCTGAGTCCTCCAATGGATATCAGAGATACCAGATAAGAGTTTGGGCTTTTGGAAACTTCCCTCATGAACTTTTCAGAAGCCTTACTGTATGAAATGTGTGTCCCAAAGCAGCCAGTAATGAGGAAACTCATTACTTCAGGAAACAGAAGTATCTCAGTTCTTCTAATTTACCCATTGTATTATAATTGTAATAGATTACACAGAACCAACATATAGGAAAAGAACATTTTAGTTTACAGCCTAGAAAGAAGTTGAATGTGTTTGCAATAAACAAAGTAATCTCTGTGCTTTCTTAGCTTTCTCTATTAATTTAATTCCTTGCTGTATTTGCTCAGCTATTTCCATTTACTCAACTTCTGTTCTTCAATTAGTTCTAAGATATTATTAAGTTTGGCTTTGTGCTTTGGGTTTTATTGTGTGGGTTTTTTTGTTGGTTCATTTGGGGATTTTCTGCCCTGTTTGTCTTCTCTGGGAATTTTTTCTTGGGCAAGAGGTGCTACTGACAATTTATATTAATTTTTCTTCCTAAAAAATTGAGACATCAGATTTGGTTCCATGATTTGTACAACCATCCACCTATTTTTCTTGCTGGTTTGTTTATTTGGTTTGGAATTTTAATTCATAGTTACTGGTTTACATCACTGAGAAGAATTTCTGCATCTGAACTTTTATCAACCAAATTATGCTGTGAATTTTAATGCAAAGATTTTTTTCTTTTACACCCTTGTCAAGGAAGGACATATTGAAAATAATTGCATAGACTAGAGTCCTACATGACAATTACAAAATTAAGCTCAACCGGAGAGAAAAAACAAGTGAGTTCTCTGTAAGGCAAGAAAGGAAATAATAAAAACTCCCTACTCATTTTACTATATTTTCCTCCAAATTACACATTTTTCTTTTCACAGACCTCCTCCCTTGTCCCTGGGGTCATAACAACTATTGTCCTCTCTGATGCAGGGGAAAAAGGAGGACTCAGAAAACTGCTATGCAGTGCAGAACATGGGACCTTATTATTGACATTGCTGCTTTCTTTGGCTTCTGTTAAAGAGCTGTCATTTCCTCATATACAAACCACAGACTGAATGCTGATCACCATGGTAGCTACAGACAGATGTCTATGAGAATAAATCAGTCTGGTGTACAGTTTTTCAGTAACCTTCAGGGGCTCAAATGTTCAACATTGTTGATTTAAGGCCAGTGGAACTCGGCCTAACTGTTCTTTTTTATTTTCTAGCCACACAGCCTCATTTCTAGCCTGCACAACTTCAGAATTGCTCTCAGTCATAAGAAAGAAAGTTCCAATATAGCTGGTAAGGCATTTTGAGCTTGATTTTATTAAGAGCTGATTATTATGAGGTACCTTATCAAAGAGACTTTGCTAGTAATAGTGGCACTCTTTCTCGTGGTGAGACAGTCTCCTTCCATGCCCAGCTGGCCATGCTGTGCCTGATGCCCCCCAGGACAGGATTTCCCTTCCTGGCTGCCAGGGCACTGCTGGCTCATGATCTACTTGCCATCAACCAGGACCCCCAGGTTCCTTTCCACGGTGTTGCTCTCCAGCATCTCATTCCCCAGTCTGTCTGTACATCCAGGGACAAAGCAAATCTATTCAGACTTGAAGTCCATCTAATTTAAGTTAGATTGTTTGCAAAATTCAAAGACAACACTTAGAATACTCAGTTTAATTTACTGAAACAGTTTTATTGTGAATGAAGACTTTCAATAGGAAAACAAATAGACTGTTGTTATACTCAGTTAAGGATCAAGCTGAGTCATGATCAAAGGGTGTCAGTTAGCTTACATTTATTTTCCTGGTAAAATTCAAGAAAATCATTAGGGTCTACTTCTATGTCTCTTCTAATAAGCTATAGCAAAATTGTCATTTAATTAACAATGTAATATTCATACTCTTCTAGCATGAAATAAAAGCAGAGTTCAAAGAAGTGATTTCTAAGTGTATGAATGCTATGACTGCAAATATCTTATTTGAGATTGTTACTAATGATCGTTTCTGAGATCCTGTTGAAATGGTTAATGGTATCTGTATGACTGTCACAGATCCCTGAGTGTCTCAGGGGCTTGAAGCAGAATATTTCCTACCTATTTCTTGATGTTCCTGAAGGACATTGGCAACTTTTACTCTCTAAAGTGAAGTCCTACTAATACACATACACACAAAAGAATCTAGAGATCTGTATCTCTAAATGAAGTAATGCTGGTTTCCTCCATAAAATACCCCAAATATAACCCTTTAAAGTACATCTCCCTTTTTCCCACCATGTTGTCCTCTCCCCTTAAATACTTCTTTCCAGCCCAGGCACTTTCAGAGGTTTTTGTAGTCAAAAAAACTTAAATGCAGACATCTAAACTTTGGTTTCTAGTCCTGCAGGCAGGTCTCTGTCTTAAACACTTACAAATTGTTGAACTCTAAAGTTCTCATCAGCACCTATGTTCAGGCAAATTCCCAACAACATCCTAGCACTGTTTATGTGGTATGCTGCAGACATGTCCCCCTTCAGCAGAAGTATCCCAGAGTATAGCAGTGTTTGAGATGTCTGTATATTGTTGATTGTCCTGTTCCAATCTGTACTTTATAATCAAAGTCTTTCAAGGTTCTTCTCCAAAAGTCTTTTAAAAGGCTCTTAAAAACACCAGTGAGTAATGGGATCCAAGGAAAGGTCATCAAATTAAGAGAAAACTGTTAGGAAGAGAATAAAAAAGGGGTAAGAATAAATTCTCATTTTTCACAGTGCAGGGAAGTCACAGTAACAAAGGACTGTGGCCAGGATTTGTGTTTTGGCATGTCCTCTAAGCTGTTTGTATGTGATATTGTAAGGAGACTGAACAATACAAAAAAGTTTCTTCACTAGTAACATATTCATGAAAATAAAGGCAAGAGCAAAAACTGCAAAGGGATCTTTAAATATTCATCAAGAAAATGGCATACTAAGTTCAGTTTAGATAAAAGCAGTGGCATGCACTTGAAAATGGACGGTCCAAAGTGCACACATATAATGATGCACTCTGAGCTGACTATAAGAGATCTTTGGGGACTAAAGCAAAAAGGTTATGCTACCTTCTGTTGAAAAAAAGAATTTGTGTTAGACAACATTCAGTATCAAAACAAAATAAAACATTTAAGTTTCTGAGGAAGATTTTTTTTAAGTAGTTCTGCAGATCCACGACTTTGATTATAATTATGCCTCATCTCTGACACGTTTTGAGTGAATAAGAAGGTTAATATCATGTAGGTTACTTGCCAGTCAATGGCAAGAAAAGCTTAGCCATCTTTTGTTCAAGCTCATTTAACTTTTTGGAGCCTAAGATTTCCCTCAGAAAACTGCAAAATAAGCAATGGCAGCCAATTACTCAAGTTAAGTGGGCAGTAAGAATGCATCATTTACTTTTTAGCCTTCATTAAGTCTGGGCTGACTGTCTCTCAGAGGTGGTACAAAGGGTGTTGCCTAGCAAAGGATAGCAAGCAAGGAGGGGAAGGTAAAGACAGAACCAGTCACCCTATGGCCAGCTTGGAGACAGAATCTATTCATATATGGGAAGATTTTAATAATTACAGAGGATATTTGGGTAACCAATTACTGTTGACTTACTTTCAGAAAGTGGTTCCCTAATTTCAGAGGATGAACAAAACATCACTGTTAAGAGCTTTGAATTTAGCATATATGAATATATTGCTTTATTGCAAGAGACTGGGCAAATTAAGAATAAAAAAAGAAGAAAGGCATTAAACCTATTGATGTGATTTTGTAAATTTTTTTCCTAATTTTTAAAAATTTCTATTTTTGTAATGAAAACCATTTTGGCTGAAAAATGCAACAAAATTTTGTCAGCACAACATTTAAACTTTTGAAATATTGCTTTGAAAAGCAGATTAATGTACAGAAATTTAAAAAAAAAACTAAAAGAAGTGTGTTGCAGTTGGCTTTCAAAATTATTTAAGTTCTTTAAAGGCTCACAAATTCTACAAAAAAAGCCACATTATATGCTCTTACAAGGAATGAAAAAACAAGCACAGTATTGTAATCAAAAAGTGTATAATTAATTATTTGTGTGCAAATATACTTCAGTGTGTTAAATTTTTTTGACTTGTTATCAATGAAGCTTCAAATTTCTCTTATGAGAAAGTAGTACATAAGTAGTTATGCTTTATTTGATATATTTGATAAAGAGATTTCAGAAATGGCTCTCTGCTCTGACATCCCTGTAAATAGGAATTGTACCTGAGACTTCAGGTTTATATGATCACAAAACTGGAATCAAACCTAGAAAATTATGCCAAAAAACCAAAAATCTGTTTACGTTGTCTTGCTGTTTGGCTGACAGCTAAATGTTCACCTTTTTCACCACTTATTCCATAATCAGTCAAATATCTTTTTTGCAATCAAATTAATTTCCGAGAATAGTCACAATGGTCACTGGAAAATAAGGGATACCAAATCCTTGAATATTTGTCTTGTGCCTGTAAAAGTTAATGTTCTTCCACCTGTTAATAACAGGAAAAAATATTATGGAGACTAATTAAAGAGTAAAACAGATGGTGTCTTCAGTGAGAAAATTATCTGTAGCCATTGAATCCTAGAGCATAGATTATGTCTTGTCCATACAGAGGACACTATTCCAGCAAACTTAGGTGCGTAAAATTAAATACTGCAGATGTTGACTCAGCTGCTCAGCCAGAAGCAGAGGCAAAAGCCTTCTAACAAAACCAGGTACAGGTCAGAAAGTGCTTGCAAGAATAATTTCTAGGCACTTTAGGCAAGAATATGAATTTGAGACTTTACTTTCCAGATCTCTGGTCATTCAGTGCTGTGATGACTTTGCTCTTTTTCGAGACCAGGATATTTTTAGGTTGTTGCACTATCTTTCCCATCTGCAGAGGCTGGTGACTGTTGTGGTCCCACTGTGAGAATGGGGGTTTGGTGCATTCTAGTTGTCTTTAAGACAAAATCTGCCATGGGAGGCTGGAAGATGTAGAATTCAGTTTGTATAATTGCAGTATAGCCTGGGTATTATGCAGTATGTTTTTTCTTACAAAGATGATCATTTGCATTTGTTTGTAGGTTTGAGCTCTGAGTCAGGTGGGTTGCAGAGTCTGACCCTGCCCTTGATGCAACTGAAGACACTCAAAAAAGAAGATAATGTAGTACAAAGTACAAAAGCATCATGCAGCATAAGTGAAGAACTAGTGTAGACAAAAACACATGAATGACTTTTCTTTTAAAATGGCACAAACCCACCAAAGCTCAACCTTTCCTGTCCCCCTACTGTCACTTTTTGTAACAAAGCATAGCTACTTCTGCATCCTCTGTGTACAAAATACATTCAGTAATCTGAGCCCATTGCTAGGAAATTAAGATTGTAAATTGCTAATGAACTGTGTGCTTGGCCTTTTGCAAACTCACTTGATCTCTCCTCACACTCAAGGGGAAGCTGTATAGCTGTGGGTAGAACAGAGCTGAGCCTAAGATAGGAATGAGCTTGGAGCACAAACAAAGCATTTGTGGCCAAAATTAACTTGTGTTTGCCTGCCAAGGAAATAATGAACAGTGTGATACCACAGAAAGGAAGAAACAGCTTGTTTTTGGCATTAAAAAGGCAAAACAAAACAGAACTATTACAGTTTTCATAGGATGTGATGTTTTTCATGGCAGGGACTCCTGTATGTCTATTGGAAATAGAGGCTCAGTAGCTGATGTGCCAGGGGCTGCTGTTAACCTGTGTGTTCTCTGCAATGCTTGACAGTCTATTTACAGTTATCAAAGCCATGCCTTGAGACTATTAAAAATCCTGTTATGGAATCACACGCCTACAAGGCAATGGGTTTCCCTCTTGCTTCCTGATTATTAATGAAGATGGTGCTGCTGAGATGAAAGGCAATTCTTTGCTGATAAACAGATGTTTTGTGCAATTAGAGTCCTGTCCTGATAGCTCTGGAATGAACACCATTCAAATCACTCATGTTATGAAGAAACAAGAACTTTATTTTCTCACTTGTCATCATGTGTAATGGTGACAGTCAACTGATACAATTAACACTGGATTGCTTTTCATCATGCAAATCCAAGCTAATCCTGTTCCAGAAGCCTGTCTCCAATTAGGAAACAGTGAATCAAACTTTGATAATTTCTACGCTGCAGTGATGCCTCTTGGGCTACTTTGTCATTTTATCTGCTTTTGTGTTGGACCATATGCCTCCAGTGCTCATTTTAATGAGAGAAAAATTTCACATGGTCAAGGCTTTATCTCCCTTTGTCTGTTACCCACTTTGTGCTTTAGAAGAAGCTTTTCCCCTAACAGTTTCAAATAAATTCTGTGATGACATACAGAATCTGTGCACAAGCACCCTCACTATTCCATTTGATACTGGGGATTATGTGAAACTAAAAATTTTATTATGAGCCTGATGCTTGATTACTTCCTTTACTTTTTTTCCCCCCACCACATTCAGCTTCTGGTGCAGGTCCAGGAAAGAGACACACATTTGATCCATAAAGCAGCAGGACTGAATTTTGGCAGTCTTCTGTTTGAAAATAAATGCTTTGGGTAAAGGATGTCATCAAACCAAAGAAAAAAGCCCATCCAGGCAGGTTGTCAGCAAACTACATCATTGTGGATGTCAGTTGTATGCTGAGGCTCATCAAGACTTAACTAACAAAGTGATCTACAAACAGTAGGAGGACCACTGTCTTATCCATCATTTTAAAGAGAATGAGAAAGTTAATGTTTTATGGAAGAAGATAGATGGAGGGAGGAAGAGATAGATAGAGGGAGGAAGTGGAAATATTCAAGACTGAAGAGAAGGCTATGGCAGGATATGAGACTGTTGTATTATTATCGCCTGGATATGTGTTTTGGGTTTCTTTTAAATTCTGAAAGTTTTCATGAAATCTGTGTATTGTGTCTTATTCTACAGAAAAAAGTCATGGTACCCAGTGGTTTAAAATTTAAGAGTGTGAATTATTTTATGTTTAATAAAACATACAGTTGTCAAAAATAAATGTATCAAAGGAAGAGACACATTAACCATGCACGTCCAGCATGAAGGATCAAAATGTTGCAGCCAGAAAATCCAATGGATCCTTTGGTCAAGGCTTTGAGAGTTACCAATCTGGAAACAGAAATGGGAAACCTGGACTATCAGAAGTGCTGAATGTTCGCCATTCCTATAAGAGGAATGAGAGTTAAAATAGCTGTTCATAATCTTTTAAAACCCTGAATTGTTGAAAAGGGTCTTAGAAAGTGCTACAAAAGCATGAGTAAATGGAAAAAGAAATTATTAAAATGACGAGAAATCTTTTTATAAAGAGATAGGTATAGTTCATCTATCAGTCTCTCACCTCCAGACTTGTCAGATTATTTTGGTGTAAATCACATTGCAGCTCAACTCAACCTGAAGCTTTATATCACATGAGGAAGCAGTCCAATCTTGGAATCAGTGCTTTCTATTTAATTTGTGTGGATCTTTAAATACAAAGTCTTTCTGCTCATGCTTGTGTTTTCCTTTGGACAGAGAAATTACAATACCTATGTGAAAGGCAATTATTCTGCTCCAGTGAGTTCTTTCTTTCATCACCCTCCTCCCATAGCACTTACCATCTGAAAGTAGAAAGCATGCTCCCACCCAATTTCTTACCTCTGAAAGAGGAAAGAAATGTTAATATGCTGTGATTCTGGTTTGGCCTACTACACATGGTCTAAAGTGTCAGTTAACATTAGCCTTGGATGGATTTTTGCCCCAACTTTCAACTGAAAATAAAAGTTCTTCTAATCAGTGATTGCCTTAGAGTGGAGAATGTGGAAAATTGGTTTTATAAGCATACAACAAATTGAAATGAGTCTTTTGGTGTTTTCTCTGTTAATTTTGTATGTGAAGAGCCTGCTGCTGCTGCTGGAAAATTTTCCTATTATTTTTGAATTACTCATATTCTGTTTATATTCATTAGATCACCCTCCACAAAGCCTGAAAATGACTACCAGTGATTTATTGGCATGTAGGCAATTTTAATCAAAATGTTCACAATGTGTTTTGCTGTTTTAAGTGTCTCTTTTGGAAAGGAGTAGAACCCCATACATATCTGCTTGCATTCAACTTTATCTGAGATATTCACACATCCTAAGGGGAAGAATTGGCTTGCAAAAACAGGACAGGAAGCTTGACAAGGGCATTCAGAGACAGCACTTCCCTAGATACTCCCAGAGCTCTTCACACATTTTATTTATTTTAGGATGGAGAAGTTTGTTTGTTTTTCTCCCTGGAAAGGAAACAAAAAATAGCAAAATACTCAGTAAAGGAGGTAAGAAGTTTAAACCCCACCAGTTCACTTCAATTTGAAGTAAACCATTACTAATTATGCACAAAATGTGGCTGTTGAGCAGGAAGGAGGAAAAAAAAATCTACCAAAAAACCATCTACGGTGAGACTCTGCTCCCAGACCATTCTCACATAGCAAAAGGTATTGTAGTTTATCATGGTAATAGTACAAAGATTTATTCCAAGTTTGGCAGGTTGATGTAACCCACTGTTAAGTAGGCCAGGCTCACTAGTTATTGAATGTCTAGAAAATTGAGTAGATTCTGTCTTCTCCTGGCAGCTACAGCTTTACTCATTAATTTTCTGGATGAGCCTTTCAGCAGGCAACTTGATAATGGCTCCATCAAGCGGTGCAACTGCTTCATTGCCAGCATCTGGAACCTCCAGCCAGCGAAACCAGCGTCTCAGCTTTGGCTAAGAGATGTATTTGGCTTTCCTTGTGGACAATGAACTCTGCCAATAGCTTCCACAGGACAGTTGTTCAGAGATAAAAGATTCATTACCGCTAAAAGGCCAACACTCATCATGCGAATCCAAAGGATTTAGACGATCTCAGATGCATCTCAGAGGGTGACAGGTTATATTACAGATTGATGCTCATTACATCTCTTGTTATTTTTTCCTGGAAGTAAGAGAAACAGTTCAGTTTTAGGCTAGCACTGGATTTATTTCCTCATGCAATGGAATAACTTCAGAAGTTCTCTTTTGGCTGAAAAATGTGGAAACAATTAATTTTGAGGTGTTATGGGGAAAAATGCCTTTATGCTGCCTAGGAATTGGCATCAAAAGCTTTTGCTCTTTTTTTCTTCTGCAACTATAAAACTATATATAACTGAATATACTAGGTGTGTTGTTTGTTTGCTTGTTTGTTTGTTTGTTTGTTTTTTGCCTTGCACAGTGTTTTTGTTAAATTAAATTATTTAATTTAATTAAATGCCTACCAGGTCAAAAAAATACTGTTCTGCGTCTGATGGGGAGATAGAGTCAAATAAAACTTATGGAAAATTAGGATTTGTAGACTTAGGTTAAAAAGCTTCAGGTCTCTAGAATCTATGTAGACAAATGTGCTGAGGGATGTGAACTGTCTCTTACACCAACAAGCTAATTATACTTAGGGTATAACCCATCTTCTAAGCTTAGGGTATATTTTTGAGGAAAACAAACCAACCAACCAACCTCACTGTCCCCTCACCCCTCCATCCCCCAAAACAGCCAAAAAACAAACCAAACCAAAGCTATGACAAAATTAAAAGGACTATCTAATTAAAAAGGGGGAAAATATTCTTTCAATGTGTTATCCATTCTTTATGATACAGAAATTCAGAAATTTTGCATTATTTTCATTTGAACTCATCTGCATTTTCAGATCTTCTGAAAGTGTTTCTGTCCCTACTTGATCATGCTAAGATTGGTGGTAAAATTGAGTTTTAACCTTGGCCTTTGTTCTGTTCTTTTTCTAGGCATTACGTGGCATTACAAAGGCTACAATCTGTCACATATGAATTTTTTTCACTAAATTCTGTAATAATGTTCTTTAGTAACTAATAAGACTTCTTTCAAATATAAAAGTGATAAAACATTTTTCAAAACATATAATCACTGCAACATGAAAAGAGCCCTTCTAGGCTATTTAATATTTTAAATAACTCGGAAAAGTAGAAATAAAAGGATGGAACAATATTGGAGTCCATATACTCCTTTTTTAAAGGCAGTTTTAAGGATTCAAGCATGCAATTTCATAGCTACTCTGAAATTATCTTGTCAAACTGCTAAATAACAAAGTGACCTTCATGGATATCTCGTGGTAAGAAAAAAAATAATATGCACAGTATTTCTTGGCTTTGTATAGCACCAGTTCTTTTCACACAAATTATTAACCAGAACAAACTGAGTCCTCAGTTTCCTCTGAACTAATTTTTTTTTTTTATTTATTTCAACTATTAAAGTAGAACAGGCTGCTATACATCATTTCACACATTATCTCTGTCAGTAAGATTTGTGAATCCAGTTGAAGAAGCTTCTCTTAGAAACAATTCCACAGTGAGGGACATTCTTAATGTGTCATGATGGAATCATACAGAAATCTAGGCTGGAGAGGGTTTCTAGAGAATCTGGTTCATTTCTTTCTCTGAAATCAACTTCTCCAGTCCTCTAAAATCAGACCATCAGATTTACACATCTGTCTTCTTGTCTACAGTTAATCTCCAGAAGATCAGGTTGATCTTTTTTGTGGACCACAAGCCTTCAACTGCCCATTGCAGTACTTGAGTCACAAGAGTTATCCCACCAAATATCTCTGCTTCCAAAAATGGTGTAATTCTGAGACTGCACATGGACACTTCAAATTTCTTCTCTTTTATTTCCCAGAATATGAGTGTTGGCATAAAGACACTCAAGTGATTTGTCATCAGACCCTTTGCTCCTGCTCCCAAGGTACTCTCAGCTTGCCTCTGGATCTTTGCTTGTCTCCAGATTTTGGGCACCACTCCCCAAATAACCTAGCTGAAAGCCACTTCTGAAACTTAGTTAACCTATTAAAAATACATCATTGCACCTCTTTGATAGGTGGGTGCCATCTCTGCAGTAACCCAGAGACTGAGAAAAGTATCTGAATAGTCATGGAGGCCAAAATCCTGCTGGAAACAGCATCTGTGCAGCCAGATGTGATACGTGTGATATACCTGCTTCTGCTTGTCCTTTCCTCTGACTGGAATGTTATATTTACTATTTCTAGTAGAAAATCACTGGAAAGACTTTCCCCTTTGCTTCATTCCCTAGATTCTTGAAGTCCTGTTTTATTATGTAGGTATTTTTTACCTATACATAATTGGATCAGGTGTAATTGTAATAAAAATGCATTTTTATTACAAAGCCAAAATAAGAAATCTGAGGATTTTCTGTGTATTCACATGAATCAACACACAACCATTTTTTAAAATGACTGTTATTTTATTGAATGTCTCTAATGAAATTCTGTTCTGTCAGAATTTCTAAACACTACATAAAGACACAATAATGGGTTAAAAAAAGTAGTTAGGAAGTTCCATAAAATAAAATTCTTAGACTCAAACAACCCTTTCTTTCAAAGAAGAAAAAAACAAACCCAAAAAGATTTCTCGACATAATTGCACTGCATTATTATTGTGACTACATCAAAGAAAGCAACCTGAGATATTACCTTCATGAATCACATGTACTCTTTATTTATTTCTTTTTTACATAGGAAACAATAGGGATTTTTCGTCTTTTCTGTCATTAAAGATGAGAGTCACTGTCCGTGAAACTGCCTTTGAATATGGCAGCAAGGGGATTCAGTGACTAAATATAAGTATTTGTTGTCATTTTAGACATTAGATGCATGTCTTCCAGAAGGTTGAATGTATCTCATAAATCTTGTGCTGTACCTGCAGGTTGCAGCTAGAGGTCATGGATAACTGGGTCGTTCTCACACTCAAGTGCTGAAACTTTATTTGCTTCAAGATTTCCACCTTCAGCTGCATTGATGGGGAATAAAGAGAACTGAAGAATTAAATGTGCATGAGATAGAGTTTGAAAGAATGTCCTGCTCCTAATTTTAACCTCTACACATTTTTAAAACAAATCAGAGATTTTGCTGTAATCTGTGTCCTTCAGTACATAGGATTTTATAAACAGTATCAAATATCATAGACATCAGCAGCAACAATGAAGGCTGGTTTTCCCCTGAAACTAGATTATTTCAATCTAGAAATGTTCTCTTTTTTATGTTTTCCTGATTGCTTTATGATTTTGATGCTTCAAAATCAGTGATAACTGGCACTAAGAATGTAAAAGTTATAATGATATTTGTGTTTTGGGACATGTGGTAGCATCAGATTTTTTTTTTTTAATTGACTCCATCATTATCACTACACAAGTTAGCTGTAAAGTAAGTGCTGTATTCCAGAAGGTGTCAGTAGAGTATTAGAAAATAAAAATGAGGATGCTAAGGTCTACAGTCTTAAGACATTACAATGGTATAAATGGCTGTTTTGCATAGTGATTTGTACAAAGAAAATATTCTCTATAACTATGACATGCTACTCTTTTACTATAGTTTTTAAGAAGGCCTGTTTTTCTTCATTTTCAACTAGTGAGTTAGCTATAAGATGCTGAAATATATTCTGCTGAGAAAAATGGCCTCAGATCTAAGTATTAATGTGAAACAATGAAGCAACAGCATCCCCTGCAAAGATGGCAATGACACTTCCACTGGGCTGAGGGAGTAACCTGACAAGTTTAGGCTACAGCATGAGAACCTTCTTGAACACCTGTATGTCACTGGCAAGGTCTTTTATTGAACCCAAGGCCGTATCACAGCTTCAAGAGGAGTACAGAAATGTAGAGGTTTTTATTTCTGTTCCTCTCCATCTACCCCTCTGTTAGTGGTAGCCTGGTCCTGTTCCCTCTCAGCTCAGTGAAAGACTTCTAAAGGATTCACTCATATGAAGCAGCTCACATGACACTATGCTGCATTTATACACACATTTTAATAAATGAAATTACAGAGCAGATAACAAGAATGTTCAATAATTGTAGTAATTTAGGAGTGAAATGTGTTATTATCACTAGCCAATACATCAACTGCATTAAAAATGAGGACTAGAGAAAGATACAAGCATCTTAGGGTGACCTTGCAAATTTTTTGAGAGGCCTTTAATCTACATCATTGTGAAAGAAATGAGACTAAACAGAAGATGGAATGTAGCTGTTTGTCACACTTGGGGTTTGCATGCAGACAAAACCAGTCCATTCTAGTTTGTCTCTTTTCTTAGTCAAAAATATGATTAGAGCTTAGTCTATTATAATCAACAACATTAATGACAACAAATTGTACTTCCCTTAAGTAAAGAGGGAGTGGTTGCACTGATGTTTTTAGTGATAAAATGATAGAAAATGTACATATAATGGAAGTACATTCTCGTACACTGCTGAGATTGTATAATGTAACATGATTTATTTGAACTTCAAGTCTACACTGGGGAAAAAGTAGCTTATAATGCCCTTTCAAAGGCTACCACATATTCACCCCATTGGATGGAACTCACTTGTTCTGCACACCAAGTTCTCATAAGTTCCTCAAGAGAAAAGTTGCACTGTTTTTTCTCTTTTTTACTGGAAAAAAAATGTCATACAGGCAGCCTTGGCTCCCCAAGGCTGGTTACAGTGATTATCCCTTGAGCAGGCTGTGCAAGAAGGGAGGGCTCTCATTCTTTCATTCTCATTCCAGGACCACTGTGAAGCCATTTGATATTGATGGTCATTAGGAACCATCTCACTGCTATTGCAGTACTAATCCCAACTAAGGGAATCTGAACTATTAGCATTTTTTTACCATTTTAGACTGGAGCCAACTTTAGTTGTTAAGGTACCCCACAATTCAATTTTTAGGCTTTTCTTAATTATGAAGAAAGGTTAATCAAATAATTTGAATGCAATGAAAATTAAATTCTCATCTTAATGTGTTTTCAGAACCTCTTAATGAATCACAAAATATAGGGATTTTTATTTAAATACCTTGTGTCACTTTTATATATTGCTAGTGAAAATGGCAGGTGATAATACAGGATAAGCATGAAATAAATTTAAAATAAATAAGATTGTAAAAGACACAGCAGAGTGAGGTTACTCAATTATGTCCTTATACTTTTTTGTCTTAGAATTAAGCCAAAAGTAATTCACCCAATCAATGAATGATGAACAATGTCACTGTTTTACCTTTCATGCTCATGTTAGGAATTTAGCCACTGAAGATATTGTTTGTATATGAGCATGCTGTAAAAAAAAAAAAAAAATCACAGTAGTTCAAATGCATTGAATGTGATAAATATCTGTTTATAAGGCTAAAATTAAAATTTTATGAGAGTATTTCCATGTTTAAAGTACATCATGCTCTTCCATACCATTGATCTTAACATGACTTCATTCAAATATTACATATTTTCTTCGTTATTCCTCTCTAGAAAATTTTACAATAAAGGAATATCACATTATGAGAAGTTTTATTGGTTGTCATGTATCTTAAGCAACTTCAGAGAACTTGCTTAAATCATCTGAATGGGTCAAGACTTTGAAGTTTAAATAAGCTCTGAAGGGATGAAAGGATCAAGGATGAATTGCAGTTAATGATGTTTTCAAGTTCCCTCTTTAAGTGACTTTTATGAACAAAAAGAACTACAAAGATTTGCCTTTGAGAGAGTACTTTCAAGGTCTATAATTGAAAACAAATGTACAAAACACTTTAGAATTAAATTAGGCATGCATATGGATATATTAAAGTATGATTTCTTGAAAAAGAACATCTGTACTTATCAGGTGTACCTACACTGTAAGTAAATGAATATTTCTTATTCCATTTCTATTTGGTGTTCATATTCTTTAAGTGAACCAAGGGGGAATTTTTTTGGTTTGCAAAGCACATTGCTCCCCTTACCAATGAGTAGGGTGTTCATGCCTGACACCTGCTAATGAAGTCCTTTGACCAAGGACTCTGACAAAAGGGCCTCCTCTCACGGTGTTTGCAGGGACAGTCAATTGAATTAGCTAAATATTGCTTTCATCCTGGTTACAAAACATTTTTTATATAAACTAAAAGTTGTTCAATTTTAAGGCTGTAGTGATTATACATTTATACTTGGAACAGTAGTAAGAAAAGAGCTAGATCATGTGGTCAGCATGAGTCTGCTTCATGTGCAATCCTCAGATTAAGGTAGAGGGGCCTTACTTAGAGGCATTGCTAAAAGAAGTTTTATTACCTTCAGTGCCAAAGTTACAGAATCTTTCCTAATACAATCTCTTTTCCAAAGAAGAGACAGTATGTTAAATGCTGTCTCACGAGATGATCTGTCAGAAGATGATCTGTAAAACAGACCAGCCGTGACAATGGGTTCTGAAACAAAGCAGAACTGAAATACTATTGAAATACTATTCCTTACAGCTATTGGGTTATTATCAGTTCAGCCATGACAGCTAATAATGCACAACAATATTTTATATTCCTTAATTTGAAATCATGACATCTCGAGAAGAAAAATTTTCTGACTCTGATGATGACTTGTGAAGGAGGTAGTGGGGGCTAGGTATTCCAGTAACCTGAGGTTAAAATTTTCATTTTATGTAAGTATGGTTGTGGGTAATTCACTATTTGTAAGTGTAGAGTTGTATTTAACTCATCACTGGGTGATCCATGGGCATGATTAAGCTTAACATATTTTCAGAGACAAACTTGAGCTAATGTGCTCAGATGTTCTTTGAGTGTTTGTTGTAGTTTCATTCTAAGTATGAATTTTTAGAACCCTTGTCTGATTTTAGTGGCTCACTGAAAGTACTGGGCAGAACAATTACTGGTGTGTACAGAGAGATTTTTTAATCTGTGATCAAATTTTGCTGTGCAAAGAGAAGCAGGTGATAGGACACAGAGTATTAAAATAATATTTTGTAGAGCACACGGTTTAGCTTTGATCAATTTTAAGAAGCTGCAGCTGTAAGGCTGACATTCTTAGTTTGGCTATTTTAGTAACTGATCATTAAGAAGTTTCAGAAAGAATTTTACACTTCTATCATTTACATTCCTGAATGATGAAATTGACTTATTTTTCTAAATCTTCTGCATTCTGAACTTCTTGTAAAAGATTACATCTTACTAGCAAGATGGGCAATTTTGCAATCTTCTCTTTACTTCAGATAGACCTAAAATGAGCAGTTATTTTAGAATTAAATCAGATGAAAGACAGCTCAAAGCAGAAATTATGTATCAAACTCTAAGCATTTAATATGCCATTATGATTCATGTATTTTTAAAATTACCCTGCAGAGATGCACATGGACTAAAAGAGGAAGTTCAGAAGTTCACCTGAGTGTAAGAGGTCCATGGAACTAGTGAATATATATATATATATATATATAAATATATATATGTATATGATGACATGCGTTTTGACAACTTCCCTGTCTGACTACATTTGGTCAAAACTTTTTGGTCACCCACTGCACAAAATACAAGAGGGAATACTTAACTTTTCAGTGCACAAACTGTAATGTAGTAGGAGGTCCCTGTAAATTAGCTTTGTAAACTAAACAGGCTTAAAAACTGGCTTTCAATTTGGTTTATTTTCTGGGAACATTTTCTGGAACAGTTCTGCTGCATGTCTGGCAAAACTGTCAGTCAATCCTTGGCATGGGTATAGAGCATAGAATATTTCCAGGTGGCAGTATAGGTGAAGGTATCCCATTTTAAGGAGGGGTCAGATTTGCATGACATGGTAGGGAGACACTTACTACACCAGAAACCTTGTCCTCGGATAAATAACAGAAGGAGCTCATGACCAAGGAACATGGGCCACCTCACACAAGCACTGATTTAAACAAGCTCCCTTCATGTCATAATCTCCTTGAAAAGAACTTGCTTGAATAATCAAAAAGCATGAGAGGTACTGAGACAACAGTTAAGTAGTTAAGGAGCTCAATCTCTTTGCTTGGTTTACTGTTGTTTAAAGTGCCTTTTATATTGGTATAGCCCATGAAACAAGTGAAGAATACCATCTGAATTACATCTATCATTAAACCAAACTAACAAGACTGTACATAAATCTTTTGAGAGCTTGGAATCCCACTGGTGCCCAAAAATAATTTGTAAGATGAATGTTACTCACTGTATTAAAACAGTGGAAGCTTGGCAGAAAAATAGATTATTTTCTTCCTTCTTCTTGTAAAAACAACTGACAATTACTTTTTTTTTCAATACTGTGAAAGAAACTAAAACAGGCAGATTAATTTTCTCCCTCCTCCTGGAGGAGATTGCTGGTTTAAGTGTAAGCAATTATACTACAAGCACCATGTAAAATTGGTAGTCGGATTGCTAAAAGATGCAGGTGGAGGACAGAATGGTCTTGTTCTGTCAGGGCTCCTGTCAGTCTAATCTTGTCCCCCTTCTGGCATTAAAAACCTCTCCATGATTATCTTCCAGGCTAGAAATGGGTCCAGCATTTTGCTATGTTATGGTTTTTAATTTATTTGCTTGTTCCAACAGATCTATGGCTAAATTTTCTCTCTTCATCTCTTAGCCCTAGCTGAGGGAGAATGCTCACTACCGGATAATGTGGCTATTATTATTAATTTGTGTGTAAATGTTATTTTTAAGTTCTTTTTTGAAGTTGTTTGAACAAATAAAACTTCTGTTTCTTATGACATAATTTAATGAACTCTTTGGTCTGTGGGCTTAATTTGGCATCTGCCAAAGAGATGCACAGATAAAAGTACACGTGGAATTAGCAACTACCTACCTTTCTCAGCTTCAAACATCTGATAGAAAACATTGCTCTTGCTCATTTTTTAATACTGAAAAACACATCAGACATTTGATATGCACTATTTTATTTACATTTACTTGCATATTTGCTTTCATCATATGTTTGACTATTCAATATTTGTAGCACAATACAAGGTTTTATTGTTTTGGGGTTTTTTAAAATTATTTTGTCTTTGAAAACTCACTGTTTTTCAAGGAAATTAAAATGTGAGCTCTGTAATATATTTCAGAAGGAAAAATGTTTTGGTTTTGTTCATTCTCTACTAGCATTCTAAAGAAATCTGAAATATTTCATTCATTTCTGTTGGTGCAATATTTTCCTGTTTTGAAACAGGCGTGCTTAAGCCATTGAATTTTTTATACTTTTTTTAAAATTTTGGTAGTATCTTATGCAATCAGGTGCCTTGGACCTGCATTGCATGCTTCCTTTGCAAGATGAGATTGAAGGCAGATTTCCTAAGAGCCCAAGCAGGATATTAGGGATAAGAATACCAATGTGGAAAATTCATCATTAAAAAATCAGCTCAGCACTCACAATCAGATTTGTTAAAATGCAAAGCTGGCTATTCAGGACTTTTGGTCCTTGCTATTGGTGTTTGGGACAAATGCTCCAAAGGTACATGAGCATGAGATTAATTGATATGAGACTGATGTGTACAGAATTAATTAATATGAGAGACTGAGACAGTCAATATGAGCATAGTGATCTATGAAATAAATTGAGTGATATTTTGGGAAAATCCAGAATCTCCTTGTACTATCATCTGCACTCCATGGAAAATACATGTGATACTATGTGGAAAAAAAAAAAAAAATTACTTTTAACAACTTTTAAACTCTACTGGGTTAGTTCTACCAGTGAACTGCCAGATATTAAAATGGCAGCTTTTACCTGCATCAAAACAAAAGGGAGATTTAAAGAGATAAATACATCTCAATGTTTTACCTGCTACATGAAATAAATTACTTATATTTTGAACTGAAGTTTTATATTATTTATATTTTGAACATGGCTTGTGAATTTAAAGAAATATACTTTAAGCAAAGAGGATTCATCACTACTTATAATTCTTGAAATGAGTATTACAGCTATGTAATAATTTGGTATGAGGGCAAATATTTGGGGAAAAAAGACTGATAGCATGTATGCTAACTTTTCAGACTAATAAAACATCTTTCATACTGGCTGTACAACAAAAAACATTCTGATGTCAAAAATCTAAATAATATCTTGTACATTGCTGTTTGGCCAGGTTATGCTCAGCAGGAAAAAGAAAAGTAAGAAAGTTAAGTTTATTCTATTATTTGCTTTCTATTTCATTGATCTTTTCTATTATTTTGATAAAATTATACATGCTTTTAGAAATTAAGATATGTGAAAAATATCTACTTTTGATCATATTGATGGATCTATACATTTAAGCAGTTCTTTAAAAATACTCAAATAAAACTGTATCAAAAGACTGAAATTAAACTCCCAGATGAGTTTACCAAGATTAAAGAGTCTGAGACGCCACAGGTGTCCTGAGTAATAGGTCCAAATTGTGTGTGAGGGCTGTCTTTGTAAAACACTTTTCTAAGTAACACTTCCTGCTCATTTTATCCCTCTCATTTAGCCCTAGTTAGCATAGATATGCAACATAGCATCTGTCCAAAAAGCTACTCAGAGAACAGAGTTTACTTGGGAAAAAAACAAAAAAAAATAAAAAAAAGAAGAAAACAAGCCTAAAAACCCAATAAACTAACATTTAAACTCATTTGCAGAAGTTTACATTTATATTATTACTGTCTTGACTTTAAATGACCACTGCCCAACAAGACTTTACAGGTGTCTTTGACTGAAGGCAGTTTCAACTTAACTTGAAAATTTCTGACCATAAAAGTGTGGGGAAAAAATGAACAAATATTATCTGATGATGACTTGTTCAGCAGTACTGGGTAATTTCAGTACATTTCAGTTTTATGCACAGAAATGCTAAAATTCAGTATCGTTGGTTTAAGACATTGGGTAGTGGACTCACACACAGAGACTGACACAGTTTTCACAGACTTTAATACAGTCAAGCTAGATTTTTCTATCAGTCTATAGCCTGTAAATTTAGGGATAGAAAGGACTCCAAGAGATTAGCTCCTTCAGCTAGGCATGCACATATAAGTTGTCCCTTACTGGCAAATGTATAATTTTTTTTTTCTTTGAATACTCTCAGTAAATAGTATATTTCATGCTTCATATATTTTTCCTTTTAAAGCATGTTCCCCAAATATTAGAGGTTGAGCAGTCTTCTTTCTTGATGTGTAGGTGTTACATGGAACACTGTTCACACCTATATTCCTAAATACCTAAACTCACACCTAAATCCTTAAATTCTTCTGCCCCAGAGCCTGTGATCCCACTCCACCCTGGCTTCTATCCCACTGGTTTTGGATGACTCACAGTGACCGTCCTGCCTTTCTAATCTATTCCACGTTTTTCACCTCTGCTGGCTCTGCTGTGTACCACTTACTCTTCTCATCCCCTCATTCTCAGGTCCAGCTTTTTGGTCTTCTCTGCTTGGCCAGTAATTCCTACCTCATCTTCCATGCAGATACTAGTGAGTAAATACCCTTATACATATCATGTACCAGGGGAACTGCAATTATGACCAAGATCTAGCATATGCTGCTTTTAGAGCCATAAGGGTGGGTTGGAATTCTATGACAGGAATGCTAACTTGGAGAAGAAGTGAGCAATCACAAGAGACATCAAGAAGGGAAGAAAGAGAAGATACTAGAAATGGGATTGTATGTGCTCCAGATGCAAATTACGTTTTTAGAGTTCTGGGAATTACTGATAAGAATAGTTTCAGGGATTCTCACTGAGCTTCTGCTGCTCTGTGATAGAGCAGGCCTAGCACAGATGAAACCTGAAGAAAACTGAGGTGATAACTCACAAAATCCTAATTAAATGTGAACTTTGCTTCTTTTAAAGCTTAATTATATTTTAGTGTATAGATGACTATACTGATACATATCTAGGGCAGTTAAAGGACTATACCATATTTCAAAGATGTTCTTTGTCAGCTCAGGGCAAGTAGACTTTTTTTCTGTGAAAGTCATTAGGTATTATTTTTTTTAATATAAGCAAAGCTCATTATTTTCCACCTATCTCCCACCAAGACCTTCCTCATTCTACTCCCTTAAAATTAACTCTAAATAGGTAAATTTTGGAATAGTTACAGGCAGTAGAACAGGATTTCTAAAAAAACATGAATACTGGCAATCTTGAAGTATAACTACCATGCATATGAAGTAAATTCTTTTTGCTTTTCCCTTTCTAAAATAAAGGAATCATTTACATTGAGGTTCATTGATGACCAATCTAAAGTCTGTCATCAATGCAGACAGTTCATCTTGAGTACATTAACTTAATCACTGACTCTTAGAGAAGGTACCTAGAGCACGACTACTACATAAATTAGCGCAGAATAATTATCTAAATTGATTATCAAAAGAGTAATTATTCTAAGCTTGAATAATTCTGATTTATATGAAAAACTTAAGAGCATATTGCACAGCAGCAAACTACACTATTTCAGATGCCCATTCCTCTTGAAGACAATTTTTCATGCTCTGAAGTTAGAATGTAGGAGTAATGTTTTGCAGAAAGCATGATTAAAAATAAGATCCTCTATCTGTCATTTGGTACGTGGTTTATATTCTGATGAATTTAGCATCTAAATATATGCCATCATTGTTGGAAATGGCTGACATGGATACAAATGAACTGATTTTTGTTCCTGATATGCAAACCAAAGCAGATTTTGATATTTTATTAAAGTTTTCAGCTTGGAATTTGAAAGTCTGACCTCAAATTAGAAATTTGACCTCAAATCCCTGGCACATCATAACCATGGTGTACAATGAAAGTCAAGCTGAATGCGTGAGAAATATCATTGCCTCCCAGATGCTGAACACTGCTTATTCAGTTGAGAATGCCAGGTCAGTTTCCCCTGTTCAGTGTAAGGCAACACCAGCTGAAATACTTTAATTTACTTTTAACCATGAGCAAACTGATTTAATGAGATACTGCAAAATTTTATCTAATTGTTGTTAAGCATGGTCCTCAGATACAAATAAAATATTCTCAATGGAACACTGGTAACAGACATTTTATTCGCAATACTTTTCATTTTTTCAATAATGCCTAGAACTTTCCATGTCAACTATGTATGGTAAAGAGCTTTTGGTGCCATACGGTTTACAGAACCATCTGTGTACTCCAAGGACTGCCTTGATGTGCACTCAAATGCAAACTTGTTTTGTGAAAGGTTAAAGCAGCCGAAATATACATCAGAAACTATCTACTGGTATTCCCAAAATGAATCTTGCAGCTGTTCATGTCAAATTCTTTTTGTTATTATTGGAGAAAACCATTTAAGTTTAGAAGAAAGCTGTAAGCCCTGTGATAATAATATGCTGTAGGCAAGCAGAGAGAATCTGTCTTTGGAACAGAGTAATAATTTTCAGCTAACAGTATGTATTTTTGGGGTTCCTTGCATGAAACAAGATTCATCTTGCAATAGTCACAGCATCTCAGGGAATAATTGGGAAAATAAATATTATTTTAAAAATTAAAAACTGGTTCTAAAAAACAGTTTGCTGTTGTATAGTGAGCTCACCTTTCCCTCATAGAAACTTCATTGCAGCTATGTTCTTTTTATAGATTTGTTGCTGGTTTTCTTTTTAGTCTTTTGAATTTTTTATTATTTCCTGCACAGAGTCTCATCTGAAGATTCTCTCTTCCATTTGCTCCATACCTGACTATGGGTTTAAGACATGAGGATTAAAATTTCCTGCTTCAGGATGAAAACTGGTTCTATTTGAAATGGTAGAAATGCAAATCTAATTCAATCTCTTTAAAGGAATTATTGAGAATCACTTAATTCAGTCTTTCTCATTTTAACCTCATAGATGTCTTACTCTGTTTACAGCTCATAGGGAGAAGGCTTTCCAGAGGGCAGTGGTTCCTGGCTACACAGAGCACACACTTAGATGTGGAGCAAATCCAGACAGTTCTCTTAGATTAGGTTTAATTTTTAGAGATCTGTATTTGGCTTTGATGAACCCCACTCTCGCTCCCAGCAAGAAAATTACAGGCTGTGGATCTCAGGTAGATGAACTGAGATGTATTTGGTACAATGATTTAACTGCAGCTAGAAATTGCTTCCTGTTAATTGCTGTTGTCAGGTGTTGCTTGAAATGCATATTTGAGCCATGTACATACAATTGGAAATATGGCACAGGACCTACAAGAAATCCACTTCTGTTTGAAGTGGCAGCTGCAGTCTTGATGAGTTATATGAGTCATCTCAAGTGACACACTAGGTGAGTAATCGTGAATATCTTCTAGTTTATAAATAAACACTTGGGAAGAAGTGATTTTCGGTCTTGTTATCTCTGTGGGCTAATTCATTTGAATTAGAGATGCAGAGGACTTCTACAAAAAAGAATGAGAATGTCAGTTTTTATCTTCCCTGTATAGTAGTGCAATCTGAGAGTTCTTGGATCTAAGTTTGAATCTCTTGAAGAAAAAATTGGTGCTACGTCTCTTTTACTCTGTGTAAGTGTTGAAATGTCTAACTTCGGCTATCATAAACAGGAAGGAAGAAAAGAAACCAGCTTGATTACCATTGTCTCTGAATTTGGAAAGAAACATGCTGTAGTCTCTCCTCTGACTTTGAAATTACTATATAATGCCCCCAAATTACAAATTGCTCAATGCCGAGGGACCTTAAGGACTGAAGTAAGGAAAAACTTAAAAAGCAGCATATACTCAGCACTTTTTAATGGGCAGACTAGACAAGTTGGCAATATACCAGTTTGAAAATTCAAATTTGAGACTTGCATTTTTCCCAGTGCTTTACATAGGGATGTTGAATATGCAATTTAGAGTTTATATTCTGACAGAGAGGTCAGATACCTCAATCTTAGTTTGCATCTAACCCTATTTCTTTATTCTCCAGTGTTTTTCTGCTTTTTGGATGAAAAAATACCTTCTGCTAAACTTTGAAGAAGTTGCAAACAATTTGATCTGACATCAGAATTGTATGCCTTAGTATAATGTAATTTTTACATTTAATTGATTTCAGTGAGATTTTGCTAAAGTAAAACAGGAAGGAAAACTTCTCAGTTGTCATTGGCCATTCCTCAAACTTTATATGCTTTCAAAATCTTTTTATTTATTTTTAAAGTTAAAATGCAAGTGTAAAGCTATTTGAATTTAAAGAAGTTATTCTTCTATTCCCAATTTGCCATACATTTGACCCAAGTTTATATATAGGAATGATAGCATCTTACCCATTTTCATGGCATAAACAATGGTTATACATCTGAATCCATGACCATTCTTCCTACCCCATGAATGCCAGCAGTTAATATTACCAAGAATTTTTTTTTCTTATATTCATATCATGAAAATGTTTTATTTTTTCTTCCTACTACTAACTGCCTAACATTTCTTTCCCACCTATCAATTTTCTTCCAGCTGAAACATAATGAATGAAATAATGTGAATCAATTAAAAGTAATATAGTTGTCCTAAGACTGTGTTGATTTTCTGCCTTCCATTTCTCTTCTATCTTCTGATTTCTTTTTATCTCTGTATCTTTCTCTTTTATGGCAGGGAAAAATCATCTCTCTTCCTTTTATCCTTGTACTTCAGCAGTGATTTTTCATTGCCTTCGTAGCTGTTCTGTGAGGATTTGCAGCTGCATTCCCATGACTCCTCTTCACCCTGGCAACAACTCACTTTTTTTTTTCTTACTATTCTTGCCTGCTTGTTGTAAGGATGGGTGTCTCATTACTAGTCTGTTAGTGTTTTTGTTAATTAGTAGAGACAATGTTAATTGAGGAGTCATTTTGTTAATAAGTGTGTTAAACCTCTAAATACATCCCATGTGAAGTCAGCATTTTCTGCAATTAGAACATTTTCCCACTGAGCTGGCTCATGCAATTCATAAAAGTTTGTTGCCTTCTAGCTTGCACTGTAACAGCCTACCAAGCACTGCAGTTTGGGTTTAGTGACAAACTTGATGCTAGAATCAAAGCAGTTTCTGCAGCCTGAATGAAGAGTCGAGAAAATCTGGGTGAGCCTGACTCATTCTTAAGTAAAAGTGTTCTGCTTGATGTCTGTTGTTGCAAATCACTTAAAATTCAGTGGCTGTCCAGAGATAGCTCCAACTAAGACAAAAAGCACTCTATTCAGTTTTGTATTGATAACTCTCACCATACTACACTATTAAGGCATTACACTGTTACTACTACCCTATTAAGTTATCCTTTAATTGGACCACAATTTCCTGTTACCATGGAGAACATCCTGGCATAGAGGAGCTCAGAATAAAGTTGAATGCTTTTTAGCATTTAAAATAGATAGCCTCAGTTTTGGAGGGTGTGTTTAAAATATTACATAATCTTCTCTGGTTCTTTTCTAGAGTGCAGTCAGCCACACACTAGATCTAGTAAAGGCTGATGATAGGAGGTTAAAGGATGATAAAAGCTTTTGCACAAGAGAAAAATTTGTGTGGCAAAGGCAGAGCATCTTATCTGGATGCTTCTTCTACTTAACAAAGCAAACAACATCCCCAAAAAGTGATTTATCCCACCCCTAGCTAGAGACCCAAACATCCAATGACCCTGAACCAACTAACTACGGAATATGTTGCTAAATATGGAATATGCTGTATATTCCAACTCTGTGGAATATGCCAGATATTTGCTATTAATGAACTAAGAGAAGGACAGGGGCTCACTGGCTACGTTATTGCTTTCTACAACTTCTTAAAAAGGGGTTGTAACAAAGTGGAGGTCGGTATCTTCTCCATGGTAACAAGAGATAAGACAAGAGGAAATGGCCTCAAGTTGTGCCCAGGGAGGTTTAGGTTTGATATGAGGCAAAAATTTCTTCACTGAAAGGGTGAATTTCTTAGCAAAAAGGAAAATAACGGGGCCTTCCTTTCTGACACTATGTGAGGGTCCTTTAAACACCTTTCAAAACAAATTATTTTGGGTCTTTCATGGTACATTTTATAACTTTTTTCTTTATCATGTGTAATTAAAATATTTATAATGTGTGCAAATCTTGAAGGAAAATATAATACTTATATTGTTTATATTAAAATAGAAAAGTTTGTGACTCTCACTAGTTAAATACTGATATATTAAACATCAATATGATGCAAGTGAATTAACACAGTACCTGACAACACAGAAAAAAAAGAATTTTAGTTAAGATTTTTTATAGTAGAGATAAAGAAAGCATGAGTCTCTCTAGAAATAAATACTTGTAGAAAGTGATTTTCAAAGTTAAAACACAGAAATTGTTGTAACCAAAATGAATTTTCAGCTTTTATCCCACATTTATTATTTGGCTGTTAGTAAAAAAGCAACTTTCACAAATGTAATGTTTCTGGCACAACCCTGTTTACTGTTAATACATTTATACAATAATATGTCTAATTGTGATTTGACCTATGAAAGACTGAAAAAATGAAGTTTGAGTTTGATTAATTTACTTAATTCTAGTCTTAAAGATCAGGAAACAATCTAAACATTAAGACCTATTACCTGTAGGTTATTTTCTTTCCTAAATATCTTTAAAGAAAAAAAATCATTCACAATTTGAAGGAGGGAGTTGTTTGTTTCCAATGGCAATTTGTTAATTAACTTTTTATTCAGTTGAGATGATTGAAAATCTAAGAAGGGTTTTATGGATTATTTTGAAAACCTACATTTTAATAACACCTTTTGGCATTAGTAGACTAATAAGTCTAATTTTTGGAAGTGATGTTTATATATAGATAAATTTACATATTTGTGTGTGTATGTCCTGAAAGGGATAGAGAAATGTAAAAAACATACACTGACTTTTAAATTGCATTTTCATTAAAACAATAGGTTTAATTTCAGATATATCTTGATGGTTTTAATGAGTAGACCATTTTTACAGAGAAAAAATGTTGGTAAACAGGCTGCTTAATTTAATAGAATGAGATGCAATAATTTTTTAATACAAGTGGAAAGACTATTTCCACTAAGGAAAACCTGCAGTGGTAATATTAAGAGGCTTGAAAAAAAATTCAAATTTCCAGTTACTTATTCAATTTGCTGTTGGAATTCTTCAGCAAGAGGCTTTGGTTTCTGTTTTTTCAGCTTGGTTTTGTTGTTTGAGTTGTTTTGACAGAATAGAGGCATTTGATCTATATTTTCATTTAAAAATGTGAGGCTATTACTCTGAGTCTCACCTTCTTTTACCATTCCAGATAATACAACTGGAATTTTGCACCTTGACTCTTTGAAGAGATGATCTCTTTTTAATAACTGACTGAGGAGAATCTCTGCTGTGCTCCTAGACCGTGCACAGGTTGTATAGCCCAGAATTTAAGGGTAAAACTTTGTGCCACCTCACTCTATTTATAGAGATGCTCAGGCTTTCTTACCGTGTTTTTTCAAGGTAGAACCACTATTTCCTTCTTCAAAAACTTTTTTAATATAGCATTCTGCTGGTAGGTTTGACTTTATTCTTACTTAAGATGGAATTTTCAAAGTAGGTATTGGTATGTTGCTAAATAATCTAGCTCTCCTCTACTAAGACTGGGACCTGCTCCTGTGATTGCCTAAGCCATAAACATTTTATTTCACTCCTGGGGTCTCTGTAGGATTCATGAAACTGGAGTATTCCTAAATAATGCATAGGTCAAGCTCTGAGACAGGAGTATAGACACAAAATGCAACACAAACTAGATAACATAAAGATGTGATTTGACCCACACTTTACAGAGTGCCCCAAAGCTGTCCCAGAAGGTTTGGCACACTTACTGCTCCCTAAATCACACCACTGGCATGCAACACATGCAAGAGACTCATATCATATTAGTACTTTGGTGGATGCAGCACTGCTTTTGCAGTATTTTGTACACATTAAGCTGGAGGAAAAAACCAACAATAAGAAAAAAAAAGATAAAAAATACACCAAAAATAATTATGTCTTACTGTCATAGAAACGGTGGATGAGGCCAGAACACTCAGTGCCGTAGACTTCATACATAGTACATAGCATCTAATTTTCTAAGGAAGAAAAAAAATCACTTTCCTTGTTACAGAAAGCCTTGAAGAGTGTCATTGCAAGCTACTCCTCATCCCTTGTCCTAGCACTTAGCAAAGTACATTTAGCTAAGGCTACATCTTTAATGGTAAATGAGAAAGGGCAAAAGACTTTGGTTACAAAGTGCTAAGTCTGTTTTACAGGATACCACGGCCTGTTCCCATTCCCTGCAGGCAAGTGCCAATGTCTACAATGTGTCCATATCACTGAGCAGGAAACACGTCCACAGGGTGTGCTGGAAATAGCCTATGGCTACTGCTTTTCCATAAACTGTGCCAAAGATCATCTGGGGGACCATAGCTGGTCCAAGTGCAATGGATGTGAGCAGACAGTGCCACTTGCCTCTAAGAATCAATACTTAGAGCCAAAAAGTACAAGAAGGGCTGTTTATTAATAAAGCATAGATTTCATTATAAGGTTTCATGGAAAACTAGTCAAACATTTATTGCTTGTTCAATTTTTCACTCTAGCATTCTTTCATATAGAATTTGTTTACCTCAGATTCAGAGGTGGTCTCAAATGAAATATCAGAGACACACTGTCCTTTCTGTCTTCTGTGACTCAATGCTTCTTTTGTATGCTATTATAAATCACACTGCATTTTCTTTTTTGTCATCTTGTGTTATAAGCTGATTTCAAGTTTTTGTCTATCATCACTCCTGATCTGTTTAACTTTCATATTTTAGCCCTCCTGTTAATTGCAAAGTAGGAGTTTCAGACCTTCATTTTACCTTAGATGTGGTGGCTTACTTTTTTTCTTTCAAAATCTCATTTTGGTATGCATATCCATTTACTTATTTTTTTAGCTTGGCTTTTGTTATACTTATGTCCTTGATAGGGTTTGAAAGGTACCTTGAATAAGTACAACTTAAAAATACTATTAACGTAATGGTTGTTCCCTCCTAAGTGGTCTAATGAAGTTGTTAAATAAGGACAGTTGTGACACAGTTGATAAGTTCTCCAGGGGTCCTGACCCAAAGTACATTATCTCGAGCCATGCAGTTTATAAGTTCTATTTATTAAGAATGACTAAACATAGAAAGGTTTATTTTGCATTTTTTTGCTCATTACAATTTCTTATAATAAAATTCTAGGCATAACTTCACTTGAAAGTTTGAAAATATAAAAATCCTAATAAAGTTCACTGAACTATCTTTTTAATAAATGGAAGAAAAAAGAAAGAGCAGAAAAGCAAGAGATTTATGAAATTCCCAGAAGCAGACAAAACTAAATTCATCATTACAGCACTGAAAGCTTTCCCTGAAATTGATTCTGTACTAATGCTTCTAATGTATATAAAAACCCACAAAAACTCATAAAGTTATTTGGTTGCCTTTTCCTTTCTTGGTTGACACTTTAGATTCCAGAAATGGAGTCCAAAATTCAATCCAGACAGCTACTTTACTCCTAACACCCTTTGTTCATATGTATTTTCTGAATAAGGTTCTAACAAGCATGTGCAGAAGTGCCTTTGTCTTGGAAGCACTCAGAGATTTCTAGTTCTTTTTTTGTACCTGACATATCCACAAATAATCTCTGCTTCCTGGTCTCATTTCACAGACACTTTCACAGAATATCTGCTGGATTTAAGCCAACACAGGCCTCAGCCCAGCTCCTCTTTGATTGCTCAGTGATTAAGTAATCCATTTAGGATATGGGAAACCAAGACTCAATTTCATTCTTTGCCTCACCATTTCCAATGGGAACACACCAAGGACATGTTCTGCAATGGTGTAATTTCAGTCCACCCTGCTCAATCAGTTCCACTGTGCATAGCCTGGGTAAATATTCATTAGGCTGGAGAGACAGAGAACATGCAAAAGCCAGTAAAAGATTCTGGCCCTTGGCTAATAGACTGAAAACAGAGTTTTGGGATCCCTGAGCAGGGGATTTACAGAATGTGGTACTTCAGAGTGGAGATCCAAAATGGTGCTACTTAGGAGAGAAGCTACTATTAGCTTGCCAATGAGAAACACTACAGAGCCCTTACCTTCCACAGGGCATCTGTGTCTCATACATAGTCTTAGAAATCATCACCAAAGCTATGAAAATCAATAATTTAAAGAATCAACCAGAGATTAATGATTTGTTTTAAATACCAGTTAAATATGTAAATATAAATATATAAGCATATTGATTTTAATGTAGGTAGGTATATTCTTGTATCTTCATATTAAATAAGACATCTTCACGTCAGAAAACTTTTCCAGAGACTATTGACTGAAGATTCAAGGACCACTCACTAACCAGTATGGTGTTTATTTGCATTCTTAATAATAAACATTTTCAGCATTTTGTCTACCTTACTTACTAAAGGAAGGTTTTCTTAAGGATGTGTACATGTGGAAACCCAAATACTAAAATCTGTACTGTCACAAGATGGTGCTGTTGGATAAGAAAAATCTAGAGAAATAACAGTGAGAAGGATTTTTACGGTGAGTTAAATAAAATTAAAAGAATAACAGCTTCATTCACCTCTGTCATGTCCAATCTTTCATTTCTTCTTTTGATACAAAGATTTTAAATTAGGCAGAATCATTATTCCTTTTGCTTGTATTCTCAATAACTCACACAGCAGATACAGATCTTTTACATGAATTTCATGCCTCTGAAGACTGACAGTTAATGAGGCTATTATTTTCATTTTTAAATTGGCCAAATGTAGGACATAAAATTGGTGGTTTCACGTCTCTTACTGTCACCTTTCAGGGCAAATTTTATTCTTCATATTTTAAAATCTTTTATAATATAAAATGAATGCCTAAATCATCAGATGATTCAATATGATATATTCTATTGCAACAAGTATTTTGCCAAGCCAATAACCTTATTTACTAGATATAAATGGCATGTTTTGAAAAAAAAAATAATACCAGCTCGAATTGCTTTGGTTGATGTAACATCTTGACATTGAACTGCACATTCAGAACCTTGTTATCATCTAATGTACAGTCTTCAGAAATGTCCTTTTTTCTAAAAAGATGCTCAATGCAGTAGCTGTAAACAAAGTCTTCAATTTGACAATCATCTGTGCTTATCATAGTTCAAGCTAAAGGTGTTGAAAGTTTCAGAGCAGAGCACCATGGGATCTTTCAGTATCTGTGGAAGGGTGTGGAGATGTCCAGTTTTAAAATTACTGAATAGACTAATTATATTCTTCCTGACTGATAAAGCAGAGGGTAATGACATATTTCAGGTGTGAGTTATTGTGCTGAAATTATTTTTTAAGTCATCGTTACGTTAACTCTTTTATCAGGTTTAGTGGATTTTGAACTTCTAGTGTTCCCACTAGGATTACATTATAGCACTGTATGTGAGGTCAGAAAATGTATCAGAGCTTTAGCAGGGATTTTCAATAACAAAATGAGTTTTTGAATGATACTTTGCTTCAAAGAAAGGGTGTCAGCAGTTGCATTCCTCCTGACATTGGAAGGTAGTCATATCATTAGCATCTTTGACTTACAAGAATAGGAAGCCTGAGGGTCTAAATTTTACCCCTTTACAGTTAAAAGATGAGGCACTCAAACTATGCCTGTGGCCAATATAAGGGGCAGAATAATCTCAGTTTATTTCCGTCTTTCACCTTTGTGCCCCATGTGTAGTTTTTTGGGGGGTTCCGTTGGGGTTTTTCAATTTTTATCTTACTTTGGATTAAAATCCTGAGTGAGATCCTGACTATCCTTAACTCCCATTGATACTAGCAGAATTCGTAAATGTAAATTATATTATCAGCACATTTTTAAATGCAGAGTATGTTATCAGGACCACTTGGGATACGGTTCAAAGCCTTCATGTGTTTGATTTATTTTAGATGTGTTTGATTTGTATTTTATTAAAAGAAGCCCCTTCAAAGGTAATGGATAACATGCTTCAAAGACAAAATGCACTTGTGATCTCACAGAACCAGCATGGTCTACTGGGTAAGTATTAACCTGGGAAAACAAGGCTGGAATTTCTGGGTATTACAATCATCATTCATTACCCTCCTGAATTGTCTGCAGTAAATGGTTCCCTCACTGTGGCTTTGGTGATTTATTTTGTTGTTTTTTTGTTTGTTTCTGTCAGAAATAGAGATGATTGATGAAAAGCTGATGTCAAAGTTTGGCATTGTTACCACACTCAGAAGGTAGTGCTTCTTTCCATTGGGGTAAAGGAACATGAAGAGAAGCTTGAAATAAGCATGAAAACTCTGCATGTTTTGTACTTCTTTACACACATTTGTATCTAAATATAGCAGTACTTTGTCTCTTTCTTCTTTCTGTGTAATTTCTGTGTTCTTCTTTTGTATTACTATTTCTAAGCTAACAGTTGTGTATGAAAACCTTTTTCAGAGAAGGCTAAAGAGAGCAGTAAGTCCAGATACAATACAGAAATATACATTTCTCGCTGTACACATATTTTTTGTTCCTCATGCATTATTCAATCTGCTGTAGGAAAGGCTTGTACGTGTGACATGAGACTAAAAAAAACATTGCAGTCATCAGTATTTTCAATTCCTAGCATCCTATTGTTTGGCATCTAAATCTGTGTGAGTTGTTTTCTTCCTGCTGTGGTAAACAGTCTCGTTTTCTTACCATTCTCTTAAACATTGTAGTCATGGAGAATAGCTGCCTCTCTAGGGAATGTGTATACTGCAGTTTGCACCTCGAGTCTCAGAGTAAACATAAACATTTATGCTGTTATGTCAGTAATATAACCTCCCCACTCCAGCCGAGTATTCCCCCGGTTATGCAGCCACATTAGCCCTCTCAGCCACAGCACCACACTGGGAGCTAGCAAGATCATGTTCAGCTGTTTTTAACTTGAAGGAACAGATTGTTAGAAAGCAACATGTCCTCAACTTCCTTGATTTAGAGCCTGAGTAAACCTCTATGAAGTGAGAGTTCGGGGATTTCAGTGAGATCAAATGCAGCCATATTCTCGCCTAAATAGGAAATATTTAATGCAGTATTTCAGTTTAGCTTGCCTACTTAACATCATTTTGGGATGCTCATGTCTCCTACCACGCTAACCAGGCAGCTAATATTGTCACTGAAGTGAGCAGAAAGGAACCGATAGTTAAACAGATAATGGGTAGTAGAAATTCACTAAAGAACATGGGTGATATTTCCATGTCTGTCTTTTTTCTACGCTTCATTTTCTTTTTGCTCTCTTGTTGCTCTGTCTTGATGCAGCCCCTGCAACTGAGAAGCTTGATTGCAGAGCTTTAGTGTTTTAGAAGATGGAGGGCCAGGTTTTTGTGATGCTGTTCCCAAACTGAGTGCAAATGAGCCCCAAAGCTGCTGTAAACAGCCTGGCAAGTCCATTACAGTGCAGAGGTGATCCAAAACGAAGTGAGCAGGGATTTTTCTCTTCTCATGCCTGAAGCTGGGAAATACTGGCATTACTCTAAGAAAACACAAATGGCCAGTGTGTTGTTTTGCCACGAGTATTTTACCTTGCAAGGAAAGAGAAGAGAGCTCAAAATCACTTCCTTTTTGTAGTTTGATGAAATGAAGATTAAAGCCATTTAGGTTTCTGTAGGAGTTCTAGTTTAAAAATAGCAACATCTAAACTGAATTGAGAATCTAAGTCCTTGTTGGTGGGGAATTTTGCTGCTAGTGTAAGCCAAAGGGGCATCATGATGCTCTGATTCAACACAGAGCCTTATGCCACCCTCACAAAATGGTTGATATCCAAGTTGATATCCCTGTATCAGCTGATGCCCAGTATCTCATCTCCATTTCTCAGTTTTATGCAGAACTGTAACAGAACAAAAAGAAAGACACCTATGTATTTATACTGTAGTATATTTATCTGAACTCTGCCTTTCTTTTAACCTAAAAAGATCTAACAATGATGACTCCATATGCTACTTCAGCAAAGTAATCTCTGAACCCTCTAGTCTGTCAGGGTCCTAATTTTTTCCTACTATTTATCCCTTCTCCCTGACTTCTACTATCTGAGGGCTTGGGCAACCACATCATAAACAGTTTCAGGGACTCGATCCAGCTAAGGACAAATAAGTATTTTCTTCTTTCTCTCTCTCTCTCTTTTTTTTTTTTTTTTAATTTCTTTTACTCTGTGAATTTTCATCCGTTCAGCTCCAATAACATTTCAATACATGATTACAAAAGACATAGTGCCAGTGCAAGGCAGGAGAACGCACAGCTGGGGATGGAAAAGGCAGCTGAGATCACAGCAGTATCAATTTAGATTTGTTGAAATGATTATGGATATGTACCTTTCATTTCCTGAATTTTGGCTGCTGCTGAGTGAAGTGATCCCCAGAGACAAAAAGATTTTTAACCAGACCGGTTCATCATGCAGCTATAGGAACTTCATGCACTTGGCATTTAGAAGGTGGTAGAAACTAGGGGCAAGCAACTGAGGGAATGAGGGATATCTCTTTAGTGACAGTGGTGCTTTATTTCATCCTAAAGTGATACTGAAACTTTTTTTTTATTGAAATGTATTTTAATTTTAAAGAAATGTGTTTAATTTCTTAACTAGTTTAACAGAGCTACAGTTGTGTTCCTTGAAACCATATGTGCTTAGGAGTTTTCCAGAGGAATTTCAACCTGACCATTCTTCACAATCTCCCCCCCTTCTTTGGTCTCTGTTCTTTGCCTTCTCAGCTCCTCTAGATGCACAGAATTCACGGAAAGATGTAGGAGAATAGAGAATGGGTTTTCATGTTGTCATTATCTGATTTGCAAGATTTCAAGGTTGTTGGTCTTCAGTTCAGAGATAAACAATTGAGATTGTCTCTAATCATATTAGTTGCCTTTGAATATATAAACATATACAACATCTTGCAATAAATTGGAGATGACACACAGTGAAAACCAAATATGTGTGAAACCTGATACTCATGAATATGTCATTATTCTTGATAAGCTTCTATCTGACTTGCAAACCCCAAAGAATACAGTTCCACACTTTATTAATTGCCCATGGAAAAAGGTGGCTTGTTGTTTTCTAAGATACTACGAAGCACTAAAAATACTGCTTTTTCTGAGTCATGCCCAGGACATAACTGTAATATGGTTGCAAACTAGATTTATTTTGTATCCTTCAGGATGAGCTCCTAAAATAACACATAATTGATCAAATTATGTATTGTGAACAAATCAGACAAACATGGGAATTTTTCCTAAAGAAGATTTTTCAATTTTGTTTTGATTTTTTTTTGGTTTAATGAAATAAAATATGATTAAAGTCCTCCATCTCACAATTTTATGAAATAGGTAATTATAAAATTGATTTTAACAAAAATGTAAAATAGAAAAGTGGGAAAGAAAATATTTAGCTAACACTGCAAAAAGAATCAAAGTATGTAATATGAACAGTGATATAGATACTAATTCATAAACCTCTTTCTATTTAAAAATTAACAATTTTTGATAAAATTGATGAATGTAAAGTCACAATAAAAGTGATTTTTTTTTCCCCCAGAAATGTAGAAGTTGTGGTTAGGGCACATATAGAAATGGATTTCTACCATATTTTTTAAACTCTAGCTAGGCACTTTAATAAACTTTTTCTCTTAGTTCAGTATCAGGTTTTGCATTCATTGATGAAGCATTTACTTTTTGAGTAAATTTCTAGTTTCTTCTGTCTATTATTAGAAAGTTTATGGTTTAATTAAATTACCTTATTGACTAGCATAAAATAGTCTTTTAATATACAGCTTCTCATAATTTACTTAAATATTTTGCAATTCACTTTACTTGTTATTTTTATTTAGTTACAAAAAATTCTGGCCTATGGCATCTTCAATTTTCATTAGCATTCCTAGGTGAAAAGAAAATAACATAAACCCAGAATTGCATCTTTTATTACAATGTCAACACTGGTATTTCATTAGCTAGCAAAGGTCTCCAGCTGACTTCATCAGTGAATAGATTGGTATAATTTCTCTCTAACCAGGGAATAAAGTCACCAATATTTTACAGTTCTCTTGCATACTTGCATGTTGTGAAAATTAAATATTTCTTTTGGGAAAAAGCCCAAAATAAAAGCTTTTTACAAGATCTAATATCTGTGTCCTGGCTTTACAGATGAAGAAACTGGAGAGCATAGCCTACACATGAAGGCTAGAATGTAAATAAAAGGATGTATGTGTGTAAAACATCCTCTGTTCTTTCAGAGTACCAATAATGGGTTTTGCTTCCTCATCCATATTTCACCTTCAAAGAGTCAAAATATTCAGTTGCTATTTTAAGAATGGTGCATCAGAGATCACTGGGATCCCAGCACATAAATGTTTGTAAGCAGTACTGAATGCCAAAAACCAAAGAATTTTCTACTATAAAAGTGGAAATTTATAACCTGTCAGTAAAAGTTCAGTTCAGATTGCTGAAAGCACTGCTGAAGAATTTTGGTTGGAGCCAACCACTAGACCTTAGCTGGTCCAACTCCTGCTCAAAGCTTTTTTCAGAGCTAGAGCAGTTTTTGCCCAGGGTTTTCCACAGCTTCTCTGGGCACAGCTGGGACACAAAGCACAGCTGTTTACTCAGGAACAGTGGGTCATATGGAGGCACAGGTGTCTTAGCAGGTGTTTGGTAGTCTCTTAAGGGAATCTTTTGGTTAGCAAATGTTTACATATAATCTTATAATCTTTGTCTGCCTAGAGAAGCCACTGCTGTCTTGGAGGTGCTCCAAGGTATAACCTTCACTGCTGATGCTGGTGTGTGCTGGAAGCCTTGGACTGGTTCACTCCCCTTCTAGTGCTCTGCATGGATCTGCTTTTGTGGTCCAGTAGCACATTACATTGTGGCAACACATTACACCTCAACACACACTTCAATTTTATTTCGTTTGGTTTCTTTATTTTACTTTTTTTACTTCTCACTCCACACCCGTAAGTGCATCACAGAAGGCATTGACATAAACTTTCATTTAAAGGTGTTTTCTGATGCTCTCTACAGCCTCAGGTAGAAAAGTCCTAGGAAGTTGATTTTGGCTGAGGAGACTGCTATCCCTGGAGGTACCTGAATCAGCCAGGGCCAGGTACCATTTTTCCTAGCACAATACTACTGTCACCATGATGACATGACTATCTTCAAGCCCTTTTGCATGCTTTTGCCTGCCACTCCCCATGGTAATGCCTTGTTCCTGTCTTTGTGTCCTTCTTCTCCTGCCACTGATTGCTACAACTTCCTGTTGGTTAAGCAGGAAACCCATCATAAATCTACTGGCCCTCCAAGACTTTCTGCTGAGTACAGGGTCTTTTGCTCCCCTGTCAAGGTTCACAGCCCTGGTGAGTCTGTCTCATATTTCTTTCTCCTTGTCTGTACTCCAAAAGTGCCCTTTTGCATGACTGTGCCTTGCCATAGTCACATGGAACTTTTTGGTATTCACTGGATTTAAAATTATAGTCTTCTTAAAACTTACTCTTAGAAGATATCCTAACAGATACAAACCAGGCCTTTCCATATAGAAAATGTACATCAGCCATGTAGACATTTTAATTTTCTTTTAATCAATTTGCTTGAGTTTTTTGTTTACTGTTTAAAAAAATAACCGTCTTTTACCTTCTTTTTTCTAGCAAGTAACCTAGGCTAGCTATTTTATACAATGTGGTTTTTTTCCTTGATCAGCACCTGCTTTAAGAAAAACACACAAAAAAAACCCCCCCAAACCAAAACAAACAAACAAAACAAAATAAAAGTAAAGTAAAAAAACAAACTAAAAAACAAACCAAAAACAAAAAACAAAAAAAGTTAAATAATATATATTTCTCCCTAGCCTGTATTCAAGTACCTCAGTTACATATGCAAACCCCACTTAATTCTGAGCAACAACAGCTGAGCAAATAATTTGAAATAAATGCATCCCTTAATTAATCTTTTCCATCTGCTAAATGTCTATAGGCAAATCATTGTTTCTTCATATTAATGCAGTATTCAGATTTGCTCAAAAGTTTTTAATTTAATTGATTGAGTGAGTGGCTGGGAACAGTTCAAAGTACACTTTTTTTGTTCAGTACTCAGCCTGGCTGGCAATTAAAAAGCTGTTTCTGATGTTTAACTCATCTATAATTTCTCCTTATCAAACATCTCTTTGTGGTCTCTATATCACAGTATCTGAAGACCTTGCAAACTTAAATGTGCTTACTCTTACAGCTTATTAATTCAGGATTTTTTTTCTTTTTTTCTCTGTTTTATGGATGAGAAGCAGCATATATAAAGCCACTTTTTTTTAAAAGGTGCTTAGGCATGGTTCCACTAAACTAGAGAAGCAACACCTCATCTGCTGCCAGATTACTTCCTGGAAAATTCAGCAGCCAATAAGTGTTTTGGCTCCCAATAAGGTATAAAGAAGAGCCAAGTGCCTAAGGAATGGATTTTTCAGAAACCTGCAAGCTAAGCAGAGTCTATGTCAGTTAGATATGAGACAAATCCATACCAAAGGACACAAATAAAAGCTGTGACTTACAATCCTTCCATTGCAGTCATCCAGAAAGCAATTGATCCAACAAGTTTAGGTTTGAGGAATTAATGCTGTTGAAAAAATGAGGTCACATCAATCTCTAGTAAGTACTAGAGAAGCATAATGCCCACCTTCCCCTTGGGGATCAGTGGCAAGCTACTAATTGTTTCCAGAAAGAAAATGCCTTCTGTTTCATATAGGGACATCAGGGCCCTGGAGACATCAGTACACTTGGTGTCCCTGACCAGCTTCACCCAGAGCTTCCCCTCCTGTGGCAGCAGGAGCTCATGAGCCAGTCAGGAGTCAGGCATCCAGTGCCTGCCTGAGCTATGTGTGGTGTGCTTGAGATTTTACCAGAGCCTGGCACTGCCTGTTGTGCTCAGACCCTATGGGACTGTGACCTATCAGTCAGGGCATGATGGGGTCACCCTCATCTGCCAGCTTGTGGCCTTGTCCAAACATGAGAAAATATCAACAGAGAACAATCTACAGCTCTGTGATAGAACTGACAAGTGCAAAGGCTTTGACTGGTCAGAAAAGTACACTGGCATATATTTTTCCCTTTCCTTCCTCTTCCACCTTGCTGTTTGCTTTGACAGTCAGTGTAATCATACTAAAAAAGTTCCAAAAGCAACCAGTTTTCTGGAACAGCTTTCCAGGCAAAACAAAAGAACCAAAGGAAGAACAAAATCATACCTAGCTCTCCCAAGGACAAACCCATGAACCAAACTGAGAGTTCTACATAGATGAACTGGGCTGGCAAACTGGATTGTCTGCCATTGTTTACCAGCCACATTCTGGTTGTTTTCACCAGAACTGTTAATATATGTTAATTAAATATTTTTTATTTGTTATCAATTAGATAATTATCAATTATCCATATCATAAAATAGAGTTCTGAAAATATTCAGAATGCAGTTACAACTGTGTAATTTTGCAAAAAAGAAATCTGGAGACAAAAGATAAGAAAGATTGCTCATAGATAGGATTCATTCTGTTCGATCTCAAACATAGGATTCAAGTACAGCTTAAGAAACTAATGTTTTAATGTTGACATTTAGATGTCTCCTTGTAATTTTAAGTGTTAAATTAACCTAAACGTCAAAAAATTTATTCAAAATGATGTAAATCTTCATGTGTTTGGAAGGAGGGTATTGGTTGTTATTTCTTTGGTTTTTGGGGTTTTTTGGTTTTTTTTGTCTTTATGATATAAAAAAAGGCAAAGATTCCATACTCCATACAGGTAGCATATACAATTCAAAAACCATTTTTGTGTTCATAGCTTGACTGCAGAAAAACATTTTGAAAAGAAATGCTATCTCTGTTAGTTTTTTTATTGTTTTATATTTGGTTGTGCAGTTAATTATACGTATTTTTTGCTGTTCTTATATTTAGCGGGATCTGATAAATGCAAGCTGGAAAGGCTCCCTTTATGTTCACAACTTTATCTTGATGGGCTAAAACGAGCAAATATATAGATACTATCAAAGAACTGCCTTGCTTATATTCCTATTGATAATTCCACACCTTTTCAAATAAATATATTTTACAGTCACAGCAAACAAAGCTGGAAATCTTAAAGTTATTCAATAAAGAATCCAAAAATAATTTAATTCTAGTGAGGGTAGGAATGAATTGATAACTCAGTAAATAAATTGTAGTGACTCCAAATAAAATATCATCTTATGAATAAAACACAATCTTTTAGAATCCAACAAATCAATAGATGTTGTATTTCATAGTCAAAGGTTGAATCTCAAGAATATATAATTCATTGAAAAAAACTTGCTTTTAAAACAATCTTTGACATAGAACAAGGACAAAAATATAGTAAACATTTCATTATCACATATGATCTTGTACAATTACACAGAAGCACAGGTTAAAATTCTCATGTGAGATTCCAGTGAGTTGTCCAATTAAATATTTTACAGGGGATGTGAAAGAAAGTGAAAGAAGCCTTTAATAAATCATAATGTTTTGGATAAGTGTTGTAAAAACACTACAGTTCCTGCACTTTATCTGCCTGTGTTGATTTTATCCTGCGATTCTAAATTCGTACTTCAGAGAGATTATTGTCTTACAACTGATTAATTTTCTCTCCTGAAAATATTGAGATAATTTTTGATGAAGTTTTGCAAAGTTCTGTATTGTTCTTATTCTGTTGTTCAAAAATGAAAAGAACATAGTAAATCACTGTAATGAATCAACAGAAGATTTGCTGTAGGAATTTATTTTCATGGGTGTCCTGAATTCTGTAAAGTTTACATTTTCTCATCAGCAAATCTGAAGGAAAAAAAATGGAATTAGCCTTTGATACAAGTAGCTTTTGCAAATCAGAGTCTTCATTAGAACTTTTCCCCTGCTTCTTATATTTCATTTCAAGACTTGGGGTGGCTGAATAAACAACTGATTTTTGAAGATTATTCCCACAAAAATCCAATTCTTTATATACATAATGAAGGAAACCTAAAAATAATGATTATTATGATTTTATAATTTTATTATTAGCATTAATTCATCTATATGCAAATTTCTCTCTATATGCTGATTTCCCAATCAGAAGAGTTGTTCTTTTATTACCTCATAAGCATATAATGAAATAACTAGATGAAGATAGTGCAGTGCTTTCTATGACGTCTCTATAAAAGTCTGACAGAAAAAAGAAATATATTGAGTAGCCATAATCATGAGAATTTTTGAAATTTAAGGTTCTAGCATTATGTATAGAGATTACCATGTTTTAAAGTTTAATACTAATCATGTCTGCTGAAAAAAAAAAGGAAGAAAAAGAAAAAAAAATAGAGATTTCTAAAAATTACACATCTGCAAAACATACCTGCTAGATAAACATTATCAACTGTCTACAATTTATGTTTTTTTTTCAAATCTGAGAGTTTTTCAGCACTATTAGAGAATGTTTGGTAATTAGGAAAAGAAAATATTTGCTTAAAAATGTACATTTGTTTGTTTCATAAATCCTGTATTTGTTTATGTCTGTTCTAGTGGTATGAAGCATATATGGATGATTTTGGAGCAGGCCAGGTGGCTACACATTACCTTGAACAACTAATTTCAAATTCTCTGAAACATCTCACATCCAGGAACTTCACTTTAAAGAGGTAAATATTGTGCCAAACCTATGAGAGACCCACACTGCCCTTGACTGGCACTTTAAATTTTAATTTCTCAAGTAGTCATTCAAGAAACTGAACTGAGATCCTCCATCCTCTCACAAAGTCTGTAGAAATATTTGAAGCACAGGGCATAAGAACCTCCTCTAATTTTAGAATCAAAAGGAGATACTGTTTCCAAAATTTTCAAAATGTTTAAGAAAATCTTGAATTTTGAGAATAACAAACAGATGGAACAAAATTCGATGATTTTCTTGTAATAAAATATCTGAAAAATGAATGTGGACCCACACCTTTGTAATCCTATAGCCTAAGAAGTTGTTGAATCACACATTTATTCTAGCTGAGGTACAAAGGATGTCATTATTAGAGAATTAATTATTATCTTTATCACACAATCCAGGGTGTGGTATCATCTAAATTGGCATTTGAGGTGACAGTGGGAATTTTTAAAGTAATCTCTAAGCAGTGGAAGATGCTACCAAAAGGATATTCCAGACCATATGGTGTCATGCTCAGCAATGACAGGGGAAGAAGTAAGGAGGAAGTGGGGGTGCTCAGATTAATGGTGTTTGTTTTCCCAAGTCACCATTGCATGGGATGGAGCCCTGCCTTCCTGGAGATGGCTGAACACCTGCTTGCCCATGGGAAATGGCAAATGAATTCCTTGTTTTGCTTTGCTTACATGAGTGGCTTTTGCTTTACTTATTGACTTTTCTTGATTTCAACCCACGAGTTTTCTCACTTTTCTGATTCTCTCCCCATCCCACTAGGGTGATTCAGTGTGTGGCTGTGTGGTGCTTAGTAGGAAGCTGGGATTAAACCATGACATGCTGAAAGAAGCAGTATGACTGCAGCTCCTACTTCTCAGCCTTCATTGGAGCCCTTGTCTTGCAACATCTGTTTTATTGTTTGAAAGCTGGTAATAGAAATTGGACAAAATATGCTGGGGATGATCATTTGCTGAATGCCTGCAATGTTCTTTGAAGACAGCAAGTGTCTTGAATACTTTACACTAGATAGGTGAAAAAAAAGTCCTACTCTGTACTTCAGTAGCAATTGCTGTGGAGTGAGGCTTTCAAGAGGATTCCACAGCACAGTGGGAAGGTGCATTTGGCAGCATGATTTAAAACTGTACTCTTCCTCAGACCCCTGACCAGCTCTTTGTTTAGATAAAAAGAGAATTTGTATCCTTAGTGCTAATTCTGACAGCACTTGGTGCTGCAGCATTGTCAGATCTTGTCTTGTTCCGTATCTATTGATACATGGTATGGTTTATAAAGATTCATATGACTATCTGATGTTTGGTTTCTGTGAGCTGAAAAACTATTATTGTTCCAGCTGTCAATCTGATTCCATTTTCTAAAACAGCAGCAACTAAGCAGCATAAAACAAAAAAGACAACTCAAACCTTTTTATCAATTCTGAAATTAAGGGAAAGAAAATACACAAAAATGTACCTTTTTTTAAAATCTCTGATTTTCAAGCCAGAGTAGTGTCATCCTGAAAACTCAGTTTTTCGACCTTGTTGACATAGTTTCTAAAGACTTTCCCAGGACAGTAACTGTAGACATAGATATGTATACATTCTTTCTGATACATGTCTTTTGATGAACATCTGTCACGGCCAGTGCGGTTGGGAAGGTGTTAACCTGACTGTCCAGTGGCCAGAAACCTACAGATTCTGAGAGAAGAAATAAAGTTCTCTCCTTCCTTCACCACACCTCGAGCTGTGTCCGTGTGACTCATTTCGTGTCCAGCAGCAACAGAGTAGTTCTTCAAACTTGCTGGTCATTTTGTGTTAGTCCCAATGGGCAGTTAAGCACCACACAGCCTGTTGCTCACTTTCTCCTCATGTCTCCAGTGGGACAAGGGAATGCTAAAAGAAGAGTAAAAGCAAGGAACTGGGAAGTCAAGAAAGAAAAAAAAAAAATCATGAGTGAAAGTGGAAGAAAAGAGAAATGAACAGAATGCATGATGCAAAAACAATAATTCACCAACTCCCACAAGTAGACTGATGCTTGTCCTGTTCCCTAACAAAGGATGGTTAACCCTCAAAGCTTCTTCTTTTACTTTTATTGCTAAGCATGACGTTATACGGTATGGAACATCTCTTTGGTCAGTTCAGGTCACCTGCCAGGTTGTGACTCCCCCCAAGAGATTTTGCATCCCTTGGGGGACAGAGTGAGAAGCAGAAAAGGCCTTGATGCTGTGCACTGGTCAGCAAACAGTAGAACATCGGTATGTTATCAAGACTGTTTTGGTCTCAGATCCAAAACATAGAACCATTAGGGATGTATGGAGAAAATAACCCTGTCCTAGCTAGGCCAGTACGCTGGCACAGTTCATGGATTTTGCTAAGTGGCTTTGCCAGTATCATGAGTGGAAATTTCTAAGTCAGTCAAAGCTATTAGGCTCCAAATCTTTTGCTTTCTGTTTAAACCTGTGTACCTGACTTTCTGAGGCTTTTTATAATTTTCAGCCAGCCTGCTATGGCTTAAACACACTGTTATTTTAGTAAAATCTTGAACCATCTTAATGAACCTTCAAGTTACACTTTCAAAAATAGCTGGGAACAGGGGGAAACAGAGTGGGAATGGGTATACTCACAGAATTTACTATTTTCCCTCTGTAGCCAAATGTGAATGACTTAGGATTGATTTAGAGGACCCAGAAATGAAAGACATAATTTTCTCTTTGTTCTCAGTGTAGAAGAAGGAGAGATGTAGATGGACCATTAGTTATGAAGATGTTAACCTCAGGTAGAAACCTAAAGTTATGCACTTTGTTTAATCATTATAATTGAAATTGTAGCATTACCTCTAAATTTCCTATTAATTTTTTTATCTCTACATGAATTAGAATTTCAGACTTCTGTCTATTATTTTCTTCTGATATGCTCTCAGAAATAAAAACACTACTGTAGTAGGCTATAATATAGTATGCTTTGACACTACACTTGCCCAGAGAGGTTTTTTGGAGGCAATTTCTGCTGTCTGCATCTGAAACAATTTAAAGTGTCTGCATTGTGCTCTCAGACTGGCATGACAACAACAAAAGTAAAAATTATAGAAGGCAGTGGTGACTCAGACTGTCTTAAAATGCTGAATTTAGGCAATAGAGTGACTTTAAAAAATAATTAATCTCACTAGTTCATCGTTTATGCAACAATCAGAAAAACTTTACAAGAAATGAGACACATTTAAATGAAAGATGATCCATTTCTACATCAAAACACATGACCAGGCTTGATCCTATTGCTTCACAGTAACATAAAAGGAGCAGACACAGCATAAAAGGAGATTGGACTTTTTTACTTACATCAGTTGAAACACAATGGCAATTTTTCACTTATGCAAAATTCTTCAATTCAGTAATTAATTCTGTCTGGATAATTATAGAAGGACCATCTATCTGTCTTAGAAACTATTCAGTAAAATTATTATATGTTTTAGGAATATTGTCAATTATATGGAGTTACCTAAATATATGTGATTAATTTCAAAGTTGTGTCTATGAATGTTCTAGAGTCTTATAATGAACAAAGATTTAGTTTCTAACTCCTCTTTGGTCAGTTTATTGTATGAGAGCATTTACTCTGAGTAAGGTAAAGTATGGGTTCAAAACATAGACTAGAACTAGTTCTCTATCAATAATCACTGAGGTCTCATTTGGGGAGGGGGGAAAAATATTTTATTACAGAATTCTCTTGATAATTTAAGGGTTATTGCACTAATATTTTCCACCTACTTGCTAATATAACTATATATATCTTCTTCATATATCAGGTTTGCCTGGGGTTTTTTTCACATGATCACAGTATTCTTTAGGCTGGAATGGATGTCTGGAGATCATCTAGTCCTCCTGTACCATTATGCAACAGCTGTGTGAAAACAAATGAAACAGTTAAAACAATCAATCATATTTTTCTTGAAATAATTTATCTTCAGGTTCATGATCAATAAAATAAAATTGAAATCTAAGGTATGAGTTGAGAGATTAATGAAGCATTCTTTTTAAACCTACTTTTGCCTTTTGTGAGCACATGAAATTGAAGAAGTGTCCTGTTACCAATTCTCAACTTATGTGCATGTCCTTGGTGCACCGTAGTGAAATATCAAAGTTTGTTTCAGTTTAGCTAACCTGGTTGCTGAAATATGCATTATTTCTGGCAGCATGTTTATTTAATCCAGTTTCTAGCTGTAAATGATGCTGCAGTAGTTTTACTGTGCACTTCGTAATTCAGAAAGGCATAGCCAGAGAATTCAGGAAACCAAAGCATGGGAAGAAGTCAGCTCTTTGTTCCAGATTACATTAATATCATCTGTTAATTCTTCATAGAGCATTGGCCTGATTTTTCCTTGGACAAGTTTTGTCAGGCTCAGCTTTGTGCATTTCTGGAGTTGCTTTTTGATTTACCACAGTGCCATTGAAGAAGGGTAAAGTTACATAGTTCTCCTGAGACATCTAGTGAAAAGGTATAATTATGAAGACAAATTGTTACACTATTTTATGGTTGTTACTATGTCACCAGACAAGAGCTTTGAGTCAACTCAGCCAGCACTGTTGTGAGAGGAAGAAAATCTGTGTATCTTGATTCAGCTTTACTTGAAAAGGAAATAAAATTGCTGCATGAATCTCCCATTTCCAAAAGCAGTATTGCAGGAATGGAATCTAAAAATCTCTTGTTCACTAGCAAATTACTGGGAATAACCATGTTAACTTTCTCCAGGAGATGTCACTCATGACACTGGTAAAAGTACATTTCAGAAGTTTGCAGTAGGAACATAGAATGAACTATAGCACAAAGATCTGTTCACTCCAATAATATCTTGGCCTATTTCAATATCATTGCTTCTATATATATGTCTGGAGCAAGGAGCAAATTTTTCAGTTCTGTTCCTTTGTATAATAATCTTGTTTGTATCAGTCTGTTAATGAGTCATCATTTATTTACATCCACAAGAGGCTGATGCTCTGGAGCAGCTTAAAGGCTGAAGAGAGACTTGGGACAAAAGACAATTCTAGCAGGAGTTATTGCAGCCTGAAGGAAACAGACACTGCTTGCTGTTTACTACATATGCATTTTACATACCATTTTTTTTTTCTGTTGCATTAAAATGAATGGCTTGTAAATACTGAGCACTTTTTCATGTTATTAGGCATTCAAATCAGACTGAGAAACCACTTTTAGACAGAAAACAGATCTTTTTGCTTGTGAACAGAGAAAGGGAAAAAGAGAAGGGGAAAGGGAAGGAGAAGAAGAAAAAAGGAAAAAAGAAAAGGTAAGGGAGAATGTGGGGGGAAGAAGAAAAGGAAAGAGGGAATGGGAGATATTAAATACTGGAGTGCAAGACGACAAATATGGGTGTGGATTTTTTTTATTTTCTTCTGTTTTTTCCCATGCTCTCAAGAAAATCTTTGGGCCAGCAGTAGAGAGAAACTTGATGATTAGTCATTTAGTCATTATTTAATAGACTAAAGCATTGGAAAGAAGAAGAATGAAGGAGCAAAGATGGACTTGTGGTGGGTTGTCACTGGATGGATGGAGGTACCCACCTCTATCAATCCCCTCCACAACTGGACACGGGAGAGAACATATAATTAAATGTTTGTGAGTTGAAATAAGAGCAGGGAGAGCTCACTCACCAGTTACTGTCATGGGCAAAACAGACTCAGCTTGGGGATATTAACTGGATTTACTACCAATCAGAATCAGAGCAGGATCTTCTAATCTTGTAAACACCTTCTGCCCACCCCTCCCTTCCTGGGCTCTACATTCTCCCTCACAGTCTTGCAGGGAGACAGGGAATGAGGGTTACAGTCAGTTCAGCACAGGTTATTTCTGCCACTGGCCGGGAAAAGGAGTCCTTTCTCCATCATGGGATCCATCCTATGGGAGATAGTTCTCCATGAAATTCCTCAGTATGAGTTCTTTCTACAGGCTACAGTTCTGCATGTACTACTCCAACATGGGTACCTTTCCATGGGATGCAGCCCTTCAGGAACAAATTGCCCCAGCGTGGGTTCCCCACAGGGTCAAAAGTCCTACTGGGGAACCTATTCTATCATGGGCTCGTCTCTCCATGAGTCAGCTGGTCCCTCCCAGGACCCTGCTCCAGCACAGGCTTCCCACAGTGTAACGTTTATCTTTTGGGCATTTTGGGCAATCACCTGTTCTGGTGTGGGTCTCTGTGTGCTACAGGTGGATTTCTGCATCCCAGTGCATCTCCATGGGCTGCAGGAGCACAGCCTGACTCACCATGGACTGCACCACAGGCTGCAGGGGAATCTCAGCTCCCACGTCTGGAGGACCTCCTCCTCCTCCTCTTCCTCCTTCTTCACTGACCTTGGTGTCTGCATAGTTCTTCTTTTCTCATATTCTAACTTCTCTCTTCTCTGAGTGTAATTATATGTGCATAACAAAGTGTTTATCTTCTTAAATATGTTATCACAGATACATTACTATGTCTCTGATTGTCTTGGCCTCTGACAGCAGCAGATCTGTCTTGGATCTGGCTGGCAATGGCTCTGTCAGACATGGGGGGAGCTTCTGGCAGCCTCTCACAAAGCATACCCCTGTAGCACCCCCTGCTACCAAAACCTGACCACAAAAGCCCAGTACATTAAATTGTGGGAAACAAGGATGGCAACTAGGGAATGAAAGAAGCAGAGAGAAATGGAAAACAGAAATAAAAATGTCTGTGGAGATTCTCCAGAGAACAAAGAGACTGGACTAAGAAAAATGCAGTGGAGATTTTGCACAGCCATAAATACAGAGGCAGAAGAGGATTAAAGTTCTCAGAAGGAGAAAGAAGATAAATTGAGAGCCAGCAAATTAGCATAAATTAACCAAAGAGGGATGGCTAAGATAACATGAAGGAAAGACACATTGGTCTTAGAATCTCTGCTAGCTCAAGTGGGAAGAGTCTGGGTTATTGATATATAAGCTACAGTCTTGGTGGAAAATAAAGGTTAACATCTAAGTCTCTACTTTTTATGACTATTGTGCATAGCCCTAAACAAATTATTATCATAGAAAAATAAGGTGCTAAAACTGTACTAGTAAAGAGAAGCGTGACAGGGATCCATTTCCTAGTTCTAAAGTTAATTGACATGGTTTGGCTGTATTCACAATGTTAAAATAGCTAAGATTCCAACACAGTGTAGTTGAGAGCTGTTTTGAAAATTGTGCTCTGGCTTAAAGCTCTCTGGGAGACTGATACTTGACCCAGATCAAAACATTGACAAGGATTCTTTTAACTGCCTAGCCATACTGACAAATTTGTTTGCCAGCAATTTTTCCAGTACAGGTATAGTAAACATTTACTATATTTAGTTTAGTAAAATAATGGAGTGCGGACTCAAAGAGTGACACTAAATTAAATGACTAAAAATTATAACAGTATAAAATTATAGTTGTATGTTATATCAGAAATAGTGTGGCCAGCAGGACCAGGGCAGTACTAACTCCCTTGTAATCCACACTGGTGAGGCTGCACCTTGAATCCTGTGTTCGGATTTGGGGCCCTCACTACAAGGAGAGCATTGAGGGGATAGAACTTGTCCAGAGAAGGGGAACAATACTGGTGAGGGGTCTGGACCACAAGTCTTATGAGCAACAGCTGAGGGGGCTGGGCTTGTTAACTCTGGAGGAAAGGAGACTCAGGGGAGAACTTATAATTCTCTACAAGTCCCTGAAAGTAAGGTGTAGCCAGGTGGTGTTGGACTCGTCTCCCATGTAACAAGTGACAAGACAAGGAAATGACCTCAAGTTTCTCCAAGGGAGGTTTAGATTGAATATTAGGACAAATTTATTCACAGAAAATTTTGCCTACCTTTGGAATAGGCTGTCCAGGGACACTGAGTCCTCACTTCCCAGGTATTTAAATGACATGTTGATGTGGGACTTGGGCACATCATTCAGTAGTGGACTTGGCAGTGTTAGCAGTTAGCAGTTGGACTTGTTCATCTTAAAGGTCTTTTCCAACCTTAAAAATTCTGTGATTCTATACAGTTATATGGCTGTTATGTAGCCTGGTAGGAATTTTACATGTCACCATTAAGACTAAAAGCAAATTCATGAACTACAAGATTTCCAAAATATGTTCAGATTCACTGAGAACTTGTATGTAAAGCCTCTTAGCAGACTTTGCATTTGTGGTGAAGTAAAATTGTAAAAAAAAAGATGAAAGACAAAATAGAAATTTTAAGTTTTAATTAAAATGGCTAACCCTTTTTTTTGGTGAAAATATACACTTATTCAGCTATAGCATATGTAAGATGTCCACATAAAAATATATTCATTCTCATATCTATATATCTATGTTGAAAGCCAGGCATGTGATAAATGGTTTAGTATAAATTAGAATATGAAAGTATCAGTGGTGTCTTATTTTCCCAGGGTATTGCTGGATGTCTTTTTAAGCATGTTGCATAGCACGATAATGTATGTTTCAGCTTTCCTGGATTATTTGCTGTGAGACATGGTTATAGTAAGAAACAACCAGGCATTCTACAGGAACAAATCCTAGCAAAACTGAAGTAGTCAGACTCTCCAGAGAAATAATTAGCAGGGATTATAGACCAATCTGGCAAGTTGTAGGTGGAAAGAGAAATTTAAACTTCTGGAACACTTGAGTAGAGAATGGACTGATTCCAAAAAGCCTACAAATGAATCTCCTTTATAAAAATTCAATATGTCTTAAATCTTTAGATATATTTAAAAATATTGTTAAAACAGAAAATTTAGTTATTGTTAAGCAACTCAGAAGCAAGGTAAATAAACACAGTACTCTTTTTACTCTTACACAGAAGGACTTGTGTATACAATATTGATGTTATCATTCTTCACACTGAAAAAAAAATTCACCAACAATATATCATAGAACTTGTCATTTCCTTGAATGTATGATTTTTTAAATTTTATTGAATTATAGAGTTCTGTGAAGGGTTTTTTTTCCTCATTTTTTGTTTAGCCTAAAAAAAAGAAAAGCCAGTGTTAGATTCCAGGTAATTTTACCCATGTTGTAAATCATTAATATCTGAATGTTTATGAGTGTTAGAGGTTTCAGCTCGTACTATATCCTAAACTAATCTAAATATTTTCTTTGAGTGTGAGAAAAATGAAAACTATCAAGAGAATCAGTCATATATATATATAGTGCTAATATAGAGTGCTAATTGCTCATAAAGTAGCACAAACATCATGAGCAATACAAATGGTCTTTAAGTGCCACAGGCTAGCTCCATTAGGTTAATGAGCCAACAGCTCCAACTTTGATGCCTTTTCTAATTATGCATGATTCACCATTTCTTTCAAAGGAAAGACATCTAATTAATTAGGTACAAAATGTCATCTATAGGTCATTGACAGCAAGGGAGATCACCACTCATTCGGTTTAGTCTTCAGGCAAAATTATTACTCCTCTGGGATTACCACCAAATGTCATTATTGAATCAAGGAGTTCCTGCAGTAGGAAGATTATAGAAAAGAAATGAAAAAAAAACCCACAAATCCTTTCCTTTTCACCCTGACTCATACACAGAATTATCTATTCGACCTTAAGTAGGTAAATACAATACTCCTGAGAAGCCACAAATTAAAGACTCCCTTTTAATCACATAAAATAAAAGGATATTACAAAGTCAAAAGTGTTCCACAAAGCTCTTAAACAGTGATGCTCACTGCTGAATTACCCTGGTAAAATACTTAGCTGAAAGTTCCTAATTTTACTCAAACTTTCAACTCCCAAACTGCCATCTTGAAGTGAGTTTCCACTAATTTTACAAAATGTGACACTGCAGCATCCCCTGAAATGTTTGTAAATTGTTGGCTTGATTTAGGGTATAATCCAATTCCCACTGATTTCAAGGACACAGTTTGGAAAAAATGCAGGATTGTTTAATGATTCCATCATTATACAGCTGCAAGTCTGTTAGATTACCTTTAACTTGTGGATAAATAACCTAAACAGAGATTTAAAGTTTATGACTCTTGATGCCAAAACCTAAAACTGGTTTGTTCCAGTTGTTCTGTCTACAAATGAGAAGAAATGCTATCACTTGTAACTTGCAAGGAGATAAAAAACATTGTCAGGTGCTCTCTCAGTTTGATTTATTCTCCTTTTTCCAAATGTAAAAGCTTAGATTTTTGATAGAGCAATCCTAGTTAGACAATCTATAGGCCTTTGAAAGAAATGCCATGGTCGAGCTGACTGGAATACAAAATTTACATTCAACACTAGAGTGTGAGGTATTAAGAAGCTCCTTCATTTTAGGCCGGGATAGAAAGTTAAAAGTATTTATTTATTATTTTTCTGAAGGAAATAGTTTATATTGCTGGGGATTTCATTTGGATTAAGTCTCAATTTTTTGGTTTGTGGTCATCACTCATATGATATTTAATACATATTGGAACAATACAATTGTAATGAAACTTTGATACTATTCTCCTGGAAATTAAGATAAAATGTTACAGCAAAATGTTTTAATTTCCTGGGGTGAGCATTTTATGACAGAAAACAGGTTAATTAGAATGACAGGAAAGAATTCTATTTTTTCTTAACTTATCACCCCAAAGATATGATCTACAGTTACTAGGTCAATAAAGGAAAATCCACTGTTTTTTTGGTTTTTCACCCTTGTTTTTTGTTTGGTTCACATTTTACCACATGGAGCACAAAGGGACAGAGGACAACCTTATGGATAGTCTTCTAGCTTCTAAACACAACGTGACAGGTTACTGTCAAGGAGATTTCCAGTAAATTTTACTCCTGAGTTTATGGCCCTTTGGGTTTCTGTTTACCCCGAAGTTCACTTCTGTTCCTCATAGAAAGCTGATACAGAGACCCACATAAGGACAGGTGTCTTGCCAAACCAACCAAAATATGCAACCATGTATGGATATAGAAAAAAACCTTGTTTGTGGGACTATGAACTGCTCCAGGCAAAGCAACAACAGCAAAGCAACCTCAGAGAAAGATGCGGAATTCAGGCCTTCTAATATTTAGAAATTGAAAAGTAATATGCTGGTTTCTCTTTGGTCTTGAGCAGTAAGACAGTTTGTAGTAGAAGGAAAACTGGGGGAAAATTAGAATGACTGTCATCTAAAGCCCGCCTAGAAAAAATGTAATCTAGACATAAGAGACTGATTTCTTTATATGTAAATCAGAAATGTCACAGTTCTCTGTGTGTCCTGGGGACTCCCTGTTAATCTGTGCATGGACAATGAGTGTGTGACTGAGTTCATAGTCACTGTCACTAGCATTTGACTAGTGGTTATAAGATCTTATTCTTCAAGTAAGAATTTTGGACTGGCCTGGAGATCAGGTAGTTCCTGCTGTGTCCAGAGCAATTAACAGATATCATTTGTATTTTTCCATGAGTTGGGTGGCGAATCTGTTCATCTCAGAGATACGTCCAAGATGTTATTTCTGAATAACAGAGCAAACTTAGAACATTTGTAACAACTCAGTAAAAGCTTGGCTGGAGATGCAAATATGGTCATGTAGGACAGTGCTTTGTACACAGAAAGTTAGGAGACATTTTGTATATTGTTTAATATACTCAACAGCAGTGGATTCATACTTGCTGCAAGGTACACAGGGCAGATGTGTATCAAGAATAGTCAGGATATTGGTTTTGGACTGTCACCCATTCTGTCTAATGAAACCTAATGAAAGTGAAGATGTTTGCAACAGAGACTCCTGTCATTGTATGGACAAATAAGACCTTTCTTCCCTCAAAAAGGAGTAACCCTGTGCAGAGATTCCTGTATGTTTTTAATGAGAACTTTGTTGGTGCTTTTACAACAAGACCAGTCCCTCATGCTACTCTTTTACTGTCTATAAGACTCTTTTCCTTGTTACTTATAGCCAGAAATTCTTTGAATGTGGGTCAGATTTGCTCTTTAATATTCAAACAGAGATATAAATGCAGTAAGTCACATCTGAATATGAGGAAATGCTTCCTTACTTTGAAAGTGTCAGAGCACTGGAATAGGCTGTTCAGAAAGGTTGTGGCGTTTCCTTTCCTGGAGATATTCAAAATGTGCCTGAACACAATCCTGTGGAACGTACTCTGGGTGAGGCTGCTTTAGCAGGGGGTTGGACTAGAAGATCTCCAGAGGTCACTTCCAACGCTAAACATTCTGTGAGTTTCAGAATCTTTGATTCAGTGATTCTGTGATGCAGCCCACTCCATATACTGTCTGTGTGCCACGGAGTCACTGTCTAGTCCAGACACTGACCAGATTAATACGCATATGTATGTAAATGTGAATATCTCTACATAAGAGTGAAATGAGTTTATGGGCATAAAAACTTTGTTATCTCAAAGTAGAAATTCAAAAACCCCTCCTTACTTAGTATCAGCTTGTAAAAAATACCAGTTCTGATGTTGATGTCTCAGAGTTAGTAAATATTTATAATGAAGTCTTGCAAATTTGCACCTCATTACTTGTTCAGATGGGAAAGTGTATGTGAAAGTAGATAAGTAAACTGATATAAGCAGGCAGCAACACCATTATAATTATAGTACTTCTATTAATGTATATAGTTGTAAATAATTTGCCTGTGTTTTCTTATACTGCACATTTTTTTATTGCAGATAATCAAGATGTTCAGAGCTCTCAGTTTCTCTTTAATAGGTACTTCATGCAGTTAATTTGTTTTCTTCATTCCTTTGTGGTGATTTGAGTGTTTTACACCTAGGAATATATATTTGAAGTTCTGTTCTTTAACTAGAACTTTATGATATTCAGAAATTACTTTTATCTGCAGGGAAAAGAGATGGAAGTGAGAGAAAAAAAAGTTACACGACAAGCTGGGAACTACAGGCTGGAATTCTCTGCTGCATAAGGCAAAGATGATATGATCAGCTAGAGAATTTCCATGATCCTAATGAGGAACTAAAAATCCAGTCTGCCAACCTGTACACTGAGTTCAGCAGAATATCAAAGGCTTGCAAATCATTTTAGCATCTGGAATTTTAAAATTTAATCAGAGTATTGCAAGTGTTGGTAAATGCGGGCCTGATCTTTCAGACCTTTAGATCAATGAGAGTTTTGCTATTGAGTTAATTGGAAACGGAACTGAGTCCGTTATACTTCAAGGTGTGGTAGAAAACCACATGTTGAAAACAAAATCACAACTACACTTCATCTGTTTTAAAAGACTCCTTACCTGATCAATCACCAATTAATGCATTGTTTTGGAGTGCCAACCTTGTCTCAATGCAAATATTAAGGTAGCCAAAACCTCCCGCATTCATTTGTCTCCATAAAAGAACAAAGAAATAAAGAGGAACATGCCTGTGCTGATATGGGGCTCTTTGGGATTTGTGCTGAAAAGAGCGTTGATAATACAGAGATGTTTTCATTTTTGCTGAGCAGAGCTTGCTCAGTGTCAAGGCGTCTCACCACTCCCACCAGGGAGGAGACTTGGACTGCACAAGAAGCTGGGGGGCAACACAGCCAGGCCAGCTGGCCTTGACTGACCAAAGGGATATTCCATGCCCGTGATATCATGCTCATCCTATAATGCTAGAAGAAAAAGGAGGGAGACATTGAGAATTGTAATAAATAGAGACCCTTTTGTTCGCCTAAACATGTAAGATACGATGCTTTGCAAAACTATGCTTTGTGTAATAGGGATGAGGTTGAAGGCTGCTGCTGACGTCTGTATAATTATGAGAACAACCTTGCAAGCTCTCTTGAATTCCAGAAAGTTAAGCCACTCAGATAAGCCTTAAAAGGAGAACAGTGAGGAAAGGTCAAAAGAGGAAGACTCCTGATCTTCATCCTGCGACCACCAGAAGGCAGAAAGCAACCACCAGTGACCGGAGGCACATGCGCAGAGACACCTGAGAAAGGACACGTAATCCGGAAGTCGGACCACTTAAAAGGGAGAACACGGAAATCAGAAGCACGGCAGCCAAAGGAGCAGAGACTCCCCTGCCGCCCAGCGCTGATTTTTTGCTTATTGCTTGCTTGCTGTAATTAATAAAATTTTTACCATATCACTCTCTTGAGTGCGTTCATAACAATTTGGTGCCCGTGACTCGGATTCAATCTGTAGGACAGATTCTCGGCACTACCGGGGGGCGCCCCGCTATTATTTAGCGGCCCGGGGGGGGCCGGTTTCTGCCCCGGGGGGGGCCGGTTTCTGCCTCGGTTGCACCGACAAACCTAAAATTAAAGCAATAAGCAAAAGGGAGACCGGTCGACCCCTTAAAATCTGTGCACAGAGTCCGGACGAAGACGCAGGACGTGGGACGCGTGAGTATAACGGGGAACCGTTCGGTCAGGGTCGGGATCCCGGAGTGCGGCGACGTGGTGTGTGTGTGAGAGGGGGACTGGCAGCCAGATTCCCCAAGTGAGAGCGGACCCTTAATTAGTGCGTCTCCCATTAGCCCGCGAGGGCATGGGCCACGAACAAGGGGAAGCGAAAGAGACTGTGTGATTTGGAAGGCACTCCGGAAGAATGGGGCAGGGGAAAAGCAAGCCCCCTGTATCTATTAAACTCCCACCGGTACCTAGAGATAGTCCGTTAGGTCATATGTTAGAAAATTGGCAGTATTTCCTGGGAACAGAAAATAAAGATAAGGCGAAAATGATTCATTATTGTGTAGAAGTATGGGGAGGAAAGGAAATTTCAAAGAAGGTATTTTGGCCTATATTTGGATCAACCGAAGATTGGGTTAGACAAAAGTTAAATTCCTGGGTGAACACAAAGATCCCCTTTAGTTCAGAGGAAAGTGCTTATGCAGAGATCTGGGTAGTAAATCCCGAGGTTTTTATATTTAATCTGACAGAGAATTCGGAGGAGGGGAAGGGAAAGAAAAAGAAACCTCGGAAAGAAAATACTTTGATAATTCCCCCTCCATTTGTACCACCACCTCCTCCAAGGGTCCCTCCCCCTCCGAACCCCGAGGAGGAGGATTTAAACATGCCAGATGTGGGACCTGTTACCAGTAGATCTAAAAGGAAACAGGAGAATCTATTCCCATTAAGGGAAATGCCAATGGGTGGTCCCCAAGCTGGAATAGGGTTTATATCTGTCCCTCTCAGTTTGGGGGATGTCAGAGAGTTCAAAAAGGAAATGAGGCATTTGCTGGAAGACCCATTGGGGGTTGCAGAAAGAATGGATCAATTCTTAGGACCCAATATGTATACATGGGAGGAATTACAATCTATTTTAAATATTTTATTTACGGCAGAAGAGAAAAACATGATTAGAAGGGAAGGAATGCGCATTTGGGATGCTCAGCATGTCCAGGGACCACTGGCAGATGTAAAATGGCCCCTCCAAAATCCCCATTGGGATCATCAAAATCCAGCGCACAGAGTACATATGCAGGATTTGAGGACTATTATGATTCAAGGGATTAGGGAAGCAGTCCCGAGGGGTCATAATATCAATAAAGCTTTTAATGAGAGACAGAAGAAAGATGAAGCTCCTACAGAATGGTTAGAAAGGCTAAGAAAGAATTTTCAACTACATTCAGGAATGGATCCAGACACCCAATTGGGGCAGGCATTGCTTAAAGCACAATTTGTGGCAAAAGCCTGGGAGGATATTCGGAGGAAGATAGAAAAATTAGATGGGTGGCAAGACAGAGGTTTGGATGAGCTGTTGCGGGAGGCACAAAAAGTGTATGTTAGGAGAGAAGAGGAGGCTCAGAAGCGGCAAATTAAGATGATGGTGGCTGCTATGAGAGAAAGTAGAGATCAAACCTCGAAAGGGAAACAACAGAGACCAATCAGAGATTCAAAAGAAAGACAGAACACTAAAGTTTGTTTTTACTGTGGAAAGAAAGGACACTTTAAGAAAGAATGTAGGGTAAGAATCCAGGATGAAAAGATGTTTAAAGAAGATTAGGGGGGGTCAGGGGCTCTTTATTATGGGGACCCGAGAACATCAGAAAGAGCCCTTGATAAAGTTAAAAGTGGGTCCCCAGCACCAAGAAATAACATTCTTGGTAGATACTGGAGCTGAGAGATCAACAATTCAGTTTTTACCTAAAGGATGTAGTATATCCAAAGAAACTACTATGGTAGTAGGGGCAAAGGGGGAACCCTTTGAAGTGGGGGTTATTAAAAATGTGATGATAGAATCAGAGTCAAAAATTGAGTTGAGGAATTTTTTTGTTAATACCAGAAGTATTAGGAATAAAGTGAGAACAACACACCCCTTAGCACCCTCAAAGTTCAGGGAAAGTGGAAAGGTGGAAAAGATGAATGGAGAAATAAAGAAGCAACATACTAAGCTAGTAATGGACACAAAACTATCATGGGTCAAGTGTATTCCACTGGCCCTTCTGAATATTCGAACCCAGCCAAGGGCAGATTTGGGAATTTCCCCTTTTGAGATGCTATACGGTATGCCCTATAATATAGAAGAAGTTCAAACACATCCAAATGTGAGTGATCAATACATCAATGAGTATTTGATAAAATTAATGAAGTTTAAAAAGGCATTGTGGGAAAAAGGATGCTAGCTCAAAGACCACCATTGGATTTTATATTGCACCAGGTACAACCCGGAGAGTGGGTGCTGATAAGAAGTTGGAAAGAAAATCCCCTAACACCGAAGTGGGAGGGGCCGTATCAAGTCTTACTAACAACTGACTCTGCAGTTCGAACAGCAGAAAAAAGGCTGGACACATGCGAGTTGAATAAAAGGACCTGTGAAACCACCAAAATCTAATAACTGAGAAGTGGGTAGCCTGGCTGGGACTTGAGACTTAAGATCTCCTGAACAAAATAACATCCCAGAACTATTAATTTGCTTAGAAACTTATGAATAATAAATTCCATAAAGGCTTTTATATAGAATATAATATACCTCCATCTAGTGGTGAGGAAATATATAATAGAGGTGTTAAAATAGGCTGTACGTTATGCCAAAATTGTTACCCTTTTGTCTGTTTTAAATGTATAATATGTGAAGAACTCTGGTGGACCCACTGTCATAGAGGCTACCCACCAAGAGGCGTGTGTAACTCTTGCTACACTGCCCAGAGGGATCTCACTGATTGGGCTCTAGTAACTAGAATACAAGCAGGAGAATTTGAAAAGGGATCAGAGAAGTGGTGGGCCATCTACTCAAAAGGAGTCAATCCCTTGTATTATTGTTATCATCCAAACGAACCTACGCCTTTTGTAGCAAATGTAGTAGCTGGATTGTGCAGACGGTGGCTCCAGAAATTAGGGTGTTATACCCCTTTAATAAAGCATAAAAGTTGAGAAAAATACATACAAAGAATTAATAAAAGAGGAAATAATTCCCCTCCTGAAGAGTACTCTTGCTGTCGAGAAGATGGTACACCCCGTGTCCCGAGGCAACTGGGTCGACGAGGGAGGCAGAAGAGTAAAAAAACCGTGGAGGGAAGCATTCCAATATACATAAGACCAAAGAATCATGGTTCTGGAAATGCCACAAGAGTGGGAATGAGACAACCCAGCGAAGTAATTTCTGGGGAATCCAAATTGACACCTCACAAAGGAAAAGCCTCTATTATAGTAGGGGAAGCCAATTCTCATTAAAGAAGTCAGTAACAGTTATAATCTTAATTAGCACATTTAATATTAGTACAAGCAAGACTCCCGAGCCCTTCAATTGGTCCTTAATCCGATGAGAAGACCAGGTCGTTATCCAATCACAGATCACCTCTGAAGCCCCTAGCTTTCAAGTTACACTAGACTCTCTCATTGAGTGGAAGGGTACTAGTTATAAACCGCCTGGGTATAAGGTACTATATATGTGCCCAGCTTCTAATCCAGGCAGAGGATATTGTAATTATCCTGTAATTACTATAGGAGGACCGCTAATTTTACTAATCTTAGGACTTATGTTTGGACCTTGTATTTTTAACAAAATCATTAGCATTGTGAGAAGCAGGTTAGAAGCAGCTCACCTTATGCTAATACGAGCCAAATATGAAGCCTTAAATGAAGAAGAGACAGAAGATTATTTAGAGTTAAGTAAAAGAGAACTACAAAGATTTAACGAACAAAAGTAAGCAATAGAAAAAGGGGAGAATTGTAATAAATAGAGACCCTTTTGTTCGCCTAAACATGTAAGATACGATGCTTTGCAAAACTATGCTTTGTGTAATAGGGATGAGGTTGAAGGCTGCTGCTGACGTCTGTATAATTATGAGAACAACCTTGCAAGCTCTCTTGAATTCCAGAAAGTTAAGCCACTCAGATAAGCCTTAAAAGGAGAACAGTGAGGAAAGGTCAAAAGAGGAAGACTCCTGATCTTCATCCTGCGACCACCAGAAGGCAGAAAGCGACCACCAGTGACCGGAGGCACATGCGCAGAGACACCCGAGAAAGGACACGTAACCCGGAAGTCGGACCACTTAAAAGGGAGAACACGGAAATCAGAAGCACGGCAGCCAAAGGAGCAGAGACTCCCCTGCCGCCCAGCGCTGATTTTTTGCTTATTGCTTGCTTGCTGTAATTAATAAAATTTTTACCATATCACTCTCTTGAGTGCGTTCATAACAAGAATGAATGAGTGTTTCTCTTTCCAAGCCACAGTTACATGTGATGGAGCCCTACATTCCTGGAGATAGCTGAACACCCATCTCCCCATGGGAAGTGATGAATGTATTCCTTGTTTTGCTTTTTTATGTGCATGGCTTTTATTTTATCTATTAAGCTGTCTTTATCTCAACCCACCATTTTTCTCACTTTTACACTTCCCATTCTCCCCACTATCCTACAAGCGGTGATTGAACATGTGTGGTGCTTAGTTATCAGCTGGGGTTAAACCACAACAATATCTGAAAGAGGTTTAGGAATTACCACAGGTAGAGATCACAGAAGAAATAAGTAAAGGGAAATTAAAATAAACTATGTATCTTGTCCATATTTTCTTATAATCCTGTTTTTAGCATGTTCACATAACTTTCAGCATGATATAATATTTATGCTCTGGTGGGCCACGCATTATAATAGATTCCAGCAACATCCTTAGCTGTGGCTCCTAGTGAAACCTTGATTCTTCTACAATCTTTATATAGGTAGGATTATGGGTGGAAAATGATGCAGTCTGTACCACTTTTTACAGTATTACACATCAACACTGAAAGGAGAGGTGTATGTTGATCCTCAAGAGACAACCCACCAGTTAAGAAAGCAGGTTCAGTAGGAGTTTCAGGGGACTTGCTTGCTATGGTGCCCATTCATGAAACACATACATTTACGAAACATATTTACACACACATTTGCCTCTTTCTAAATGAAAAAAATAAAACAACCCAACAAAAACCCTACAAAAACAACAACAACACAAAAAAACCCAAAACAAAAAACTTGAATTTTAACTGCATTGAACCTCCTCTTCTGAGATACTCTCTGTATGTGTGATTTGAGATGATTAGGGAGCAGTTGTCTTCACTGTACTCGAACTTAGGTGGGAGACTATTGCTCTGTTATTTCATAAATTGTCCGTAACCTGGGTCATCTGAGAAGATGTAGAATATAATTTCTTCATAGTAAAGGGAGCAGTTGCACTCATAGATGTCATTTACAGGGCAGCTTGTGCATTCAGAAAATATAGTTAGAGCTTACATCACAAAGCACCCTTTGACTGCCTCCATTAACTGTGACTCCACAGTAGGAAACAGGGACAATAAGAAGTAGGGTTGATTAGATCTTATGAAGATCTAATAAGCCAAACTCAGGATACAACCACCTTAGCTCCCAAAATTTTGTTGCAGCTTTAAGGAGGGACAGTTTCTCTACTCCCTTGCAAGACAATTGCTGTTTTTCGGTAATCTAAAGTCCTGGTTGTGGACAGGAGCTGAGATACTGCTGACATTCCCTTCAAATGCAGGATTTTTATAGAAGCCAAATCAATTGAAACCCAAGTGAATCAGCTGTAAAAATTGCTTCATATTTTGTAATCTTTCAAACGAATGCACTGACAAATATCTGGGTTTAAAAGAAAGGAGTCAGAAATGATCTTGCATTTGTTTAGAATTGTACACAATGTGTTAGTGAAAGCAATCAATACCTAATTACGAGCCTATCTCTGAGACCCCAGTCCTCTCTATTCTAATGTTTTCCACAGAGATAAACCACTTGCTGCATGACCTGACACATTTGTTTTGACAGCTTTGCTTCGAACTCAACAGTGAATGTCATAGTCTAAGAATAGCCTCCATCCTCAAAAAGTCCTCACAATTCCCCAGGTTTTATTATGTCACCTGCAAAAGTTTTCACAGTGAACTCTGATTTGTTTGGTTCCTCTTTTGTCCTTGAACAGCAATTCCAAAGACACATTTACACTAAAAGTTGTTCATAACCAGTCAAGGGTTTCCAAGGCCTTTGCAGAATTGAATTCTACCTGAGAACAGCTAGTTGTGGGATGCAGATTAATTCCATCCAGCTTTTGTAAATAAATCTAGACTCAAGTCTCAAGTCTCGTTGAATTTTCTGTCCCAAATGCATCCAGAGACAGCAATCTCTAAACTCAGGACTGGATTTTAGTTTCCATTTCAGAAGTCAAATCACAGCAGCAGGAGCTGCTAAGGGCTGAACTGCAATTAGCTCAAGCAAGTCAGCAAAATGCAGTCAGAGGTTAATCTGTGACAAGGAATCAAGGTATAAGCATAAATTAGTCTGTGCATACAAAGTTGTCATATAGGTGGACAAAGAGCAGTCAGGCTATTACAGTTTTCAGTCCAGCTTGCATGTCTATTTTCCAATAAACAACCTGAACACAGGAAAAATTGTAATGAGAGACCTAGGCTAATAGTAAAACCCTCCCAAATTTCATGCATGCTTTACTACTTTTCTCACTTTTCATGTAAAAACAATATAAAATGAAGCATCAATGCTGGACTTCTCAAGATCAATAATTTTTATCATAGTCAGAAGACTGAACGTGAAAGGCTGCATATAATAGAAAAATGTGCCATAACAACTCTCCCACAGTCCCTGGCCACGAGAGGGGACTAAAAATTATCCTTAGCTGAATCCATGAATAGCAGTTACACTTGTGCAAACTAAGCATGTAATTATCTGATAAATTGCATGGGCAAATACCTAATTTGTAACCTATGAGTTAATATTTAAATATCAATCTTTCAACTCTTCTACTTTCCTTACTTAATTCATCACTGTCTGTGAACTCTCTACCTTGAAGAAAAAAATTACATTAAGATTTTGGAGTCACAGTACTTAGAAGGATACTGATGTCTAAATGTCTAGGTAACTAGATTTACACCCAACTTTAAACATTATCAGTATTTTATAAAAATAAAAAAACTTATGTAAGTGCATCACTGCAATTGGCTCTATGTGTTCCATGTCCATAGCTGAACGACTGAGTTGTTAAAAGTGCAAGTCTAAAAGCCCTGAATGACTAAATGGCAAGTGAGAAACTGTAAAAATATGTTTGATAAAGGACTTGATGATGGTCCCTAGAAAACATGGACATATGTAATTGCCAGTATATTGGGTAAAAAACAAAGCAAAAGAGAGGAAAATAACTAAGCATGAGACATAAACAGCAGATAATAAGACATTTTCATTAATCAGAAGACCCTGAATTAATAACAACAACAACAATAATAATAACAATTATAATAATAATAATAATAATAGTACATGAAAAACAGGGTGTTGACACGGACCTTGGATGTAGTTAAGATCTGATCTAGAGCTCAAGAGACCTGAGGATATGAATGTGGCTGTGGATCAAAACAGGAAGGGTATGCATTCGCCTGCTAATGAACTTCAGCCTGTATCAGCTGGAGAGGACAAACATATTTGTGCTGTGCAGCTCAAGTTTTTGTAGGTTTTATTACTGTTGTTGGTGCTTATGTGGGTACCAGTAAGGATAATGCTCACTACTTTTTTTGATTTTTTCTGTGCATTGGTTGTGTGTGTGTGTGTCTGCATGTGTGTTTCTACCTCCTGCTGTAGAATGTATGCTCAACCTTGCTACTGTCTGGACCTACAAAAAGGAACATAAGCAAACACTGGAGAGTAGAAAACTCTTAAGTATTGAAGTCTGCTAGATTCAGGTTCCCTCAACAGATACATATAAAAAGTACACGATGACAGTAAGAAGTGATCTTACCCATAATAAACTTATTGCTCCCCAAATATTGAACACGAAATGGATGCTGGTTATTGCTGATTTACTATCCTTCAACAGCCTCCTGCAGAGGCATCTGGACAAGGAGGAAGTCTCTACTGTTCTTGGAGTCACTGCTTTCTCAGGGCAACGATTTTGCTTTAATTTTTACAAGTTTTCACGTATTTACTAAAAGAAGTAACATAAACCACATTATTCTGGATGTTCTTACTGGAAAAGCTGGATTTACTTATTCAGCCATTAATATATGCATTCAATATTCTTGCTTTCCTATCTTGCACACATCCCCACCGAAAAAAGACAAAACACATGCCTTTGACACATTTTAGTCAAAGACAAACTGTTCTTGAAGTAACTTTTCTCCTTCACAGACTAACTCAAAAGATTGTAAACGAGTGATTTATTTTATCAATAATTACAGCCCATGTTTACATGAATCATGGGAGAGATCCAATTGTTAAAGCCCTTCAGCATCATTCCAGACTTTGATCTTTACTCCCTTATTTACATGCACTCATTAGTAATTATTGTGCAATTTGTTATATACAAAAAAAACCCACCCGCTGTCTTGTGGGATGCTTTACTTTTTTCTAGCCTTCCTGAAAGGCTGTACCATTGAAAGTGAAGCTCCCTGACACTGCCATTGGAATGTCTTTGAGGCACTAAATATCTTGCAAGACAACTTATAACTGAGCAATCTTATCTACACAGAAGAAAAAATGAAATTTAAGTATTCTGTTTTTCATGTCTAATATACTTTTTTTTTCACTTTATTCTGGTACACAATTTATTTGTTACTTTATTTACTTCACTTAATCATTTCTAACAGCAATTATAAAACCACTCTCCTCCTAGCATCTTATCATCTGATCTTTTACTTGCGTATTTTCTTTCAGTATTGGCAGATCAAATGAGAGGTTTTTCCTCTTACAGATACCTAGAGTATTTACCTCTTCATTTTAACACAATATTCTATAAACACTCTTATGAAATCTCTTTAACTTTTGTTTGCTGGAAACAAAATACTCCAGGATAGCTTGCTATGTAATTGAATAGAAATCTCCTGTCATTGGCCTCTTGAATGTGAAGTTTCTGCTATTGTTCATTTTCCATTGAATCTCTTATTTGTCACCAGGTCTTTACATTATCATTTTCAGAATGAACTTTCCTGGAAAATTTGGATGAGGAAAACATGCCAATTTGTTTATGAATTAATTATTTTTTCTGCTAACTCTAACATGCAAGAGTTGCAAGTCTACAATATTTTTAACAGGAAAAGCTATCGCTGTGCATTTTCACAGTAGTTATGAGTGAACCCTGGCCAAAAGGCAATGTGGAATATCCTTTATCCAATTTACGTCAAATTCCCAAGTACTGTCCCTCCCAACTACCTCACCCCTGGCCTACTCACTATGGGGGAAAGAGCAGGAAAAAAGAGAAAGCCTTAATGCTGTTGAAGCATTGTTGAACCATATTCAAAATGCTGGTGTGTTGCCAGCACCGTTAGCACAACAAATCTAAAACACAGGACCATACAGGCTGCAATGGAGAAAGTTAACCCCACCTTGGCCAGACACAGCACAGTGATCTGCAGACGACTACACAGTTGCAAGATTCTCAGAATCTGAATGAGCTGTGTGGCAAATAATTATGCTTGTGAGCCACAAACTGGTAGACACACTATGTGTTCTGCCCTTCAGAAGTCCTCTAAATAATCACTGCAGTATATGAGAAGGAAATGTACTTGAAGAATCTTCTAAATGCTAAAAGAACTATGTTTTTGAAAAGGTTCCCAGTGGTAGCCCTTAGTACTTCTCTGTTTATGTTCTACCCTTGCAGATGAAGGGGGGAATGAGAAATCGGTGTTATTCTCCATCACTGGGAAAGACCGCAAACTCTGAAATGTATTGGCAGGGACTGATAAACTCTCCTGTGACCACTTCACAAGGGTTAGGGGATGGAAATGCCTGTCTTTGGTGGACTGGATGAGTTCACTGTGGCCCTTAGGTGTGTAACCAAGATTTTATTCTTGCTCTCAATCTAGAAACTAAGTTTATGCTTGACTGAGCAAAGCAAACAAAATTAAAAGGAACACTTAAGTACTTTCTATTACCCCCTTGCCTCTCATGCAGAATAAAGAGGCAAACTATTACCTGCAGGATTAACATTGCTGAAACCACTATAAATTAAACACAAGTTGCTGTAACTTGTTTGATGAAAGGGGTATGTTTTTTCTTTAGACAATATTACATAGGTACTTCAAAACACCTGTACATTGGGTAACCTACCCTGAGAAGAAGGATCAGCTGCATTAGAAGCATAGATTAACAGTCTCACTTGCAGTATCTTGCTGGTATAATATTGTCTGCGGTCCCAAAATTTACAATGAACATGTGAAAGGCAATTCTGGTCAGCAATTTAAAATGCATTTACTGTGTTTTTTAAACAAACAACTCAAGGAAAAAAAAAAAAAAGATAAAAATTGATAGATCTTGGGTTTTAAGAGAAGTTTGGAATCAAGAGATAAAAAGGGTGACCACCCTGTCCTGGCACTAGATTTTGTTCTCACAGTTAGATTTCAGACTGATATTATTTCAATGACTTTTTGATGCATCGGTCTCTGTAGAGATGTCTTTCAGTGGCAAGAGGAAAGGTAACTTCTTTTAGGATGCTGTCTGTGATGTGTAGTTCTGTGTGTCCATGCTGTGCTGGCCTTAGTAGCCTTCTGTTGCTTACTACATCACATTGCTTGTAGACCTCTCACTCCTTTGTATGGTGGCATGGCAGGAGTTGCCAATACCACTGCCTTCCTGAGAGTGTTGTCTCCACAAGAAGGGATAGATCTGCACACCAAGCACTCACGCACTGCAATAGTATCTGAGGGTCGGCAAATAAATACAAGAGGGGTTCTTTGTACAGTATTCCTGTGGAGTTTATTGACCTCACACAGAAGGGAACCAGGGACAAAGAAACAAGAACAAAAGAAGATCCAGGATTACATACTGAACAGTGGAAGGTGGAGCATCAGATCTGAGGGCCAATGAGTTGAGGGAATAGGAGCAGTATGGAAGCAGGGCTAAGGGATAACAGCCAGCTGTGACAAGGGATGGGGACCAATAGAGAAGCCAGGAGCAGGAAACATCCTAGAACTGGGGTGGAGAAAAGGGACGACATAAACAGAGTACATTAACATTTAACCACAAAGAACTGTGGGAAAACATTCTTCTAATCCTTTAAAGGGGCATCATTTCCCGAGGCATCTGGGCTACGGCATCCCCTACCAACTCTTGGGATACAACACCTTTGGGACATTTTTCCTTCTAATCCTGAATTATGCCACTTGGTCATTTCCATACAGTCTAAATTGTTCCTTGAGCAGGAGTAATTTCCCTCTCTCAGAAAACGTTTCATACTTTGCTTTGATAAATATGGTACAGTATAAATTGTAGGCATGAATCTGAGAAAATCAGTACTAACCCCATACTGAACCTTCATAAACCTGCACCACAGCCAGAGGAACATATATTGCTGCTCCTAGTTGAGTTCATATTGAAGCACACAAGGTGTTCTCACTTAATTTGATCTCATGAGAGGGCCATAACCTCTAGTAGAGACATGGCAGTGAGTATCTGAAGAATGTAATTTCTTTAAACTCATCAGTTAGATTCAAAAGAGGGAGATTAAGATGTCTTGGGTAATGACAGTGTTTAGCATGTTGCACCAAAGACCCTTCTCAATATCTTTGAAATAAATGATGTAATAAATAGCTGAACTTTGACTCCATGAATAGACTCTGCTTTAAACAGGGAGGGAACATGGTGTTAAGCCACCATGTTCCCTGATTTTTTTCAGTATTTTCTTGAATGCATCCTTTCACTCTTTTTTTCTTCAGCTGCTCTGGTAGAAACTCTATTACAGCAAGGTCAACAAACAGTTGCATTTATATCTATCTGTGAGTGGAGTGCAGGTGTAGAGATGAGCTCAGGAGGGCATTGCAGGAGCAGTAGTGCCTCTGCCCTAAGATGAAGCCTGCCATTGCTGTAACTTTGTGCTAGCTGATTCATGGAGCAGTAATAAAGGTTATGGCAGTCAGTAAATAACCTGTCAAATTCCTACTGCTTCCCTTACCCAATTCAAAGGATTCATCAATCTCTGTACACACTTGTGCTGCACATCTGGGTTGCTTATTGATGATCTGGATCATGTTCATCAGTTCCTTGCTCATTTAATGCTTCTATAATCACCTCAAGCCTGTGTAAACCCTTTCAGAACCACTGAGGTGTGAAATATCTTCCCTTTTGGTGTTCAAGGTGCCACTCTATATTCTGACTATGCACTTAACAGCAGTATAGACTGGTATAAACCCATCTTCCTTTTCCTCAGGAAGCATCTTTATTAAAAAGCAGTAAGTATCCCTACCTTAAAAGACACACAGAGACACAGACCCACACACAAAGTAAAAGTATCCTGTCCCCACACACACACTTCATAATTAGACTTTTTAAATGTTATTTTTATGGAAAATATAGATTTTTTTTTTAATAACACAATAGGTGTTTTAAATATTTTTATGACTAGGGATAAAATTATTACCTTTCATTTGTTCAATATTCTTATGAATTGCAAACAAGGATACAACAGCAGTGCTGATTGAGTTTTTAGGCCTGCTCACAGAATATTTCCTTCAAAAGACTAACGTCCAGGAGACTTTAAATATTTTTTCTGTGACAATTTAGTATAATGGCATATGGGTTATAAAACAAAAAACACACAATTTTTTCCTTTTTTTTTTTTTTCTTTTGTAAAACGAAAAGCTATACCACACTAAGAAATGCCATAAACAGACAAGAGAAAAACATGAGAATGTACTTCCTGGAGAGCACCCTCACAAGAATAGCATTCATGCCATCAGCTGTTTCTCTCTGGCTTCCCTGGGATATAGTCAACCTCCAGCAGAGACTCCTATAAATCTGGGAAGGCAGAAGAGCCAGGCATTCCATGAAGTCCATTAAAAACTTCAGTGTGATCCATCTGTTTTGTGTGGAATGTAGCTGGTACAAACCCCGTAAGATCTATATCTAAGTAAACCGACAGTCTGTACTTAATGTTTTTCTCCTCTATGTTCATTCCAGGAAAATTAGCTGTTGGTGAAAAAGACTTAGTAATCTTCCTTTGAGTGTTCCTTTCTAGTTAACAAGAAAAAAAGTAATTGCAACTGCTTTGACATTAGATGCCTGTGGTTTTTTCATTCTGCTTACAAAGCAAATACCAGAGCTTTGTGATCTAGACTTAGATATTTATTATAAATTAATTTTTAAAAATAGGATATGACTTCTCAATATTCTGTTGAAACTTAGTCAGATATTGAATGCAGTAGCTATGTCTTTATTATTAAATCTGAACTTGGAATAAAAATCTATATAAATGCAGCCTTCAGCTTTTGCAGAGATTTTTGTGGCTTTTGGGGTTTTTTAAAATTCAAAATCTTACTGAAATATGAACACTCTTCATGAAGCTATGAATGATACATATTTATCCACTGGAATTACATCAGAACTACATTTTTGGCCTGTGTTTAATTTGAAGAATACATTTTCAGAACTGAATCTGGATATTAGCATACAGATGGAATTGAACAGTATGTCAATACAGTCTGACAAAGCAGATAGATTGCTGGTTGCTTTATTTTAGATTAGTTCTAAATTTTCTCATGGAGAATATAAAAATGTAAAAGAGCATTTCAATTTCCCATTTCATTTAAACTGAGAAGAAAGCAATAATTCGAGGAAAACTAATAAAAGACTGATGTCAGAATATGATTGACATGTGGCTAAAATGTGTTTCGGTTGTAAAGACAGTCCAGTGCTAATAAAACAACATTGACTGACTTGTAACCTTCAGGCCTCCCTTGCTCACATATAATTGATTTTAAAGCAGCATCCAAATAAGAAAAGATGCTGTTCTATGTCTGCATGGATTTTTCCTGAGTTCTTCTGTCTTTGTTAGGAAACATTTGGAATTAAATTACAATGTATCCTGGGGTGAATATAACCAGTTATTTATTTCTTTGCTATTTTATGAAGAAAAAAAAAAGAAGAAAGAAAATTTTTGAGCTCCACTGTGAAGGCAAAATGCTTTGTTTGTGTGCACTTTCTAATAGGTGAAAATGCATGAAAGGAAGTGAGATAATCTGATGATCTAATTGAAATGCCTTCCAAAATTTTTCAGTGCTGGAGATAGAAGGATCATTGTTATTAGGGTAAGGTATACTAATTATTCTATTTGTTTATATGCATTAACATCATTAACATAATTTTCTGAGTCAGAGAATGTGGAAACAAATCCCATAAAAGTAAATATTTACATTTGTAAATTTGTTTTGGTGGCTAGGAGTTGTCTCATAACAACTTCAGCCTTATATCATCAATAAAGAGAAGCATTCTTCTTATTCTAAACTAAACACCACACAGACACTCACTCACTCTCCTCTGGTGGGATGAGGTAGAGAATCAGAAGAGTAAAGGGTAGAAAACTTGTGGGTGGAGATAAAGGCAGTTTGGTAGGGAAAGCAAAAGCTGTGTACACAAGAAAAGCAAAACAAGGATTTCATTCACCACCTCACATGGGCAGGCAGGTGTTCAGCCATCTCCAGGAGACCAAGGCTCCATTGCATGTAGTGGTGATTTGGGGAGAAAACACCACTTTGAATGTCCATCCCTTTCTCTTTCTTCCCCCACTCTGACACCTTAAGCATGATGTCATATGGTCTCGGATATCCCTTTGGTCAGCTACTCCATCTGTGTCCCTTCCCAACTTGTTCTACACTCCCAGCTTGATGGTGGGGTGGGCTGAGATGTTTCAGAAAATCCTTCACACTGTTAAGGAGCAAGCACTGCTCAGGAAAAATGAAAACATCCCTGTGTTATCAATATTGTGTCCAGCATAAATGCAAAACATGGCCACATACCAGCTATTATGAAGAAAATTAAGTTTAACCCAGCCAAAACCAGTACAAAAGACCAAAGGAATGGCTCTATAGAATTGTGTTTTCTGTTTAATGTAAACCAGGTGATTATTTCAGAGGCAAATGATTGCACCACAGATGTCTGAAGAAGCTATCATAAATCAAGCAAATCTGTCACTATAAACCAGTATCTCAGCCTGTACATGCCACTGCAGTGTCTCAAAAAGGAAATTTTTTGCTTGTTGGAATCTTTAAAAACCTAACATTACTGAAACAAACAGTAAAACTCTCATTTCTTCCTTTGTACTTAAATTTAAACCTCAGTGTGTGACATAACTAGTATAATTACAGAAATGGCAACCAAAAGATGTATAGGCTTTGTTTCTAGTCTACGTCTTTCCCACCATTATGGATGTATCTGCACTATAGAGCAACATAGCTCTTCAGAAGACTCAAACTCCCAGTCTGATGCACAAATTTTACCTCAACCTTGGGATTCAAACTCAATAGAAACAATGTTTTCTCAAAGCAAATCCTGATACCAGGTCTGCACCTGCTTAATCACATTTCCTCAGTTCTGCATCAAAAGACATTATGAATGGGCTTTCTCTCTCTCAATTCTTTTTTTCCAGGCTACATAAGCTGCATTTCCTCAGCCTTTCCTCACAGGCCCCATGCTCCACCTCAGACCATTGTGGTGAACTTGTTCAGCTCAAACATCTTCCTTATTTTGAGGAGAAAAGCAGACACAAAAGCAGACACAATATTCAATACACAATCTTAAAAGGTGTAAGTAAAGAAGAAAAAAAAATAAAAATTCAGGTGGCTATGCTCCCCTTCAAACAGCTCAGGAGGCTTTTGGCCTTGCCCAAGATCAGGTTGCAGGCCTCCATGTCCTTTCTGCAGAGCCTCTTCCCATACAGCCACTCAGTCTCCAGCTCACTGCTGCAAGGGATTCCTCTTTTCTAGGTGGAGGACTTTTTATTTGTCCTTGATGAAGTTCATGAAGTGCCTGACAACCCACTCCTGCTGCCTATCAAATTTCTGAATGATGCCTGTGATACTTTGACTGCATTGAATGTGCTTTTTAGGGCAGTATCAATTGCAAATTTTGCACAGGTACATATCTGTAATGTGATTTTGCATTTCTGTTCAAATTAATTTCATATTTTTCCATTATTTGTACCCAATTTTCTGCCTACAAATCTTGTGCTAACCTGATAACCAGTGGTATTGCAGCAGCCATTGGAAGGCACTGAGTTTCCTTACCTGCCTGGAGTCAGTCAGCTGGGATAAAGAGACTCTGAGAGGAACTATGATTTTCCTTCTCAGTCTACTGCTGTGAGCAGGTAATATGATAGGAAGACCTAGTAACACTTATAGCAGATATTTATAGACCCAGTCTACAGCTGAATAAATTCTGAATTATTAGAAACTATTTAATAAATTCATTAAGAAGTTTGCAGGATAAGCAGCTGGAGGCATAGATATACCCCATTTTATTTAATATCTTTCTCTCTATAACATTATTATATTTGAATGCATCCTCAGATCTCTAAAAAATTCTGGTTTTAATCTCTCTTTCACAGCCATGATGGAGGATTAAGGGAAAATGAATTGTTTGGAGAGAGGTAAATGTGGTAGATGAAACAAAATTATTAGTGGGCACTTGCTGACTACTGTGCAGTTAAGGTAATACTTATCAGGGACTCATTGGCAGGAGAGAAACTAATATTTGAAATGTGAGAATATTGAGAAAGTGATGATATTTTTTTTAAGAAAATTTCAGTATCCCAAATTCTAAAATCACAGATTTCTCAATGATGGTTCATGCTCTATAGTCTAACTTCATAAAAGATTAGAAAATATCAAGGATAGAATCAGGACAATCATAATTTTACTCTTTTATAAAAAATTCACCTGGAGATAGGTAGCTTCTATCCCTTTCCTCTTAATCATGAAAAGATATGATAGTACCTTTCATAATATTGTATACATAACTGTGCTGTTTCTTGATTAGAATTATGCTGTATCCAGCCCCTGTGCAAGTACAGAAAGCTAGGGCTGGCTAATTGCACCCAGCTTGCACTGTGTGTTTAGAGATAATCTTGCCTGTAGGGTTGTCATAGCATTTCTTTCCCCTTCCCCTTCCCCTTCCCCTTCCCCTTCCCCTTCCCCTTCCCCTTCCCCTTCCCCTTCCCCTTCCCCTTCCCCTTCCCCTTCCCTTTCCCCTTCCCTTCCCCTTCCCCTTCCCCCTCCCCTTCCCCTTCCCCTTCCCCTTCCCCTTCCCCTTCCCTCTGCTGCCCTCCCCTTCCCTTCCTTTAATTTTTTTTAATTTCTCTTTTTCTCTCTCCCTCTCTTTCTTTTTTTTTTTTTTTTAAAGCCTCCCTGTGGTTGTTGCTTCCTCAGCATTTAGAGACACAAAAGCCTCCTTCTCCCTTTCTACTTCCTGCCACCAGAGGGGCTGCTACATGTTGTTAAGTCACAGAAATACCAAACACTTCAGAGACATGATTAATGGCAATAGCTACTTTGCTTGATGGATTTTGATCCCCCAGCAGAAATCTGGCATCAATCATGGGGCTGAATTCCTCTCTGCTGCTAGATGATTTAGTATGCCATGTCCTGTGTTCTACAACTTCCATTTGGAGCTGAACAATTTCTCTGTCACTTTGGAAGTGTGGCAATAATTTCCACTCTGCTTTAGATTCCAAAGTGCTGGCAAGTGACTGCTTTTAGGACACACTACAAAGGGGTTCATTAGAACTATGAGAATAGGGAAGACACTACATTAATTATCCTTTAGCCAGTAATACATACTCTTCCCCCCAGCCCCATTATAGACAAAAACAGAATTGCTGTATAATTTCAGGTATATGTGTGTTCTGTTTAGCATTTACTTGCAATTTGTGAACAAAATCTTATGTCATGGTGCAGAATTTTTGAACTTTACTGCTGAACTTCTACAGACAATATTTCCACATTAAAATCAAGGTGTAAAAACTGCAGATGTACTAAAACACTTAAATACTTGAAATCTCAAGAATAGAGAGATCCAAACATTTTACCATTATATTAATACAAATTCTGAGGATGCTAAGTAGGTTTCCATCTCATATTGATATTAAACTAGTAAATTTAATTAACCACTTAATAGAATGTTGTAATAAACTGTAAGAAAGTTAATAAATAGAACTCAAACCAAGTGGAAAAAAGTTGTGACAAAAAACAGAAGCTAGGATTTGCCACAGGCTCCAGATAAGTATCTTGCAAACTTAAGTTTTCACAGAATTATTTGTTAAAATGCCTCTGTGAAACAATGATGCAAAAAGAGAGAATTAATCTTCAAATGGCTTTGATCAGTCTCAAAGAGCACATCTATGAGAAGTCATGTCAGGAACTATGGGACTGACTTCAACAATTTAATGAATCACTTTCCTGTCTGCAATTCTCAGAATGCACAAAAAATAAGCTATCCTGACCATGTAGCAGTTCCAAATCCAAATCAATTTCAAAATGGTGACTCTTGCAAAAAATATGTTAGTATCCCTTTCTGTCAGGAGAAATGTCTTACACTTCAGACCCTGAACCAAGCTAGGATTACTGAGGTAGCTAGTGTATTCTTGTTCATGTTAATCTATTAAGTTAGTACCAGTCTAAATCAAGATCCCACGTATAACCATTTATATAAGAGAAGTTATTTAACATTTAGAAAAAATCCCAAAATCAAGAAAATTCTCTAATTACATGTTTTACTTACATCCCCCTTCTCTCTGCCCAATACACACACATATTACCTGATTTCCCAAGCATGAGCATGCCTATCTACATCTCCTAGCATGTGTAACTAAGCAGCCCTCTGACTCACCAACACCTGTGAATCCACAGATCACTGCACTGCAGTTTGATTTCATTATAAAAAGACTCATACTCTCTACTCTATGGAAGCCTGGTGTAAGCTTTCAGGCCAGTGCAAAGTTCCCTGTGAGAGCTACAGCACTAGTTAATAAAATCTTGTGCTGTGAAGGTAACTAGGAGCTCTCTTCACCATCCACTTCATGCCAGTCCTTTGTGTCAAAACTGTCCACTGTCTCATTGTCTCTGTTAGCACTGTGACTGTAAGAGAGACCTGTCTTACACTGATTGCTTGTAAGTTAAAGTTGGTAGTCGTTGACACAGGACAAACTTTCAGTGTGTAAACTCCTCTTTGGGCCAGAGTCAGTAGTCTTTTACTGTTGTACCTTCAGGGAGTAATTTCAAGGGACACACCAAATATGATAATTTTTAAAAAATAAAACCTTTTCCCCAACTTAACCACCAAACATTTCCTCTTTGGTAGGCATTATTAGTCTATTAGACATATTACTCTATTTCTTCTATCTTATCAATATGAAATGGCTTTTGGTGTGAGACTGTGTCATGCTTTGAACACATGCACCTATGACATCATCACCACTAGGTACTGAAACACCTTCAGATTGCCAAAGCAAGGCCTTTAGGTCCCCCATATGATCTCCAAGAAAGTGCTGGGTGCCTCTGAGAAAGAGTTAAGGAAACTTCTGGGATGTAAACAATCTCCTGCCTTACAGCAGATATGCTTGAACTGTGGGAAAGCTTATCGAAGCTCATGGATTTAAGGTTGTTCCACGCTTATTGGATCTAGTGTTTGCAGTTCCTCAGATGGATTTTCTCCAGACAGAAAATCACTCCTGTAAAGAAGTTCTTGAGTGACAGTGCATAATAATTTAATTCTGGGATTATAATTTGTAGTCCATAAACTGCTGCAGGCATGTGATGATTCCTAAATAGTCCAAAACAAAATTATTAAGAAAAGCAGTATTATTGTCGGTGGCTAAAACTCCTAGTGCAAAAGTCTGCACTTGCATGCAAATGGTTTCAGGATCTGTAAACTGCAAAAGTTAGAAAAAATATTTCTTCATTGATCTGGACATTAACTCAGGAAATTGAAGACTTGGGTTCTGCACTAACTTCAGAACATTGCACCTACAATTCTTATATCCTGGGCATCAGCTGTGGTTAATTACTTATGGAATAAAGCAGGAAAGCTGATTGTCTTCTATTCCTATTCAAAATGTGCCATTCTGTAGTCAGGAATGAAAATGTCAAGAAACCAGAAGAATAACTAGTACAAATGACGTGACTCTGTCATACAGAGTTTGGGATGAAGAAATCTCAAAATTGTAGAGTGGTTTTACATCAGTAAGACACTGAATAAAAGATGGGAACAATTGATATAGCACAAAATAAGTTGCATCAAGGCCTTTAAACAGCATTATGCATTTCAAAATATTACAGAATTTCTAAAGCATTTCAAGCTGTATAAAGAGAAGGAAACAAAGCATTACATGTTACATAATAAATTATTTTGGATTAATAAATATGGTATAATGCTTCAATATGCTAATAATCCTTCCAAACTTGCAAGAATCAGTTAGAAAACGTGAAGTTCTGTTAGCACCATTTTATACAACTTTGTAAGGAATCTTTAGACAAGACACTCAAGAGAAATGAATAAAAAATTGAATTTATGGGCTTGTGGAATGATCCTCCACAACTGGCAGATTGCTTTTTTACTATAGAAAGAATCTCTATATCTCTGTTGCAGTGATTTATCTAGTGATTGTGTGTTTGCTGGCTCACTAAAGTACCACCTATAATGCAATACCTTCTACTAAAACAGTGTCATTTCCCAGAACATATTTTTGTAACACAGTGTTTGCAAATATGTCATTTAAAAGAAAAACAATTTTCCAGATTATTAATAATGTCAATTCATTGACTTTTTAAAAGTAATATATAGGAATGAAAAGGAATAAATCTGATGATCCTTCACTGAATTTTTACTATTTTGCTAGTATATCCTCCCAGACAAATGCTTTCTCTTTTGAGAGGTTCCTTTGTACACTTTATTACCAGAATTTTAGTAAGTGTCACTTCAAGCAAGAGCACTCTCCTTCCAAAATCACTGCATGAAAATTTGTTAAAGAAGGATCTGTTTTCTGAAATCAGCGCCTAAACTATTTATTTGCTTTCTGGCAACAAAGGGAAAATAAAGATGAAAGGAGTTAAGGTAGGATGTGGGTAAAGAGCAAATTGAATAGCAGGTATCGTACGACTCACAAGCAACAAAATCAGAACAGTTATCATTAGAGCAAAGTCTTCTGTCTGCATGGAGCATCAGCAGCCTGTGCAATCTGTTTCACACTGTTCTACCAGCAGGGCTCAATCCTGTCTCAGAACCATCATCAACTCAGATGGAATAAAGCTATTTCTGTACAGTCCCTGGTCTGTCCAATGAGATTAGTAAGGAGGGTGTCAGTGAGTACTTGTTGGAATGGTAGCAATAGGAAAACCTGCTTGGAGCTGAATTGATGCCTACTGCACATCTTCATCTTGAGTGTGTTCTGGAACTCATCCAGTGACCTAAAACTGAAATACTCTAAAAAAAAAGAAGAATCTGTATCAGAGAGTTAAAAACTATTGGCAGCCAAAGAAAGTAAGTCAACATGATGGAAAGAGAAAAACCAAACTAATAAGGCGCATTCTATTATAAAAAGGTTTCCTAGTATGTTATGTAGCCATCCATAGCTCACATGCATAATAGGTATGGGTCTATTATGATCATAAATAATAACTAATGCTTTCCAAATTGATAGTATATATAAATGTATATATATATATAAACAGGTCAATACATGAAGGCAAAAAATATTATATACTAATTTATTATTATAGCAAATTTTACTCCTTTGTTCTTTGTTTCAAATCTTGGGTATCATTTTAGGCATATATATTTGAACAAGAGCAGGAAAATCTGATTTATGTTTTGCTGTACATAAACTCATATAAATAAAACAGTGTGTTCTACATCTGAGCTTGTAAACTCTGAAAAGTAAGAAGCTATTAAGTTCCAGCATTATACCTCACTGATATGGTTGTGATTCTGAGACTAGAATTTTCTTATTTTTAACACCCTCAGAATGAAATCCAGAACAACTCAGACCTATATGGAGCTTACTGGCAAACTTTCTGATGAGTTTTTCATTGTTATCAAAACATTGTTCAATTTCAATATGATTTGTAGTTTTTGATTCCCCCTAGTCCTGAAAAAAAAAAAAAAAAAATCACCTTTCTCAATCATCTCACGTACACAACTTGTACGAGTATTATCAATGCAAAATCTGGATATTATCTGAGGCCCAGAGTTAATCAACTGCTGTGTTTTCTGTCATTCAACATATTTTAAAAAATCTCTTCCACTGTTTTTTATTGTACTCCTTAGCCTTCTTTACAACAGTAAGTATTGTCCAGCCATTTCATTACATTTTGTCCAGCTTTGTTTTCAGAAATCAAATGAAAACAGTGTAATGGAATATTGAACTTGAAGAGGGCTTCTAGGTCATGGATCCCTTCTTCTTGTCTCCACATTTAATAACTTGGAATTGGGGGTTTCTTTTCTTTTGTTTAGGAGCCTGTGTTTCCTTCTTGGCTTGGTTTTGTGTCTATTACTCCCGTTAAACACTTTCTCCAGGATTCATTCCTCAACTCACACAGATAGGTTTTCTGTCAAGGCTCCATTGATTACACACGGTTATTCTATATCCATCTATTCTTGTGCCAATATTGTCTGTTAGCTAAATAATCCTTTTGTGTCCCTTGGTTTTGCCACTGGTTTATTTGTAGGCAACAATTATATTCCCTCTCATCCTTACTTTTTCCAGACAAAACAAGTTATGTTAATTTTGTGGTTTTTATTCTTCAAAAAGTCCCAGTAGTCCTCCTCCTTCTTAAAATAATTAGATAAGGTGAAGGAAGATACAGTGATTGTCCCATATTTACTAGATAGCCTGAAGGATGCATAAGCATGTTGGTAGAACATTTTTGTTAAGGGGAAATAATGATTTGGACTTTGAATGACTGGGTTATCCAATTATAGTTATTTGCTGATGGACCAAATAATATGATATAAAGAGTTGCAGAATGTAGAAGGTGGTCAGTATGTAGAAGGTTGGTATTGTAACATGGTAAATCATGACAGTGCTGTGCTCCTTTCATAGTTTTAATTTTCTGCAATGGATATTCACTATATATGAAGCTTTTAATAGTTACCAGGGACTTAATTATTTTGTGAATTTAATCACTGTGTATGTTTATTTCATGCAATGTAATTAAATATAAACCTTCTAGAAAGTCGTAGGAGCTGTGTAGTGGCTCTGACACCCGAAAAAATACTATGTAATTTGTATTACTTCTGAGACCATACTTCTATGCTGACAGGTAACTATTATGAGGAAGAAAATGATATATTACATGAAGTTTTCCTGAGAGTCTTTGTATATATGTCTTTTAAAAGGGACAGTTTCAATTCAATAGTGCATTAAAAGACTGTATGCCATTTTTCATGTAGCATTTTTATGTAATCTAAGTTATAATTTCTTTCTTAGGCCCTAATTAATCTAATAACCACCTCATTAACTTTTAGGAAAGCATCACTCTAACTTAAGGTTAATTATTAAGCACTTTTGGCATCATTGCTACACTAACTACATATGTGCTGATTTTTTGCTATTTATAAGATCACTTGTAAGTGAAAATAAATTAATGAATACAAAAGTTTTGAATATGAGAAGGTGATGTTAAATGTATGATTTTTTTTTAATAATCAGAAGATAAAGAAGAGACGTAACTATGCCAAAGAGGATTTATTTATCCCTACATACACAGCCTCAATGTAACCTTCCCTAGTCCTCTCAGCCTCCTTTCTCTGGCAAAGGACAGAACAGACACTGTAAGGAGGCAGTCATCCCCTAGTGCATTCATCTGACACACTGAATGACTCATGCACTTTCTGCAGCTTGCAAAATGATAGTTTGTAAAATCAGATCTATACATTTATGGTCTAAAGTATGGGAAGATCACTCCATCTAAGTTGTGTTTATCCTCACGATATCATATAAATTATATGTAGATTCATGCACACAACTATATAATTATACTTTATATACTTATTTACATCTGCAGCTAGTCAAATATTACAGAAAATTATGTTTTATCAGTAAATTCTACCACTATAAAATGGAAATTTATTTTTTAATTAATTATATTGATATTATACATGGAATCCTTCCTGCCTTCCTGCCTTCCTGCCTGCCTTCCTGCCTTCCTGCCTGCCTTCCTTCCTGCCTTCCTTCCTTCCTTCCTTCCTGCCTGCCTGCCTGCCTTCCTGCCTTCCTGCCTTCCTGCCTTCCTGCCTTCCTGCCTTCCTGCCTCCCTTCCTGCCTTCCTTCCTGCCTTCCTTCCTGCCTGCCTGCCTTCCTGCCTTCTTTCCTTCCTTCCTGCCTGCCTGCCTGCTTGCCTTCCTTCCTGCCTTCCTGCCTTCCTCCCTGCCTTCCTGCCTCCCTGCCTTCCTGCCTCCCTTCCTTCCTGCCTTCCTGCCTGCCTGCCTGCCTGCTTGCCTTCCTTCCTGCCTTCCTGCCTTCCTGCCTGCCTTCCTGCCTGCCTTCCTGCCTCCCTCCCTCCGTTTTAAAAAAATGTTTAATTGTATTGACTCACTTTATTTTTCCTATTTTGACTTTTCATATGTATAGAAATACCTTTTCATAGATTTTTTAATGTAATACAGAAACCCTCCCATAGCATAAGAAACATTTAAAAAGGTCAGTATAAATGAAATAAACAAAATCAAGAATTTTTTATATCTATATTAAGATGTAGGGTTTCTTTTGTTGCATTTTTTTTCTTTAAATCTAATGGATACAGAGCTTATTTGTATGTGAAATTTAAAGTTTTGGTCTCTGAGCCACAATTATTTCTGTGACTACTCAAGCTAATGGGACTTACAAAGCATTCCTTTTTATGGACATTTTAACAATTCTGCTTGGCTCTTAAAAGTTAATAAGATCATGTGAATGTTCAGTACATATATATTGTGACGAAGTCAGCAAAAGCAGGGCAGGCATGTGTAGCTATGCCTCTTTTTCAAATTTGAACCATCTATCAAGTTTGCTTATGATTGATTTCCTCTAAAACTTTCTGCATTGCAGTGCTGTGGCAGCATTCTGTTTTTACAGCATCTTTTTTTTTTTTTTTTTTTTTTGTGCCCCAGACTCAGAGGGCAATTCAGCAGCTGGTGAAAATTGTCATTCCTCCTCTTGATGGACAGGATGATGAGAATAGACATTGAGGATTTGTCCTTCAGTTTTTGCCTTGGTATCTGAAGCTCAAATTTGCCATTCTAAAAAAGCAAAACATAATAATTCATGTCTTTCCATTTCTCCACTCATACACTGAAATTTAACTGAGGGTACTTTTAGATATCTAACTCTTTTCTTTTTTGAGTCTCAAGCTCCTAATAAAACATCATATTTCCAGGATGCATAAAGCTTGTTGTAATATTTTCTAGATGATTTGGAATAGTCAGTCAAAAATACACTGGATTAAACTGGTTTTACATTAATTAGGCAAAAAGTTCTTGATGTTTTGTGATTTGTTTGGTTTTTTCTTCTATATGTAACATAAATTCTATCAATAATGCTACAAAATCCACAGTATTATGTGGCTATCACAAAGAAAACTGAGTATATATTCATAGCTGGTGTGCACTTGAAGCACTCGGAGTAAATCACTTGATGTTTGTGAGGTTTTGTGCTGCAAATCTCTCTCTCTCTCTCTCTCTCTCTCTATGTATAACTGCTTGTTTTGCATATACAATATTTCAATCTCTTATTCCATTTAAAGTTGCAAGTAGTAAAATCCTCTCTTAGATGCTGTAAAGTACATGGGCCATCTGCATGTGACTATCAGATCTAATACAGGACCTAGGGAACCCTCTGAAACACCAGCCAGAACTTGGGCGGAAGGTTCTGGAAGAAAATTTAACCTCAGATACTCATGTCTTTGAGGTATTTGTACATGTCTGCTGGGCAGAGAATTTTCAGGATATGGGGAAAGACTTTAATGAGTTTAAATGTTCCATTACAATTGGTAGTGAAAGCCCAGTGTAGAAAATTTAGGTAGATCAAATTTTACATGCAGTTTTTTGGTGTAGTTTAGGATATTTCAATTAAAGCTGGTTAAGTGATATGTATGGAACTGTGCAAACTGCAGGTCAATATGTGTTATAATACATTAATCTAACAATCTTTTTCATTTTGGGAATATATATAGTTGGGGGAAAATCCTGCTTCTGCTGAATGCAACAAACTTGTTTTTGACTTCAGTATCTTCAGGACCATAATCTTTCTGCTTTCTTTCATAGAAAGATGCATGCATTCCTAGAGATACTCACACAACAAAACCCCCACTAAATCAAGTTCTATATCTAGGCACACACACAGACAAAAACATTAAAGATCAATAAGAAAGTAAGAATTCATATTCATAGCTACCTTGAACTTTGTAGTTTGTTTCATTCTGCAATTAGACTGCTTGCTATCCCTTCGTGAGCAGAAGCAACCATTTCCATTTCTTCCATCAAGTTTTTCCCACTGTCAACTTGAAATATTTCCTCCTTTCCTAGATGTAGACAGGGCATATATTTGGTTGTCTATATAATCAACAATTTAAAATAGTTTACAGATGTACATCACATGAGAAGAGAGATACCAGAAGTCAATTGAAAGTTTTTAACAACAAAACCTGAATGTTTTGGCATTCTGGAGATAATTAATTTCTTAAGTCTTAGTGACAAAAACCTGAAATACTAGCAGCAAATGAATTCCCTCCTACTAGTGTCTTGTGATATTCTTTTATTATAAACAATTTCAGTTTGAGGAGGTTATGCAAGGAGAATATCAAACAAGTAGTATCTAATGGTTTTCAGAGCCACAGGACTTTTAATAAAAAGCAAATTCTCATATATATTACTTGACAGTGCAGACCAATATTTACAAAATGCCTGTTTCCATTTAGAACAAACTGATGACATAATTAGTCAAGTTTCAGTGCAAATATATGCAGCTTCATCCAGTTTCTGAGTCTGCAGGAGGCTCTGATTAGAATCTTGTATGGTTAACTAGCAGAAAATAAATGGAAAGTCCAGAAATGGATATGAATCCAAAATCAATTAATGCCTGAGGTACATGTAATAATACAGGCAATGACAAATCAAAATATTATGGTCCAGGAGTAATGAAAAACCCAGAAGTGACAGAGCTGTTCTCAGTCTGCCAAGAGGTGTCCTTGCTGATGTAGGATGGAGCAGATCCTGCCAGGACCTGTGAGCTCCCACACTGCAGGGAGTGGGGTGACACTGAAGGTTGAAACATGGGGGTAACTGCACATCATGGGGGGTTATACATCCTCAGGGATGATTTCTTGACAGCATATGTATTATTCAATATCTTGTTGCTAACAAATTAGTAAATCACTTTGACTGATATTTTATTTAAACTGTCTAGTTTTTCTCCTGGAAGAGTGTTACACTTTGTTACTTTACAGTGATAGACAGGAATAGATGATGACACTGATTCTGTGCTACTGCTATGGTAAATCCCATGTTCTATAAACTGGCAAAAATGTGTCTTAACCTAATCAAATTATAAGGTTTTTGGTAATCTATGTGAATGGATTTGCAATAGAAATCTATATTACATTGATGCTGAAACTCACCTCAGTGTAGTGTTTGAAAGGTCTCTGTCACTGGCCTACAGCCCAGCAATTGCTGCTGAGATGTGATGTCACTGCGGAGAGTTCAAACAGAAAAACTGGGACTAAGGCCCTTGGGACAGAGAATGCAAACTGCTGCATTCTCCAGACATGTGAAAGACAAGAAGATAGTCAGAAGCAATCAATTCATATTACTGAGGTGACACCCTGCCTGGTTGCCTTTTGCAGTGATCTATCAAGGCCATACAGATGATGGTAGGACAGTGGATGTGATATATCTTAAATCCTGAAATATTTTCACAATATGCTTTGCCACAGCATTTTCTCGTGAAAACCAAGGGGTTGTAAGTTTTATCAGTGTACTGTCAGATGGGATGAAAATCGTCTGGACTGGCAGGTCCAAGGGGTAAAAAACTCCATGGTTTGATATCCAGTTGGTGTCTGACAAGAAGAGTAGCACAGAATCAAGGCCTGTGCTGATATTCAGTATATGGCAGTTGAGATAACAACATGCACAGCAAACCTATGGATGATAACAGATATGAATGTTGTCACGCAGAGAATACACTGATCTACACTTTCCTTACAAGAGAAATCTGATGACAAATACTGGAAGTCCTGGAGCTATCAGGAAGGACATGTGGGAATTTTGAGAACACAATGCCTACCAGAATGGTTTTGGAAGAGTCCTAATGACTTATAAAGTTGAGGGGCTCTCTTGTCCCACCCTTTGAGAATACCTGCTGGATTAAAATTTCACCAGAAGTAATCCGACAGGGTTTCGTTCGGTTTTGTTAATGAGCTAATACTTATTTGGAGTGGAAGGCCAGGGGACCAAAACCCAGAAACTAATTAAGACACTAACAATAATAATAGCAATAATGTCTCAATTTCCCTTCTTTCTCCTGGAATTGCAGTTGAATCAGTCCTGAATTCAAACATACAAGAGTGAAGAGCACAACTGGGGATGGCAGTGGGCATAAGTATTTCCCCCTTCTCCTTAGCTTTCTCGCTTCTGTTTTTCCTTGACCTAGGTCATATGACAACAGTCACACTAGAACCCTACAGGGCTCAAAAAGGTTTTCCCCCCTGCTCTTTTACAGCTACATGGAGGAAGATTGCCCAGGATGAGCCCTGTTCTCACACAGTTCTAGCTATAACTTTGTAAAGGGTACAGGCAATTCCCCTCTATCAAGAGCAAACATTCATAATGGTATAACAGTTTGTTTTCCACATGCAATATAAAAAATGTGCCCATTTTATGTCCTTTGTAGCATCTTATTATAATATGCAAATATAATTTTTTCTCTCTGGCTTCTCAGTGAAATGTATGGAAGTACACAGTAAGCAACACAGCTGTAGTAAAACAAAACACCAATTTAACCAACTGGCTCACCAAGCAGTGCAAAAATTATTCTAATCCATTCCGTGAAGTTATTTTCCCATAGGAACAAATACTCTTCCGAAGTTACACTATATTTTCTGACAGTGAATTCCAGAAACTCACTCCAATTACTGCAAATACTTTTGTTGACCTACTTGGCAAGCCACTAGAGATCAAGCTACACTTACAGCAAACAAGCCATAAAAAAAGGTTATTCTTCTCTTATCCTTCCTCTCAAGCTCCAATTCCTCTGCTGGCTAAATTGATGTTTACTTGGGTTGCATTAGGTTTACCTGAAGCAAATCCCTTTGTTCCACTGTTTGACAGTCCTCAATCATACTAGGCTGTTCTGTCTTTTGCTCTTCCAAAGTTACTAGAAACATAAACACTTTGCAAGGACATCATCTTTTAGAGCCGACTAAAGCAAGGCACTCACAAGTGCCATAAACTTTACAGTTCCATTCAGTTGTCTTTTGTTGTTGTTTAGACAATATTTTGTGTTATTTTAGCAGGAGTCTAAAAGTGACAGGATAGAAACAAATTTCTAACCTTTCAATCAGTATTATCTGTTTACTCATCTGGAATAATATCTGTTTGTATAAGAATATAGTCTTTATATTTTACTAGAAGTTGGTGCTTTGTTGTGTTTTCTTGGATTTTTTTTTTTTTTCCTGGAGAGTTGCAGCTTAAAAACATTTTTCTTTTGGAAAAAAGTATTCATAAAATACTAAGTATTTTTGAGCACATATTTCACAGGCATAATATTACAAAATATTAAATAGAAGAAAAACCTTACTTTTGTGTCAAAAGCATTCCCTAAATTCTATTTTAGATAAAGCTTTTTATTTTGAGACTTCATTTTTTTGAAGCAAGTTAAAGATCATAGACGAGATATGTATCATAGTGATTCAAGATCTGCTGAAAATTTGATCTTAATTACTCATACAGTAGGGATTACTGTTTTTTTTTTTCAATTGGAAGGTTGACCTAGAATGAAGAAAAATGAAAAACCCCCAAATGTTGGACATAAAACAAGAAAACATATAAACAAATTGATAAAAGTTACAATATATCCATGTGCTTGGAAAGCTTAAAGGAAATCAGAAATTAAAAACAATAACTTCAGTTTAAAAAAAAAGGTCTCCACCTGGAATATAATTACAAGTATCAAAATATTTTTATTATTGTAAGTGCTGTTATGATTTTTACATTCCAGTGATAAATTTTACATTTGAAAATTCAGGGCTAGCAATTCAGATATGGTAAATACGCTAGAAGTTTGGGAGATTAAAGTAGAAGAGGGAAAGATCTATTGTGACATTTCTGAGAAAACGTTTTATAAGACAAATGACTCAATGTTAATATCTCCTATTTTCTGTCTTCTTAGTAAAACAATAAACCATGGCAAATCTGAACATCTGGGACAACAACCTCAGCTCCCATTTGTAAAAAATTGAACAAGAATTTAATGCTGCTTATCTTTTGTAGTATTCAGATTTACCTCACATAACTTTGTGTACCTAAAATATAAAAACTGGGGTGTGAATTTAATTATATCTTAACTTCAATTTTACAATTATGAGGCATCTAATCTTAAAAGGACATTTTTTCCTACAATGTCCTAAACAATCACTAAATATCACCTTTATAAAGCCACCTGTGTCTTTGGAGGAGACCCCATAACAAAGGCTGGAATCTGAGTTAGACCAGAAAGGAGTTATTTGCTAGCCTGTACCTGGGTCCTTGTCTTCCTTTTGCATGTCTGCACTTGAAGGAGTAGAGGAAGAACTTTACTCTTACTAAACAGGCTTGTTAGAAATTCTGTAGTACTTAAAATGACTGTAAAGGCATAAGTCATTGAAATTAACTCTATTCAATATGAAATGTGCCATAAATGTTAATGTCTACTTAAGTGGTCTCTTTCTACAAAAAGAGAAGAACCACTTCCAAATAGGAACTCATTCTGTCCTAAGATAACCGAAATGGTACAATCCAGCAATTTGTGATGGGATAAATAATCTTCTGGAATGCCTAGAAGTAAAGGCCCTCCTGGGACTAACTTAAATTAGGCATGTAATATTTTCTCATGTTGTAGACAGCAATACAAAACTATGATAAAATTGCTTTCACTTTTGATATTCTAATGCAAGTCTGTAGAGTGGTATAGGATTAAGAATAGTTAGTTGTCTGCAGTATTATATGTGTTTTATTTTTGCTATGCTCTTATCCTCAGGTCATGAGGATGGGGGGTGGGTCACTGTTTCTAAGAGTAATCTCAAAGTAGGAACCAACAGAAAAATACACTTTGTATTTACATAAGATATATGTAAGATTTAAAAAATATTTAGCATTGGGAAAAGGTTTATCAGGGAGCAGAGACTGAGTTTCCTGGGGTAGTAATATGAGCTGAAATGCTGTACTTGAAAGAAAGGTGAATTAGTATTCAAGATCTTTATTTCCCTCTTTCTTTCAGCAATATGTTTTATTTTTTCAGTGGGAATGGTTGGTAAATATCTTTATAGTAATGTTTATAAACATAATTTGATAATTAAAAAAATATAATCTGTTTTATTGCATACACTGAAAATAATTTGTGGAATACAAATGTACAAACACTGGTATTAAAACATTTGCTTCTCTATTAAGTGCAATCATAGCGATTTTGTAAATCCCTTGGCATATATGATACCAGCCGTTTTGTTGCAACAGAGAAACATACAGAATTAACTTGCAACTATTTAGAACGTACCTTAAAAGAAATAAATTACTAAAATGGAGAATTTTTTGGCTTTTTATAGTATTTCCAAATTAGCTATATATAACTTAAATTCCTGCCTTTGAAATTATAAAGGTATTTCTTCATTCTCAATGGGACAAACTTGTAGGCAATTGAAAACTTCTTTGTCAGATGAACTTAAACCTTCAAAGACGAATATATTGATTTGGAAAATGAGGTAAATATTTTTCTTGTCATAAATAAAAGGGGAAATATTTAAATATATGCATATGATCAACTGCTCGCTGAAGCCTTTGCACATGTATAACTTGCCAAAATGGCTGCCTGTCTCTTTTTCAGAGGATTTAGAAAAATATTTTTCTCTTGCAAAAATCGTTTTACTTCCTCTTATTCCTGGGAGATATTGAATCATAATATATTCCTTTTGTGAAAATAATTCTGGCTGAATTTGGAATGCAAGAAACACAGTTTGGAAACCTCAGCTGATCTGTAACTCCCTGCTAGTGGTTTGTCTTCTGTAAGTATTAGCTGCTCTGATCGGAAAACATGCATACAGGTATGGATTTAATAATCAGATTTAATATGATATTTTTCACTTCCTTTTCACCCTTGAATCATACATATTATATATCATTGAGTCCAAAACTGAGAAAAGAAATCTAATATGCTGAAACAGGTATACACGTTATAAAATAAAAAAAAAAAAAAATGAGAAAACTATTATATACTTAGCGATAGTGTAACAAAGGTAAGACACCCTTGTTCCCAGGGGATACAGAGTTTTTCATGCTCTGAAATAATAAAGCCATGTAGTGGAAATAACAAGACTCACACATGCTAGGTAGGGGTTGTATAGCCTGGAGGCCCCCCGTGGCCAAAGACTTGGCAGCATTGTCTGAATACCACAGTGATTTGTGAAATGCCCACCTTAATTCTCTCTGCTCAAGCATCTGTTTATTAAGGCAAAACTTTCTTTATACAGAAAGCAGCGTTAGCAATTTTTTTTTCTATTCTTCACCTTATGTTTAATAATTTTATAGGTATGGTATAGAAGAGACAGTAATTTCCTTTTCTTGTCCATCACCCTCTTCTCCTCTTCATACTGTCATTACTGACAAATACAATGGTAAGTTAATGTAACTCTACTGTTTTGATCAGTATTGATTGTTACAAAAAAGAAGCACTGAGTCTTTTGGAAGAGACTAGATTGATAAATATACATTCAAATTCACAAAATTTCTAACCACAGAAAATTCAATGGAAGCAAAAGACAAAACATAACTGGCTAATTGTGGTTCTCTCTTATATTGGAAAAGAGGATAAATGGATGAAAGCAGGAAAGCTGATGCCATTTTTTCTTTCAAGTATTGCAATTTTTAATTAAAATGTCTTAAGTAGTTGAAGTGAAATTTTAGCAAAACTGCTGATCATGCTGCATGTCTGAATCAAACAACTGCAGTATATGCAATGTGTGCTTATCAAGAAGCCTGGAATTTTTTTCCTTAACCTCTAGAAAAATGAAAATAGGGAGCAAACTCAGAAATTCCAATTTGCCAAGAGAAATTTAATAGAACTGCTTAGAACATTTTCTCTATTATGTTCTCCATTATAATATTTTGACTAAACAAATATTGTACATAAGTATATAAACTTGCATTTTGTTCTTAAATATTTACGTCTGTGTTAAAACTTTTTTTGGAAGCTATGTGAAATGATAGTTTATTTTTAAAAAATCTGAAGCATTTTATATATATATTATTTATATATATATTTATTTATTTATATCTGTGCTCTGCTGATTATAAAGATGAACTACATGTCCTTGAATCTCCAGGATTTCTCTATGGAAAACATTGCTATGTTGATAAGTTAACCACTGCTGTTCTGGCAAAGTTGTAAAATATATCTTGTCAGACAAGTTTTAAAGATATTCTTTCACTAAAAAAATATTCTTTTATCTCTTTGTTTCATCTTTGAAAGCATTCTGTAAACTGCAGTGTAAAAAGAGAGTAAACTTTTTATGTATTCCTTTTACAAAGAAAATCATGGCTATTTTAGTTTCCAAACTTTGAAGTTAATATTTAGATCTAATTTTTCACAGGTAGATAATTAATTACCACAGATTAAATGTGTTAGTGGGGAATGAATGGAAAATTATATCTGTGCAACATTTGGTATGCAAAATTCTGTAGGGACTACTTTTAAATATTACATAAATATTTTCAAATCAGGCACATCCAAATGACTTCAATTTATTATATTCTCTTAAACCTAACAGCTGCATCATTTCTGGAATGAGTCTCTCCGGACTCATCGGTCTGAATAAAAATTCAGATGACCATTAATTATCTTGAATAGAAACCTGGCAGTTCCCTTTTTTACTGGACAAGTCTTGTGGTGAGACAGAACAACTATACTTGATTAATGACAAACTACAAGACACATATAATATATCATCATAACAGAGATATGCTTCTTAAATACCTATATTAAGTAAATTTTAAAAAATTACTAGTGCTTGCACTGAATCCTTTTTTATATGCTCTGTCTGGAAGACTTTAAGACATTCCTTGATGAAGTCTGGAGGAGATCCTTGGGTTTCTAATGGGGCTGTGCTTGAAACTTACATGCAGGTCCCAGAAATGCTGTCTTGTTGTCATCATAATGCTGAAAGAAACTTTCAGATCAGACTCAAACATTTCCTACCTGAACAGAAGCTTCTGTACTTGTAGCCTACTGAGAAGACACACAGTTCAGCATTTATTTGTGTTGTGGTAATTTATTATAAAAAAAAAAAAAAAAGAACAACATCTAGTTTTTTCTGTTTTTCACCTGCATTCTTGTACCTTCAACCATATGCCATTCCTCTTATATATTGTGAGCTTAACACCTGAGAGGCATTTCAATTAAAAAAAGAATTAAAAGCTATGTTTCTGCTTCCCACCATTGAAAATATTTCCGTAGTGTTTTCACAGTCTTAATAGGCAATGTTCTAGAGGTTAAGGAACTTTAAGGTGTACAGGACAAATAAGAAAACTGTGTTTAAATATTTTAACATCAAGAACTCAACTTACTTCTCACTATAGTCTCCTTAATAGCCACTTTAACTTATACTTCTTCTCTTGTGTACAGTGTCATGCAAGTGCAATTCACCCAAAGAAATTTACAAAAAAACAGAAAAAAATATTGTTGAGATTGAGAACAAATAAAAATCACTAGAAGCTGACACTATTACAATAGTTATTATATTATTATAGTATTATAGTTACAACAGTTAGTAGTTATTGTACTATTACAATAACTTTGTAAAAGCTATCACACAAAGCTATCAAAAGTTATCCATTATTATAGACATCTCTGTCCAGCACAAAACTTTACTGAGGAAAACAATCCAAACCAGTATGAACAAAAGGCACTCACTGATTTATGGCCTTGGGGACAAGGTCCCACTTTAATTTGGTAATATAAGCATAAGTCATGTGTTTGCAAATTAGAAATTATAGGTATTGAAGGTGATTTAGACTAGGTTTTTGCTGTTGGGATGCCTAATTCTCACCTCAAGTCAAAATAAGCCCAATGTCATGCAGCTTTTGTTAACAGAGGGATCTTATGCCTTGTCATGGAAAGCAAATTTTGTTTCATCTTAGTAAATGTTCCTTTCTGAGGTCTGCCTGTAGTGTATCCTTCTCTACCTGCTTTGCAATGAGATAACTGTCTCTGTGCTATACGTCCTGTGAACTTGGCATAGCAAGTGAATTGCTTAAACCACAGTATTCATTAGTTTTCAAAAAGCTGGGTTTTTTAAAGCTGATTCTCAGAATCACTAGCAGACAGCATAAAATAATTATGAAAAGAAAATATGATATTTATAACATCTACTAAATAATATTCTTTCCACAGTAGTAAAAGTAAAACAAAAAAGAGGGGGATGCAAGTCTTTGTCCTCAGAATAATCCTCTAAAGCTAGAAGTTTGGAGTTTTTACATAGTTTTTCTTGTTGGTTTTTTTTGTTTTGTTTTGTTTTGGTTTGGTTTGTTTTTTTTTTTCTGAAATAACAGCCTTTTTTCTGAAAATTGGGTTCAGGGTTGTCTTAAGATCAAGATGTTAAAAAATAAAGAAGAAAGTGGTTAACTTTTTATAGATGCTAACCTAAAAACATCCCCAGAGAGCATTGAAAAATATGTCTATTACTTGCATGGTAAAACATGCTACTCCCTTAAAAAAGTTATTAAAAGCTTGAAAATCTGTGAACTATTGTTGATGCCATACACTCCTTGATTTTTCTAATATAAACAGTCAAACTCAAAATACTTGTTTATTTGTCTGGAAAATTGTACTGTGAGCTTTTTTTTTTTTTTGAAAGCATGATTAAACATTTAGTTACCTGTTTTATACTAATCCCACAGACTAGGAAGATAATGAGGAGTAAGGCTACAGATGGTGAAACTTTCTTAAGCAAGTTCAAGTCTATCTGAGAAATTTGAAATAATATGCCATTCCCATTAATATCTTCATAGATTTTAGCTTCAACAGGCCACTGTAGTTTAGAAAGTTGAATGGGGAAACTTCTTGGTGTATATATTCAAAGACATATATGATAAAATAAATGGCTTTAAAATTGATATTCTTAGCCAAAAAGTCAGCCCATGTTTGTATTTGTTACAAGATATATTCTACTAAGACAAAATAGGAAAATTACCATAATTTTATTGTAAGGAAACATTGACATCTACAGTGAACAGTTCATTGAGAGCTATCCTTACCACTGGAAATTTATAACTACATAATGTTAACTTTCCTCTTTTTTTTGACAGAAGAAGCACTTTGCAAAACACTGTAAATCAACTTTAAATATCAAAAGTAGATTTTTTTTTATCTACATATCTACATAGAGGAGTCTCTTTGCTCTTTTTTTTTCTTTTAGATATGATGCCACAAATTACATCTTTGTTCTCAATCAACATACCAAGTATCAAAATTTCATATTTACAGCTTGTATCAGAACTCCTCAAACAGTTGTGGTGCTTTTTTGTTGACATAAGAGGCAAAATCATGTCTAAAATGTGTAAGATTAATTTTATTTATTCATTTAAGAAAATGACATGACAATCACAGAAAAATAAATTCTGGACCATCATTTTTAGAAGGCAGTTTTGTATGTCAGCTTTGATTATTTTGGTAGAATAGTTCATCAGGGATTCTGCTTTTAATGAGTATTCTATTGTCATTCTCTTTATCTTACTAAGGTTCTTGCTATTTTAAGTGTTCTCAAAACTCATGCATTTCAGTGGCATAGAAGAAGCAGCTATGTGGCTGTGATTCCCAAGCAGCCTCTTTTAAGAACTGTCAGTTTCATTCTTTTTATTTTTTTTTTTTTCTTATAGTCAAGCTGAGATTAACTTTTATTTTTAAAGTGTGTGGCCTCTTGGTGAAATGTCTTCTTTTCAGAACCTGTTCATGAAATAGCTGTCTCTCAGCCAATATTTGCATTTCAACAGCAAATTATCATCTTTGTGTGTGAGTTCCCATATTTATAGAAAAAAAAGAAAAGATAAGAAAAGCTCTTATATTTTCTCAGATGGCTTTAAGAGGTGTTAACAATATGCAGCTACGTTGAAGTGTGAAATCCCAATTCAAGGCCCCAAAGGCTTTACAAAAGTAATTGTAACATATAGCATCAAAAGGTCAGGGTATATTTCATGAAAGTCCATCGATGACAGCTGTCATTACAACTTCACTGCCAAGAAAACTGTAGTTATGAAGACACTTGTGGGGAATAGGAGGCATTTAACTACCAAAGGTTTATTGCTGATGCTATTTTTACATGTAAGTTCTGCTTACAAAAAAGGCCAGTGAGCAAGATAATTTATGAGAATGTCTGTTAATGACTGACAGCTCCTGTTCTATTTTCAGCTTAAAATTAGTCAATTTAATTATTCAAGCACTAGAGGTGATTCATTACAAGGCAGGCAATAGTAGAAGCTATAAGATATTTTTTCTGGCAGAAAGCTGATAAGCTGATCATTTACCTCAGCAACTTCAAAAATATTGTTATATGTTAGCAGAGATTTTGAAAGAAATTCTGTGCAGATTGATGCAGCTTGGTGTTTCAGTAATCCTATGCCTGACTGGTCAGCATCCAACCCTCACTAAAATTCTGTTCCTCGCTTGCTTAAAATAACAATAACAACCACTATTCTTGTAATTACTATTGCTATTAAAATTACAGTAATTACACTTTCACTTTCATGGTTCTTAAATACTTAAAAAGAGAGAAAGAAGCAAAAGGGATGCAATCACCAAGGCAAACCTACCTTAGATGGAAGTTTTAGTAATGCTGGAATTTTTCCACTTCACTGTTTTGAGGGTGCTCACCAACATTTCTTTCTAAATCCTCTATTGCCTTAATTGCATGGGTTCTAATACAAAAAATGATCTTTCTGTTATTCAATAGTAAGAATATTTTGTCTGCAATGATCAGCTATTAGTCTTGTTATATTTTTACTGTTGTTGCTATTATAATTTCAAATGTTAGCATGTTTCAGTTTGGTCACAAATAAACATGCATATTGAATTTCTTTTTATGTCAATTTTCCTGAGCTCATAATCTCAGGAAGAGTCTGAGTGGAAGACACAGTGTGTCTCCTGAAGGTATCACACATAGTCTTCCTAGTTCATGTTTCTCATAATAATTTTTAAAAACCTACAGTATATTTTTATTCTTTCTTTAACTTTGCCTGTAACAGTGATCCTTTCTCTGACTTGTAGTCTGTATTTTTTGTATAGCAAGAACCAAATAATTCTAACAGCTTTGTCAGGATACGATATTTAGTGTAATGAGAATAAACTTATCCTGGTCCAATTTAGTACATCCTCATAATTAAATTTCTCTGGGATCTGGCTAAATATCCTTCATTTGAGGCTTGTATCTTTTCTATCACTTATCTTTTCCATAATATATCTAGTAAAATATAACTTTCAGTAATAAAATGGTCAGCTTCTTTTCCTTTTCTTTTTTTATCCTTTTGTAAAGCATTTGTCGCTTTCTTAAATGATGGTTTTCCTAAAAAAAATAATAATAAAAAAAGTAAATCCAGATAATTTTTTTTTCCTTTTTAAATCCCTATATAATACTTTGTCATTTTTGTATGATAGTTCACTTTGAATAAAACTATATTTTTGATTTAATTTTGCTCCAACATCTAATTAGTCAGGATAGGAGCCTCTCTGTTAAATTTCTGAAATCTTGCAGATCAAGTTTCCCCTGTTCATAGACAAAGGGAGAAAAAATTATTTAGGGAATTAATAAGAACACACATGTACTTCTTTAGTGTGCAATGAGTCGCTTCCTCCAAAGTGCACATTTTTCTCTATTGACTGAGGGAGCTAAGACTGATCTACAACTACTGGGTAGTTATATTTGGTCTGGTGAAATGCACCCATATCTTTCACAGAGGCTGACATCAAAAGTTCTTATTTTTTTTTTAAATTCTCTTAATATTTTTATATCCACATAATCTTGAAAGAAAAACTTTTCCATGAGATTTTACTGTACGTAAAATTTTACGTACAGTTTACTCGCCTCTATTACTTTTGGTTTCTTAAAAAAAGCCAAAAGACAACACCCCTCTGAAACCCAGACAAAAATGCACTCAAAGAAAATGTCAGTAACTTTTATCTTAATGTCATTTTCACGTTTTTCTGAAAATCCACACATTTGAAAAATTAGTAATTTCAGATCATGGATATGAAACATATTTGCAAAACATATCTACATGGCTATTATTTTAGGTTATACACCTTTCTCTTTAAATAGTTTAGTATTGCAGAAAATGATAAAGACAGCATAAAATCTTTCCAAAAAACCCTATCATGTCTGATTCTTTTTCGTATAGTTTTAACCTGGTAGTTAAAGCATAAAATGCATCTTCCTCATCTACTCAACAGAATTTCTTTCAGTATTGGATGACATTTTATAAATTTAAAGTGCACATGTAATCCAGGAATGTTACCTGAGTTTTTTGTTGTTGGTTTTGATATCCTAGTCATTTTACATGCTGAAATTTTTAGTGCAGATATCAGTCATCGGGTTGATCTCCCAGAACTGCAAAACTATTTCTTCTCATGAGAAAACCCAAAATTAGTTTAAATACATTCAGTGGACATAATTTCACAGAGTATATACCAGACTACAGGCAAATCCAGGGGTCCACATTTAGGAAGTCATGCTTCCTTTTCCTGAAGAAGGAAAATCTGCCTTCCAGCTTTCTCAGAACCATAAAGTTTGGAAAAGATTCTGAAGACCACCAAGTCCACATTCAACAGAATATCACCATACCCACTAACCATATCACAAAATGCCACGTCTGCTAGTGTAGGATATGTGCTGATATGGGCCTGTGTTTAGGGTTTGTGCTGAGCACAGGGCTGACAAAGAGAGATTTTGGTTATTGCTGAGCAGGGCTTACGCAGAGCCAATGCCTCTCCTGCTTTTCATATTGCCATGCTGATAAGGAAGCTGGGGGTGTTTGGGAGGTTGGAAGGGGACACAGGACAGGTGACCCCAGTTGACCAGTGGGACATTCCAGACCAGATGACATCATACTCAGTTTATAAAGTGAGGGGGAAAAGGAGGAAGAGGGGGTTTATTTAAAGTGGCATTGTTTGTCTTCCCAAGTAACTATAACATGTTTTGGGGCCCTCCTTTCCTGGAGATGACTGAACCCCTGCCTGTGCATGGGATGCAGTGAATTAATTCCTTGTTTTGCTTTGCTTGTGTGTGTAGTTTTTGCTTACCCTATTAAACTGTCTTTATCTCAACCCATGTCTTTTCTACCTTTTACCCTTCCAGTTCTCTCCCGGATCCCACAGATGGGGGAACAGGCAGTGTGCAGCTGCAAGATACTTGGTTCCTGATTGTTTTCTGAGCACTTCTACCAGGAAGCTCCACCACGTCCCTAGACAGCCTGTTCCAATGCTTAACTAATTGTGCATATATAATTATTTCTACCTTTTTTTGATGGTAAATATATTTAAAACTCAAAATATGAGTTATCCCCTCTCTCCAAGCAATGATTATGAATTCTATTCCATTCTGGTGTTTACCAAGTAGCAAATATTCTCTGTCTGCTTTGTAAATTTTAATGACTTTGATTAATAACCTCTTTCTACTCACTAGTTTGTTTTCAGCTTACCTTGGATTACATGAAGCCGCCTTTTTCTATAGATCTTTTTAAAAAATCAATTACAGTTTGTTTATTTCTTACTATATTATTTTTATCCCTGTGGACTAATTGCCTGAAGAAGTCCCTCTGGTCATTTTCCAACATGCTTTGATATTAATATTGTTTGTTTGTGCATGTCCTAAGTTCTCTATACTGTACCAACAGCTTGTGTTTCAACTTTTCATTAAAATCTTTATGTGATTCATATTTTCTCTACAGCTCAATTAGTATTAATACACTTTTCAGTTTCCTCTTTATCTCATCCAGATGGTGTAACATTCAGTTAACAATTGGAACTCCAGACTAATTTACTTGTTTTACAGCATAGTTCATTTTCCCACAGATCCAATGTCTTTCAGAGCTTTCAAATTAGACAATGATCAAGTTTTCCCAAAGTTACCAGGTCCTTAATATTTACTATTTTAAGGTACTTACAGACTTTCTGGGTAAATTTCTAGGCATTTTATTTCTATTTCTAAGAGCATATATCACATTTTCACCGACACAATCAGTGTTTGCAACGGGGTTTCTTTTTGTTTGGATTTTTTGTCATGTGCATACCAAATAGCTCTTTCAGGGTCATAGTATGCATAAAACTGTCAATTAATCACATAATAGTGTCATAAGGGCACAGTCTATTCCACTTTAAAGAGGTACATAAGCCTCTAAGACAAAACCATATTTTGCATTCTGTAGAGTGGGGTGGAGGGAATAATTTGGTAAAGACTTCAGCCTTTTTTTGTAGAACAGTCCCTCATCAAGAGTATTTTTGTCTAAGTACCTCTAGAAGAAATTATTTTCAATGAAAAATTCCTTTAAGTAGGGTCAAACAGATACTTGAACTGGGACATAGTTTATGGGTCTGACAGCTCATTCTAACATTCCTCATTTATCTAGGCAGTACATCCTCATATCCATTTAATGTCACCACTCTTTCTAGATGTTCAAATCTTAGAGATTTGTTGAAGAATGGATTCTGAAGTATAGATCATATCTATATAATAATAGTATATTATTTAAAAGGTCATGCCCTTTGAAGAGACAATCTCAGTGATTGTTTGGTTATGACTAAGATCTTCCTTTTATTATAATCTTTCACTTGTAGCAACAGCCAAGACTTGTAGTTCCCAATGCCTATTAAATGTTGCAAACAATGCATAACTCCCAGTGTAAAGTAAGTACTCCAAAGTGTCATAAAGAACTAAAGCAGATTTAAGAATATATAAAATGTATTAAATATGTATAAAGCAGCCTTTATGCAAAAAAGTACTTGCTTATGATCAGGTTTGTTATTTAGTTTGAAATCTATCACTAGACACTACCCATTATATTTAAAAATTCACAGTACCCCAGTAAAATTCCCACTGACTGGAAAAGGGGAGATATTACCTTCATTTTCAAAACAGGAAAAAGGAAGGGCAGATCAGTCAGTCTCTGACTTCCAGTCAGTCTCAAATAGGTGTCAAACAAGGTCGTGAAGAAAACCCTCCTGGAATTTATGCTAAGGCAGATTAGATATTTTTATTTTAGCTGTGTGTGTGCATGTATTTTTTATTTTAAGTGTGATGTAGATTTAAACTCTAAATTTAGTTAAAAGTAAGGAACAACTGGAAATCACAATTTCCATTTCATATACAAAGGCACAGAAAGACATGTATGGAAACATGCACAGACACAAATAAACTTAGAAATTAGAGTCTTTGAATGTCCTGTAGAATAAAATAAAAACCAGATTGTATATCATAGCCTGGATATCATAATGCTCACTAAAGATGTTAAAATGCTGGTGCTTTGTTTTCTTTGCTGGTTTTTTTTTCTTTTGTTGTTTTGTTATTTTTTTTGTAATTTTTTTTCCAAAACTGATAAAGTTGCATTTGCTTCAAGATTTCATACAAAAATTTCTAATTTCCCCTACTTTGAAATATTGCAAGTGTAAAAAATGTTATCATATGTACCTTCTTGTATATTTTTTTACAAGTTGCTGCAGATGTGCCTTCATTGTATTTTATAGAACCAAACACAATGCAGCCTTGGGTAAAAGATAATGACTTTTTGTGTCACCTAAAGAAATTTAAAACTATGATCCCACTTTTCCCTGAGGCATTTTAAGACTTTTTAATAAAAGTGGATTGCAGTTTTTCATCTTGTTATTAAAGCAGCTGCAGATGAAACATCTAACTTTCTTGTGTTGCCTTTGGGAATTGTGTCAGTAACATATTTCCAAAAGTTAGGTTTAATGTATTGAGCTATCTAAATTGTTTTGTAAATATCACACCAGATATTGTGTGACAAGGAGACAGAAAAAAACACATATATACATATTTTTCATTGAAAAATACTTTAGTGTCTTGACATTTATTTCTTCTATGGGAACAATACTGAACAAATCCTTAGTCAATATTTACTCTATTCCTCATTATGGTAGTTATTTATGTTTGTAGGTCAATAACTGGATGTCAGTCAACTTAGCTCTTACACATCGTCACTGTATTAAAAATTGACAGTTCTTTAAACAAAATTGATGAGGCAAATTAATTATAGGCTTTTTAATTAAGAAAGAAAAAACTTGTTTGCCTCAGTCGTTATTTTAAATATTGGGAGACACATAATCCCCTTTTAGGAGCATCTAGGTGAACACTGAAGGGCTGGAACTCTCACACCAGACAGTAGCATTTGATTTGATCATTTTTCATTTGTATAAAAAGTTCCTTTAGGGGCAATGACCAAGTCAAAACCCTCTGAATTGAGGGGGATTCTTCACATTAACATGGGGAGTAGCTGTACTTCTTCAAGGAGAAAAATCTATAAGACATAAACAAAATATGAAAAAGTGAAAAGTGAGGGAAAAAGTGAGTCACAGCACTGAGCCAGGGAGCTGACTACTTATGTAGAGACCAAATGTCTTCACTGAGTAACAAGAAGCAGAAATTCATAATTCAGAGATGGCATAAACAGAAGCTTTATAGGACACAGGAAGGTCATGCAGAGTTTGTCACTACTCAGATGTCATCTGAGTTGTTTGGATTTCAGAATAGAAAAGAGAAACTATATTGCAAAGACATAGTGGGTATGGCTAGAATCTTCAGGTTTTCATTACCTGAAAAGCTGAATATCTTAATTTACAAGCTAATGAAATTTGACTCCTTGAGTTTTAGGCATATTGATCTTTATTGAGGAAAATACTATAAGGTAGAACCATCGCAAAGCTTTGCTTGCCTAGATTTCCTCCAACAGACATTTTTCTTGATGCTCTGTCTGAGACCAGAGCTTGTGATCAGCCAAGATGTTACTATTAAGTGCACTATTGTACTATGTACTATTAAGTGCGTAATAATAATTTCTTCCAATTCTTCCACAGTATCTTCTGCAGAGGCCTTTGGAAAACTGTTAGGGGAGAAAAAGTGCTGGTTTACAGTTTAACTTTTCAGGAGGTAAAAACATAGCCCATTAATGACTGACAGCAACCCTTGGTGTTCAACAGTATGAGGAGCTTTGAATCTGTGTCTACCCAGTAAATCAAAATAAGGTTTTCATCCACTTTTTGAACAAATTTTCTATAACTAATCAAATTTTATTGTGGAAACAAGAAACATTGCATTGGTAAAGACTATCACAATATTTACAGAAATCTTTTTCTTACAGAAAGAATTCTATGATAAGACTTTCACTGAGAGCTAAAATCAAGGAAGAACTGTTATACATTTTGTTCTTTGGTTGATAATTTTTGTTAGCCTAGCAAGCCTAAAAATTGGCAAAAATATAAGCAAAATCAACAGCATAATGCTGATGTTTACGTTAAGTACTACAAATTAAAAAAAAGTTATTTTCAAGAGAAACTTGGATGTAAAATTTAAATATATGAGCAATTGATTTGATGATTTTTTCCCCTAGTAAAATTCACATTTTCATGTTGATTTTGAATGGGAAGACCTGGCAAGGCTAGTAGCTTCTTTTCTCCCCAGTATACTTAATTATTAATATATCATCATTTTAAACAAATAAAATTTTTTAACCAAATACTATTTTCTAATGATTGGGAGTTACACAAGTAAGCTTCTAATTGCATAATCATGGTCTTGCAAGATATTTCAATTAAAAGATTTTGGAGTCAGAGAGTGTTTCAGTTTTCACTTCAAATCCATACTCCATGCACAAACACTGATGAACCCTGATGTCCTACTGCCAAGGTCCTATCCTAAGCCTACTTAGGGTAACCCATACCTCCACCTTAGAGTTGATCAACACATCTTTTCTCATAACGCTTTCATCCACACTGTAAACTCTTAAAATCTTGGATTTCACTGATATTTGAAACTGTGGTGAATTATTTCTGCGTATGTACATGGTTTTGAATGTGGTATTGTTAGTTTCTTAAAATTAAGCTGGTTTTGATGGTGAAAGCTTTGAAAGCTAAGATGATTTCATTTTCTTGCCCAATATACACATACGTATCCGGAGCACTTCACATATCACAATAAATGGAGCAATAAAGCAAGATTGGGAAAAACGTTAATCTTACTATGTTTTGTCTCGTCTCCTGATGCTGGCACCAAAATATAAAAGAGTCTTTTTCTTTTTGGTTATATTGCAGGTCTTCTAGATGACTTTGGTCAAGTCGGTTTTCTTCTTTGGCTCCTGTTCCCCCAGCCAATGCAGATAATGATCCTGACCTCTTTTCTAAAATGCTTTGACATCTGTGGGTGAAAAGTTCCTCCTAAAAGTAGGGTAGCTTTCTTATTATATCCATTATATAGTTACACTATTCAAGGTTAATAGACCTATATAGCTGAACAAAAATGAGATCATATGACCATCAGTACAATGCGGTAATTGCACTCAAAAGTACCCAATTGAATGTTTAGTCCAAATGAAGCCATATTTAGTATGGCTTCATGTATTGTTATTGAAAGTTTGATACATTGAATCTTGAACTTTCTTTGATTACAATTCTGCAGTGAGACTTCCTCAAACTTTTTAATTCATTGGCTGCTGCCCCCAAGGGATTAATACGGATTGGGTAAGAAAAGAATGACAACAACGGCATATAATGAAATTCTATCCAGGATGTCCAATATCTTTATATCAACTCTATTATTGTGTTGGATTCTTTGACTGATTTGTCCCAGAATTATGGTAAAAAGGGAGGGCAAAAAGGGGCACCGTTGCCTTTTTCTGAGAGAGAAAGTAAAGACTTCTGAGTGGTATCCATTATTCTTTACTGTAGGCTCCACTACAATGTCTTTAGTTAAGAAAGTTTTCAACCATTATGTGAAACTCCCAAAACTTTCGTCAAATAGCTTCTTTTCAGCCAATGAAAATATCCTTTGGCATACAATGCTAATAAATATAAATCCCCTCTTACTATTTCTATTTTGTAAAGATCTGTAAGCTGAAATCTGTGTGTTTCTCCAACCACTTGCACAGCACCTTACAGGTATATACTCATTGCTTCTTCATTCTTCCAGTTGCTGCCATTTCTCTCTTTCCAGTATATACTGTCTATTGTCTTACTTTAGATAATTTCCTTGGTATTAGACAAGATCCAGGAAAGCTCTTAAATAAACTCTTAAAGATAGGTCAGCAGCTGTCTTGTTCCAAGCTGATGTCCTAAACCAGGGTTTAAGGACAATTTTTAGTCCTTGGGGTTGAATTTCCAAGCAACCGCTTCTGTTCAACTTGAACATGTAGTTCAGTCACAACACTGTAGGAAAGAAGTAAGATAACCGAGCTAATGTTCTTGGTCGAAGTTCTCAATGAATCTTCTTCAAGTCCTTGTCTATAATTTTCAACTACATAGGAAATGTTTTCCTCTTAGGTATTTTTTACCAAAAGAAAATATTTCACTGAGGTCTGCTTTTAAGTCACAGTTTTATTTATTCATTCATTCATTCATTCATTCATTCATTCATTTATTTATTTATTTATTATTTATTTATTTATTTATTTATTTATTTATTTATTATTTTTTAGATGTAGGGCTTTTTATTTTACATTTCCATCTTCTGGACCATAAGCATGAGATAAAAGTGAGATGCTGTTCAAACTTATAAACAGTTAGAAACAAGGTGAATCGATAATGAACACTGGTATTATACTTTAAAAGCTTTACAACAATTGCAAGGATGTGTTTTGGTCTGTTACCTCAGTGCCAGGCTCTCTGAAAGGTCCTGCTTATTCTTAGAGTTAATTCTTAGAGTTAATTTTCTTCACAGATGCTGGTGTGGGGCTGTGTTTAGGATTTGTGCTGAACACAGGGTTGGGAATTTAGAGATGTTTTTATTAATGTTGAGTGGGTCTTATACAGAGCCAAGGCCTCTTCTGCTTCTCATACTGCTCCAACAGCAGCGGGGCTTAAGGTGCATGGGAAGCTGGGAGGAGACACAGCCAGGACAAGTGATTCACACTGACTAAAGGGATATTCCAGACCACTTAGCATCATACTCAGTATATAAAGTGGAAGGACGAAAGAGGAAGTGTGGGATGTTTGGAGTGATGGTGTTTATCTTCCCAAGTAACTATTACATGTGATGGGGCCCTACTTTCCTGGAGATGGCTGAACACCTGCCTGTCCATGTGAAGCAGTGAATTAATTCCTTGCTTTGCTCTGCTTGTGTTCATGGCTTTTGCTTACCCTATTAAACTGTCTTTATCTCAGTCCACAGGTTTTCCAGCTTTTACTCTTTCAATTCTGTCTCCAATCTCATTGGTGGGGTAGTGAGTGAAGGGCTACATGGAGCTTGACTGCTGGCTGGGGTTAATTCATGACAAAGGCAAAGCTGGGTTATATTGAATAAATATGTTTTACAATGGATTTTTTATGCTTTATTATAATGAAAATTAACATGCTTTTCCATGATGTTAGTGCTAATAAGTAAGAGCAAAATTAAACGGCTGCATAATTGTTGGCTTTGCAAATGAATCACCTTAACAGTGTAATACTTTCAGTTTATTCTGCTGCTAGAGATTACATGGTGTATTTTAAATATAACTGCTTTTTGAATAAAATAGGCTTTGGTCATTTAATATGCATAAAGGCATAATAACGCCTGATAGATTAGGAGCCCAAGCCATCAACTCTTACTCAGAAGAGTTTTTCTGAGGTAGTCTTTGGATTTAGACAAATTACTTATTTCAGCAGTCTGTACCAGAATTCAGGCCTTATAAAATACTAGGGGAAAAAAATCCAAACAAATAAAAAACCAAACCTCATCCTAATTCCATTTCAATATCTACAATATGATTCTTTAGTCCCTTTTTCCTCTTTCAGGTTTGCTTCCCAAGATACGTTTTCAACAAGTGGAGGTGAAGAGTTTTGCATTACTATGAACTACAGAACTAGACTATAGGTGGGTAGTGCAAAAAGTAGAGGCAAAATGCTCCTGATAAATATTTAGGTAACTGCCTTCATTGCCATCTGAGACTTCACCAGTTATTATTTTGCTCACAGTTTCACCGTAACAGCAAATTACAAACAGCCTGATCCCACATTGCAAAATGTAGGTTATTTGGAAGAAAAGATTAAAAAGAAACAAAAAAAAATCTATATTTTTCCAGTTCAAACAGTAGAGAAACGTATTGATAGGGACACTTTGACTTTCTGACTTGTGAACTATACTCATGTGGGATTTATGAAAAACTAGCCCTGCACTCTTTTACTGTTCTTCAAGAGTATAATTTGACAATTATCAAACAAATTGTATTGAATTGTGTTCCTCTGTTTTAAAGATTTCAGATTCTGGGTTAAACTGCTATACACTGATTATCAAAGATGGTTCTTTCATTTTGTCTCCATTATCTTAATTACTACTCTTGTATTAGAATTTTTCACTTTTTAAAGGTTTGATCAACTGTCAAATAATTTGATTTCAATCTACAATATTGCACAGATACTGTGAAATAAATGAAAGCAGAACTGCCAGTATTGTTATCAGAACAGCTGGGAAAAAATACATTACAATCACAAGATCTATTTCCTACCAGTGTTATCAATCTATTAATCTCTCTATCAGTTAGTGGTTTTAATTTATATGTTGCTTTGAGAAATAAGTTTTTAGTTCTTACCAAGAGCTGACTTGTATTGAGGAATTGCTATAGCCTTAATCATCAAGAAAATCACAAGTTATTTCACCAGCTATCATCCCTGTGTTAAGCCATGATATGAAGTTGGAAGAGGTGTTGGAATCACATACAGACAACCAGACAGTGCTGGAAACTTTGCTTTGTAGATTCACTTTAGGAGGTGTAATTGTGGCCTCAAGGAATTGTCCAAAATTGTCCAAAAAAAGCTACCCAAAAAAGTAACAATAGTAGTATGACTGGAGAAGTAGTAGCTCTTTTTTGTGTCTCCTGGGAGAGTTCCCACTGAAAAGAACTTTTCACTACTCTTTCAATAAATATACTCTGATTCCTTTACCTTTGAATTTCACAGTTTTATTGGCAGGGAAATAAGTAGGGCAGTGCCGTTTCCTCAAAGGCATAATTATTGCTCAGACCTTTGTTGGCACCAAACTGGAAAAATATTTCTGAACTCCTTTACTCAATTTATGTCTGCAGCTTTCTATAAGCAATTCTCCTCTCATAATATTTGTACCTTCTTTTGGTAAACCATGCACATGAAGGCCGTCAGGGTGCCACTGCAAGAAGAAAAATTAGGAGTTTCTCAAATAGTGAGAGTTCTCTGTAGTGGTTTATGTTCATTAATTTGAGTGTTCCTGGCCAACACATTAAATAATGTAATGGGTTTAGCGCTGGCTAAAATTGCTGGTGCTCTTACTAGAATTATTTACTCATTTTCTGCTGTGAGATATGTATTAGGAGAAGGGCAGAGTAGGCTCCAATGTTAAAAGGTATAAAGAAAACTTTATTAACAGAACTAAAAGAATAATGAGAATCAGAATAAAACCTTCAGAACACTTCTCCTCCCATCTCTATAACTTTTCTTTCCTAACTGACATTGTAGAGACAAAATCTGGGTTTTTCAATCAGTTACCACCTCTACAATAGTCTTTCATCAGTTCTTGTAGGGAGAGAAGTTTCTCTCTCCATGCCATGGAGACTTCTCCACAAGAAACCGTTCTCTTGTGTCTTTTTAATTTCCATGAATAGCAGCTGCCTGGAAAATCTGCAATCTTGAAGTTACTCCCATTTTCGCAGCCTTCCCCATGGGCCATGTTAGCTTATAGGGTACTGTTTTAAGGATGAGCTGTTCAAAAGCTAAGGTTCTCTTCATCTATCTCTGTGATCATCTTCATCTCTGGGAACAGAGATCTTCTTCTCTCCCTGGGGGCAAAGGGTCTTCATTACTCTCATCTCTTTCTCTGTTCAAGCTTTACATGGGGTCACAGCTACATCATCTGCTTGACTTTATCAATGGATGCCTATGCTCACATCTACAGTTTGAACACTCCATCCCACCATACTTTTTCATGAATTAAAGGGGGTATTCCAGTGTATCATAGTCCATCTCCATGGCCTTACCAAAAGAATTTTCAGACCAAGATTAAGGCATCTCTTAATTCTTCTTCCATCTGAGACTTGACACCTTTTTTACTGACCTTGGTGTCTTCATGTTGTCTTCTACATGTCTTCACTCTGTTGTTTTCTCTCACTCAAGAGAGGATCAATGTTTTGCAACTCTTTCATCTTTGCAGTGAAAGAGTTAACATCTTGCCCATGCCTCCAGATGGTCATGATGGTTTCTGCCGGGCAGCAGCCGAAACAGTCACGGTGATGGATTTCAGGCCATGTTGGGGGCTGTGCCACGATGCCAGGGAGCCAGGTCAGAATGGTGGCGGTCACTTTGGCCACATGGCTGGTCTCTGGCCCCCCTCACTGGGCTGTGCATGCCACAGTGGAGTGGGGCCAGCCAGACTCGCACCTGGTTACCTCTTAAAGGCCAGAAGCAAGAGAGAGATTTCCCTGGCTTGTCTGTTTTTAAAATGTGAATTTCCTAGAGGTGGACCTACCTTCTAAATGGGTTAATAGGTTGTCAACTGTCAGAGCTAGCCAGCTGTTGGTTTTTCCCAGGAACAGAGGAAACTCCTAGGAGATTCTCTCAGAAACATGATTTCCGTGGCTGGCTTCTTCCTTCCTCACCAAATATCAGTTTATGTAAACTAACACAGTCTCAATATTTTTTGATATCCAACATGGGGCCCTTCAAAGGTGCCTTTTATTCAGAAGAGATAGGAATATTCTCTTTGAAGACTTAGTGACTCTAAGAATTTTTGATTTAAAGTGTAAATTCAGAAGCTACCTTTCCTAATAAATGAAGCCCATGTGTTTGTTTCTCAATATGCATTGCAGACCAACAATATGCATCAACCTGTTCAATCTTTTTGGAAAGAAGACCACATGAACTCTACATAACAGAGGTATTTCTATTACTTCTGCTCCATATGGTTCATTTCCCCTGTACTTGGCACCTCAAATCCTATCTTCAGTTTTGAGACACTCACTACAAGAAGGACCTCAAAACACTGGGAGGATGTCTAGAGAAGGGAAAAAAGGGCGGTGAAGGGTCTGGAGCACAGGGCTAATGAGGAGTGGCTAAGGAAGCTAGGGTTGTTTAGCCTGGAGAAAAGGAGGCTTAGGAGGGACCATATTGCTCTCCAGGACTCCCTTAAAGGAGCTTGTAGCCAGGTGGGGGTTCAGTCTCTTCTCTCAGGTAATGTGGCAGAATGAGAGGAAATCATCTCAGGGTGTACCAGGGAAGGTTTAGATTGGATACTAAAAAAAAAAAAAATCTCAGATGGGTTTGTGAAGCATTGGAACAGGCTACTCAGGGCAGTGGTTGAGCCATCATCCCTGTAAATGTTCAAAAAATGCATGGATAAGGCATTTGACAACATGGTTTAGTAGCGACCACAGTGTTGGTGCTTCATTGATGGCTAGAACTGATGATCTTAGAGGTCTTTTTCAACATTAATAATTGTATGATTCTAAGATACTAATTGTAAAGAGATATTTGTATTTTAATCGTAAGCTCTACAACCAAATGGGTAAGACATTAAAATGAGGAAAATCAAAAAAGAATGACATTGCTGATGAATAGATGCTGTAGTCTCAAATAATTCTTTTTTTCAATGCTTTTCTATTTTACATCATGATCTTTGTCTCTTAGACAAAAAATCTTTAATGAATTTTTTTTGTTTAATTTTCTCTCTGTCACCTTTTCATTTAAGCTGTCTTTTGAACATTCATTCCATTATTCTACTTTAAAAATTAATGACCTTGTGGAAAACCCTGATCTACTTGTGGCTCAGCTTCATAGTAGCATTTACATAGTGGCTCAGCATGATAAACAACAGATCTTCAGCAAAATTGTAGTTTCAGTTCTGTGAAATTTCACAGGAGGATAGTTGCTGTAAAAACTACTTTTTGTATGGTAATATAATGCTTAGTTATAATACTAATAACAGGATACAAAATCTCCTTTAATCATTTCTTTACCACACACAGAGGTAGGATAATGTTTCTGAATGAAACACCCATTAGTTTCTGAGAGTGAGATTCACTTCACCTGCATAATGACTGGAAATTGCAATGATAGCCTCTCAAAAATCACTTTCAATGCTCTTAGGACTGCTACTATATTTGACTGAAAGCTGCTCTGTTCTTGACCTGTCTTTCAAGCAAGCTAAATGCTGCATGTTAAACCCAACTGGAGCACGGATTCTGCATTAACAGGACCTCTCCTTTGATGGAAGTGCTGAGAAAGTAGACTTATGTGAATACTTAGGGTACATTGACCTTGACTGGCTGCCAGGAATCCAACAAGGTGCTCTCTCATTCCCTCTCCTCATCAAGACAGGGGAAGAAAACAGCAATGAAAAGCTCATGGGTCAAGATAGGAAGAGCACTCATCAGTTATCATCACAAGAAACACAATCATCTTGGGGAAAATTGATTTAATTTGTTGCTAATTAACCACAGAGTAGAAAAGCAAGAAATAAAAAGAAACAAGACACCTTCCTCACCCTCCCTCTTCTGAGACTAAACTTTGCTCCTGAATCACCCTCCTTCTCCCCATGAGTAGGCAGATGAGCAATGGGGGTTGTGTTCAGTTGATAATGCTTTACCTCTGCCACTGATTCCTTTTCATTCTTTTTCCTTGTTCCAGTGGGTGGGTCCCACTGGGTCCCACCCACACAACACTCCTTAACTGGCTGCTCCATGATGTGTTATTCCCATGGATTGCCACCCTTCAGGAGCAGACGGCTCCAGCATGGGCTTCCTGCAGAGTCAACAGGTCCCGTCAAAATTCTTGCTCCTGCAAGGGCTCCTCTTCATGGGCCACCAGGAGCCTTCTGCTTCATGAGCTCTCTATAGATTTCAGTACTGTGGGGTACTCCATGGGCTGCAGGGGAACAGCTTGTCTCACCATAATATTCTTCACAGGGTGCAAGAGTACGTCTATGTCAGTTCCTACAGCACGTACTCTCTCTCCTTCTTTATTTACCATGGTGTGTGCAGAGCTGTTTCTCTCCCTTTGAAAGGGAATGTTTCTCATTCCTTTCTCAAATGCTGCTGTGCAGACTTTTTTTTTAACCTTAAATAGATTCTTGCCCTCACAGATGTTCTACCAATGTCACTGATGAACAAAGATTTGGCCAATTGAAAGCTTGTATTGGAGCTGGCTGAAATTGTCTCTGTGAGAAAGAGGGGAGGCTTCAGGCAGCTTCTCACACAAATCATACCTGCAGTCCCCCCATGACCAAAGCCTTGTCATGTAAATAAATACAACACACCATAATAAGGCAGATTACACATTACAATTAGTTTGTATGTAGAGCCCTTATTGTCCTATTGAAGATCAGCATTTTAAAAAAGACACACTTCTATTTTATATGCACATGTTCAAAAAAGGGATAACTAACTGAGTCACAAAAATATTTTTTTTCAAAAACATGGTGGTCTTGATGAGTTTTCTAGATATTAGGGAATGAGTCACATACATTCTCTGGATTCTGGTTGGGATGCCTAAAGACTCAGTACCTTTAGCATCTTCACATGGAAATAAACTCACACTACAGCTTTTGCCAAAGTTAGCATTTAATATTCCAAGATCTCAGTTTGTACAGTAAGTCAGGCCAGGGAAAAGCCACTTGCTGCAGGTCGAGCTGTGACAGCAGTGTCTGGAAGCATTAACTCTAGCTGCAGCAAGACACTCTGGGATCTTCAGCTGCAGAGTGAAATCAGTGAACATCTTAGTATGCATCTCAGGATACAAAGCAGTTCAGAAACACCATTTGTAGAGATTTCCTCAGAACTTCATTGCACTGAAATTTTCAATAAGTTGTTGGATTTTATCTAATTTGAGACTAAACTTTGATTTTTCACATATTGGAAACCCCTTGCTTTGGACAGCAGTCTACTGAAATGAGTGTTATAGAAAAGATTAGAGAAATTCAATTTTTCCCCAACTCCTTTTATTTTAAGGCATTTGACTTATGCTCTGGTGTATAAATGCTTGTTATTAATTCTGGAGTCTGTTTTGTAATCTCTAATATTGGCTGTTATAGTCTATTGATATGATTACTTTCTGGAATGTCAGCAAAAGTAAACAATATCGAGAAACAAGCACTGAACGACCTCAAGTCTAATTAATTGCCATGTTGTCAAAATTAGCAACAGACTGGCCTTGAGATAACGATGACTAGATATATTGAGAACCTCATCCTCAAACTAGCAAATCTCAGCACCTTCCATGGGGAATATTAGAGCAATTAACAGCAATTTTGCCTGACCACTGGGTGTCACTATTAATTCACATTTAGCTTTGAACATTAGTAGATTTTGTTTGCCTCTTTCTTTGTTTTGATAATAATAGAGAGGGTTTTTTTTCTTTAAGAAAGCTGTTAAGGCCAAGTAAGCCACATTAGAAAGAGACTACGTTTGCAGTGAAAATCTTCATCAGGATATTTGAACATCACATCTGCATGATGGCTCACAGGGTAGTCAGCAGTGCCATAACACACCAATCAGTTCTACATATACCATTTACAATTTGACATTTAAAGTCAGTGCCCCATATGGTTCAAGAGCGTAGTCAATGTTTATGTTTATTGTAAATTATATGTTCTCATGAGAAAAAGCTTTTTTCTGTTTTTGTTCTGTATACTTTAGTATGTAAGCAAACATAAATTAATGTTGAGACTGACCATTAAGAAATGCAGAAAACAGAAAGTAAATTTGTGTACCATACACAAAACATTCTTCTTTAAAATTCAGGAATGCGAATTGTGGCAATGTTCTCATTTCAAAGAACCAGAAGGAAAAACAGAAGGATACAAAGACATGTCTCACTCCTTTGACTTTGTTCTCATTACAATTAAAAAGAGATTAATAGTGTTATTATTAGCGTTCAAAAGGAAGCAACACCAGACATAATCTTCTTCCTTTGTCCTCTTCTGAAGGAAGATATTTAGCTCAAATGTCTGGATATGAGTAACTAAGGCCAATGTTAAGGCCAACTCTATAGGCATTATCTCTGTATAAATAATTCCTTGTATATCAAATGATTCTGAGAACAAGCATAAGTTGCTTCTCTTTTTGGATTGCAAAGACAGTGTCCTGCAAATGCATTTTGCAATATGGTATTAAGATTCTGCATAATTTTTTGTGGTGGATTGGTAATAATAATAGTTGCTCTATTTAGAAAACTAATTAAGATAAAGAAATATCTTGATTCGTTCAAGACATATGAATGTAAAGATTCCTATTTCCATTTCTGTGAGTTACAAGTATCATCTTAATGGTGAAAAAACTATTGTATTCTGGGAACTGTTGGCAAAATGCTGGCTTTTCCTCTCAAATCTATCAAAGCAAGCTCCTACTATGTGTGCTCTTTCACAATGGAAGTAGAGCATGAAGAAGTGGTTTTCCAGGGCTATTATTATTATTATTATTATTATTATTATTATTACTACCAAGAGAACTATCTTGAAAAAATGTGGATGCTGCATTATGACGCTATTATTCCTTTTAATTTTTTTTTTATTTCACAATGACAGGTTTGTGATATATAAGAAATTATTTTGAATTTAGCTATCAGACAATAAGTTTAAAACACAGCAAATGATCCATCTAAAGGAGAAGTTTACAGCTCAAAAATTCTGTCCAATTTGTATTGAATTACACTTTTTAACAAACAGCATTATTTTAGGATTTTCTGCACTAAAAGCCCTCAGTCCACTTATCACAGCAGATACTCTCGCACAAAAGTATGTCAAGTGTGTGATGCTTTTATATTTTTTGTAATAAAACATCTTCAAAAGCATTCTGTGCTAACCCAAAAATAGTTCTAAAATATTTCTTATATAATATCTTCAAGAAACAATAAACTAGGACTAAATTCTTCAGCCTGTCTGTGCACATACTTGTACAATTCAGCTAAGTATTACCTGCTAGGTAATCTTTCCCTGTTACACCTGTACCTCTCAAAGCAATATGTTTACAAAACAAAGTTGTCGCCCTGAAAACTCAGTTTCTGAGCTTGCTAACATAGTTTTCTAAAGACTTTCCCAGGACAGTAACTGTAAACATAGATATGTGTACATTCTTTCTGTTACACGTCTTGTGATGGGCATCTCATGGCCAGTGCAGTGAGAAAGTGTTATCCTGAACATCCAATCCCTGGCCATGGTAGGAAGCCTATAAATCCTGGGAGGAAAAATAAACTCTGCTCTTTCTTTCACCACACCTCGACCTGTGTCCACGTGATCTATTCATCTTCAGCGGTAACACAAAATATTGAACAAAATGTTTTTTGCAATAAGAAATGTCTTCAACTTGTAGCTAACATCCACTATCTTATGGAAGCGAAGGAAACAAACGTTAATAATATTCACTCGATGCCTTGGAGTGGCTACCTAGAGCAGAGGCTAGACAAGATTAAGAGAATAAAAGTAGGTATTGATTAAAGGCCTTCGATGGGTACACCTTGGGCAGTGAAAAGCCTCCAAGAGGGTCATCCACCCAAGATGGACGATGGTCACAAGTTTTTCAGACAGGTACAAGTTTGGTCAATTTACATATCAGGGGTTAATCCTCCAATTACAGCTCCAGGTTATGAAGTCATACACCCTCAGTTTGTTCCCTCACCAATTCACTTTTGTTTACACTTTTCAGGGCCTGAGGAAGTAGGGTGTCTTTGGATCTCGGGCCAAGAGGGATTGTTTTGTCTGACCAAAATGTGGAGACAGTTAACTAACACTTTATGGAGTTTGGAGTTATTCACTAATGTAGTACAGGATCTGAAAAAGATAAAAGCTAAAATCCTAAGGCATCACACTCACAAGAGAAATTCCTGTGCATATGTGCTTAATAGTTTAAATAAATATAAGGAAAACACTTATTACAAATACTAGCAGCACAATGTTAAATCAGGCTTAAGGCTTCTTGCCTTATCAGCTGAAATTCTGAGAAATTCAAGTGATTGGAATCCACCTCAGATGTACAGCTTAAAAACAATTGATGTGAGGCAATATTTCTAATACCAATACAGTTAGTGAAACCAGCAAATCAACTGATCCTGTAAACTATGTATTAACTTAATTCTGAAAGAGTTTGTGTGATGTTGGTGTTTTTTCATAAGCATACAGTTGATTGTATTGAGCAAAGTGATCATGTTTTTTCAGATTTTCACTTGAAAAATATTTACACAACTTTGAATTCATAATTTAATAGTGAGGATCACATTTATTTGTAGAATAACTTCTATTTCTCTTGATATGATTGTTAAATTTATAAACTCTTCAAGGCTGAGAATATTTCTTATGTATATATTAGATATATATTATTGGCTGAACACAGAGAGGTATTTGACTTTAAGAGAAACTAACACATATTTGTGAAACATAAGGAATATGTGATGACTGTGTACATATGATATTAAGTTACTACCTGCCTTCATCTCTTGGCACAGACATTCATAAACATACACACATGCAAAGTATCTTTCTTCCTTTGTGTTTAGTTTACTTTAGCAATCTTCATATTTCCTTTGCTTAAGGATGTAAAATAAACATAAAAATACAAATCATGCCACAACACCGTTTTTGATGCATCAAAGCATACAAAGTCATAATGAGATGGACTCCTCATACCTTACTAAGAAAAAGCTCTTCCTAATGCCCCAGGAGCCCTTTAGGCTGTTGAGATGTCGATGCACACTATATTATCAGATTTATGTCATTCTGATAAGGTGGTCCATTTGAGCCTTTAAGCTAAAGCTAAGACATTAGGTGGAAGAAAGCAGCAATTTAAAGTTCCTAGTGTAAGGATTATTAGCAACTGGCAGGTATCCAGTGTCATTGCCAGGACACTGTTGTAGGGCAAATGCAACAACTGCCTGTTTTTTGCAGTGCCGCAAACATGGATCTGTCTTGGCTCTAACCAATTTTATTGGTTATTTTATTTATCTATTTATATTTATTATATCTATTTTATTTTATTTTATTGGTATTTTATTTATCTAACCAGTTTTATTTTTAGCTTACATCTGCTTCCTAATATCATGAGTTTTTCAGAGCTGTTCTTGAAATTAGACTTCTACAACTTTCAGTTGTTTAGTCCAAATTCCAGGTGAACTGCTTTCAGAACTCATGAAATACACTTTTTGTATTTGTATTTGTTGCAGCAATTGGACCTGTTGTTTTGGATGAAATTTTTGTTTTGTTTCTCCATATATTTAGTCTCTCAATGTCCTGTTTTCTTCTGCAGTCTTAACAGTATCTGATGACCCAATATCTACACTATCAGCTTACAAATGATTAGCAAGGAGACTGGCTTTGATTTACCATGTTCTTAAAGCCACATGCAAATGTCCATGCTTGAAACTGGAACTACCGAGACCATCACAACCCTTATGTGGTATTGATTTTCATTTTGTAGATGGGGAAGAAAAATAAAGGAGTGTTCTCAGAACTAGTTCATATAATGGGAATAAGCTACTTGTGGGGTATACACTGAGACCTGTCAGTAAGGAATGCTCTCACATCTTCATCACTCAAGGGAAAAAATACTACATCTAGAAACTGCAGGCAACCTGTCAAATGCTAAATGCTGTCAAAGATTACAGGAAACAGAGGCTGAAAGCTTGAGGAAAGTTTACAATCTCTTAAGAGCTTAAAATAATGGAAAGACCACAATTTTAGAATGGCTCCTAATGAAACAAAGCAAACTTCAGTAATAGTTGAGCCAACTAATGTAACTGATTTTATGTATATTTATTTTTAAGAATTTCTTGATAAAATAATAAAAAATACTATTAAATTTAATAGTGCCAGAGAATCCTGCTGGGTACAGAATAAAAGTCTGTTCCACTGCTTAACTCTAACAATGACCCTTTGATATGTTTGTTGCCCAAGTTAAAATTTAGTGTTCCAGGCAATTCTTGAATAAGGTTTGGGAGTTAATAGAGGCCATGGAGAACTTGAAAAAGGTAGTTTGCCCATCCTCTTTTGGAAAATAAGGGAACAAAGATACCAACAACTGTAGCAGTTGGCCTTGCTTCCAGAAAAATACGCTGAAATTTTCTGGTGTCAACGTAGCCACTGAACCTGTGAAAAATATACTGGTAGCTGTCAGGACACAAAGTATTCATAAGGAAAAAAATGAGGTGTTATCAAATTAAAAGTTAGCTTTGTGGCACTTTAGTGAAGGATTGGCTAATGAGAGATGAAGTCTGTGTTTATTTGAGGAGAGAAAGCCTATATGAGGGGATGTCATATCCCTGCTTTGACCAGGAGTGTGCTAGTAAGTTTTTGAGCTGCACCTTCAGGGCATCAAAGAGGCCTGAGGTCCTCCCTAGGGTCACCCTGATTTTCCTGCTACTATTACCCTCCTCTTAGACAAGAATTTGTGGTAATTCTTGACACTCACAACAGTTAATTTTAAACTCTTTGACTAAGTTATAAAAAAAATATTTCTAAGTAAGGAGATAATTCAATGTTGTAATAATGAAAGTGACTGAATTATGGTATAGATTTCCATTCAAATATATAAGGTAACAGAAACAGTCTTCAAAAACTGAATGGAGATCATACCATTCTAGTTTACTCTTGACAGTGCTTGACTGTGTTTGCTGCATCAATACCTGTTTTCTACAATCTACATGGAACTTCTTTTTCTGTGCTTTTACTGATGCAGAGTATTTAAGAGACAAAGGAAACAGATAATGGCAGACAGGCATAAGGATGACATTTCTTCCAGTTACATTGGTGAGGAGTGCTAAATGTTGCAAGGGAGGGAGAGGAAACTTTAACATGCTGCCCAAACTCTAAATCCAGGAGTTCAGAGGCTGTGCCAGATCTCAGCATCCATGGCATATGGTCTACAAAGCTATTCTAGGGTAAGGCTGTGCATTTCATTCTGTGTGCAAATGCATGAGTATATATTGGTATGTATATGTGTATATATTTACACACATACAAATGTATACATATATGTATATGTGTATTCATATGTTGTAGACAAACTGGTAAATATACATGAGTCAATAACTTTCTCATCAAATCCTTATAGCTTGCTAAACAGCTTCTGTTATGTGGAGTACTGCAAAAATCAGTGTTTCTAAGGCATCTCTTTTGATAGAGAAATTAATTAAACTTGGTAAAAATATGAAAGGCATATAAGCACAATAAGCATTGTTACCCAGAGATTTTTATAAAAAATATTTGAGTTTCATTCTGTAGATTTTTTTCCTCTCTACAACTTTGGACTAACTATATTTGAAAAAAAAAAGGTCCTACAAATAATGGAAGTAAACCAAGTGTAACTTAAACAAGCTTTACAACTCACTGAGGAAAAAATAATTCAAGAGCAACGTTTTTAAAAAGTTAATATTTTTATCACCTGTTAAATTATGTGGCTTTTTTCCATGATTATATTATGTCCAGGAAATATCCCTAAGTTTTTTGGGGGTTTTTTGGGTTATTTTGTTTTTGTTGCTTTTGTTTTGGTTTTTTGTTTTGTTTTGTGGTTTTTTGTTTGTTTGCTTGTTTTTTTCAGTTGAAACACTTCTAAAACTCTCTTTTTAAATCTTCTACATTCCACTCTGGAGTAACATTCAGGAACTCATGGCTCAGAATCAAGAGCAAAGTGTAGACAAATGAGTGATACCAGGGCTTAAACCACAGTTTTCATGAAACAGATTGTCTAACAGACTGGAATAATAATCTTCAGAGTCACTATGCTGGCTTGCAGGTTGCTGTTTTAAGTGGCTTTGATTATTATGTGATTTGGCAGCAGTTCTGAGGTTGGAATTTGGGCTTCAGCACCCAGATCTACTGCCTGAACTTAATTTAATTCTCCTGGATGGAGAGAAGCAATAGAAGAAATTCTTCTGGTAAAAGTTGAAGTTAAGACAACATGACTAGTTTAGTTTCAGAATTTGTTTCACGGAAAAAACTTACACCCCTAATCAACTCTCCAAGAGCAAATAAAAAAATCATCTGGTTAATTTATACATAATAAAGTGTATTATAAAGCAACATGGATTGTTATTTATGAATCAAAGGGTGCTAATTTCTAAAAAACCTCAGTATTAGAGTATTGTGAAATAGGAAGCTGATTAATGGAGAAATTAATATCAATGAGGCATGCAAGCACCAAGTGGTAAACATGGTTTTACAGAGAAACAGAGCAGAGGACATAAGGCATCATAAAAAATAAATAATTAGAAAATCAGAAATCATCAGAAAAAAATATATTCACTGTCTCTAACACTTCAGGTTCTCACCTCTGCAAGAATGACAGTTATTATCAGAATTTTCCCATTACATTAAATTGGTCCAGGAAGATGAATAATGTTTATGTTACTGTCTTTAAAAATGTGTAAGGATGTTTATGGGCCATTTGGGCATCATGAAGGTCAGGAGGACTTGAAAACATCCATTTGAGTGCTAAGCGATTTCACACTGAAACAAAACAGAATGATGTTGATCTGATTGGTTCCCATTTCATTTTTCACAGGAAGTGTTGACATGGATATAATACCTTTGGCACAATCAATCAAAACAGGCCATAACCTGATTTGCAGATACACAGAAATAGTTTACCATGTAATTGCTAAAAGGAAAGGTACTGAAGATATAGTTCACTGGCACAATAATAATGGCTAAAAAAGCCCACCAGAAAATGGTAAACAATAATAAAGGAATACATTGCTGTTTTTGTGACTTTTAAAAATAATCTGCTGTTGTAGTTGGAGATTTGAAGGACAAAATATTTTTTTTCCCTCTGTTACCCTGAAGTGAAGGGAAAGGCTTTGTTAATGCAAGCAGGTGGCCTACACATCCTAGTTATTATGCATAATCTATTATACAAAGAGCAATAATCATTCTGTAAATTGAATATCACAAAAATAGAAAAGTTACAGTTAGAATCAAATAAAAATATACTCTTTTGCCAAGTACCTTTGGTGGGAAGTATCTACTTAACTGCACACTACCAATATGCATACCAAACTAAAACCATGATGACACATCAGACTGGCTGGCAATTAAGCACAAAGACCTTGCCATTGTATGTAAATGCTATTAATATGAGCTGCATGAAGTGCCCACTGGCTAAATGTGATATATGATCTGCTCAGATTGAAATGGCTTTGCTGAACAATTCACTAGCTCTGAACTCTGATAAGACTTTGCCTTTATTGTGGGTATGAACATAAGTATATGTATTTTTTCTTAATTGAAATGTTAGTGTGAAGAAATGAAGAAAAATGAAAATTCATAGTACTGAAATTACTGAGTTCTTCATCAGGGTGCTATCTTTAAATATGCACCCTGTATCTCTGTATAAAGGAACCATGGATCTAGCTAGATGGCAATTTTATTACAAATTACAAAAAGAATAAGAAAATGGTTGTACTGACAGTGATTAATAGACATAACCCACCACCTCAGAAAATGAAGCAATGTGCAATCATCTGCTCTGGAAAAAAATCATAACTTCTCTTAAAAAATAGAATTTTGCATTTTTTTCCTAACACATTTTCCAAAATAAATGGAAAGTGGATGTGAACAAGAAAAGTAACATGTTTGGATCTGTATTAACTGATATGAATGAGAGAAAACATTACAGGGTTAGCCTAAGGTATGTAAAACTTTCAAATAAATTGTGAAGTTGGATTTGAAATACACAGCAAAATGCATACATTTTCAGGTAAAAGAAAAAGTCAGATTAGATATAAGGGCTGAATATCCTTTCTTATACACAGTACAAAATGAATAGTAATTCCATTGCAGATAGTGGAACTGTATAAAAAAAAATAAAACAAAAAACCAGTACAAATAGGATCAGAATCATGCCTATAGTACCTAAAAGCATAAACCAGCCGATAAGCTTGCTTAACATATGACAGGGCTAGAGGCAATTTGGAGTCTGTCAGCACTGCTCCCCCTGGAATATGCAAAATAGCTAGATGTTACTGCTCAAAGAACATTTTCCACAGCTTAGCATATGGTTTAAATTTTCCAAAAAGAATATGCCGTATAACATACTGCATTTTCTGTTTTAACTTGCATGATTTAGCACGTGTTCATCGACATGAACATGTCTCTAACTAACTTAAACACCTAAATCCTATCTTCTTTGTGGTCAGTGGGTTACCTTCTGTTTATATCAGCAGCAGGATTGGACCATGCAGTGCTTTCTGCAAGCAGCATTGTTAGAAATAGAAAAGGCATTATCAAGGCTAAGAACATGTTTGATTCTGAATGTTTGTTTTTCCTGAAAAAAAAATATAGCTAATTATTTGCTGGGAATGTTGAGTGTATTTTTGTCAGTGTTGCTAATGTAAAACCCTGTCCTTTCTTCTTTGGTCAAATCTAAATAACAGATTGATTATTTAATGAGAAGTTACTTGAACATTTTTAGATTGCAATTTTATTTCAGTTGGTTATATTTTATCTGTTTCTCTTATACCCTTTTCTCTCAAACTATTAAAAGTTTTGTGTATATACACCCATTCTTTCAAATAAATTTAGAACAAAAACAAAATCAAATCTCAAACTATTAAAAGTTTTGTGTATATACACCCATTCTTTCAAATAAATTTAGAACAAAAACAAAATCAAATCAAACCAATCCAAACCTACCAAACAAACAAAAAAACCACCTCATCATAAAGTTATCATTTGAAATAAATTATTTTTAAGTAACCTGATTTTCTTTAAATTATATTTATTATCCATAAAGGGTCACAGGTGTATTTGCAGGTGCAGAAAAATACTCTCAAACTGAATCTTTAGTCATTACATTCTTCATGACTATTTTCACAGATAAGATGAAAGATATTTTCTGAATTGAAAGCATCCTTCATGCTAGCTCATATAGTTAAAACTGTCTGTTTTGAATTGTTGATTTAGAGAAAGAAACAGAATGTAAAGGTAAGGAGTCTCTTGTCATGTTTCTGAAAGTGTTGTTTATTAAAAAATAAGCTAAACAAAGAATTTCTGTAAATTAGAGTGATTAATATATTTATATCTATGTATTCTCATTTCCCTCCAAATTCTGCCAAAGGAACATTTCCTGGGATGGCATCTCTACTGCTAAAACATCTTGTGTACATCCTTTTAATTACACTTCTCAAAGACAGTCGTAATAGTTACCATTAAATCCTTACACAGTTGGTGACTCAGAGTACTCTGAGTGGCAGATGGTATTCACCATGCCTTTTTGTTGTTTCTTTTTTTTTTAGACGAGAACTACAGAAAATAAATTCTAGTGGGAAAAATCCAGAAAAAGAAAATCCTGCCTGTTTTGCATCTGCATTGAAATCATCTTAAGGGCCAACACTACATTTGTATTAAATTAACAGGGGACATGAGCAAGCAGAACTGTAAAAATACTTCTGTTAACAATAGCACTGAATATTCTTCTAAAATTACTTTCCTTTTAATCAGTACAATTTCCATTTCTGAATGCCTTATTCACTGACTAATGCTCTCAGTTATTACAAACTGCACTGTTAGGTAAAAAATGTGTCTCTTGTAGTTACTTGCGGCATCACCTATACTTTTTAGCTATCTTCGTCTGATAGGCGTGTTTCTTCACACTAATGAAACTCTTCCCTTAAAAATCTCTCTACAGGACAGAATTTTTAACCAGTACTTTCTACACAGTTTTGAAACCTATTTTTTCAAGGCAATCATAATGACTATGAAAGCTTGAGCCTATACAGTTTCTGTTAAGTAATTTCCCTGTGCTCTAAAGCTAGGAAACAGGAAACTCTATTTAAAAGGATGTTTTTAAAAATAGAAGATCAATATTAGCTGTGCTCTAGCTAAAGAATAAAAAATTGCACAAATCTTGTCACCATGCCCAGCTTTGTTCTCTTTGAGCTGTGGGAAATTAGTGTTTAACAATGACACAATCTATACTGCATGACAATCAGTTGTCCCCGTGTGGTGTAAATGTTAGACTGCCAAGATGATGCCTGCAGAAAACAAACAATCAAAAGTACTTTACAGCAAAAAATAATGTAGAAGACATCAAAGGAATTTCTCCAGAAAGACTTATAATATTTACATCAGTAATTCTTAATTTCAGAATCGAGAGTGGGCATCTCTGTCTCAGAATACTGGTTCTGTTTGCTAACATAATTTCTAGACCTATACAGTATTCTTCCCTGGTAGTTTGGTTTATTTAGTTTTGTTTTGCAAGAGAAAAATATACTTTTACACAAAATAAATTATTTAATAGAAGAAATCAACATAAACTAAAGAGAAAACCCAAAACTTCAGTTTTCATTCTAGCATAAGCATCATCACTGTTGTATCTCAATTACTGTCTAGAGATAACAGTCAAAACTGCCTGCAGGTCTACAAGCTCATTTGTGAGTGTAACTCAATTTGTGGTGTTTCCAGGTTGGTGAATTGCACCTTGAGAAATTGCTTTGATATTATGCACTCTCTACTCATGATTTTCTACTCATACAGATGGTTGTGGTTACCATAATGAAAGTCACTGAGAAATATCTTTTAAATGTTTCTATCACTACTGCCAGGGAAGAAATTATAGCAGTGGTATAGGATGATAAACCTGAAAGATGGAGAAAAACTTGTCTTTTCTTGTAAAAATATATTTTAAAAAAGCATGTAAAACTAGGATGCAACAACAAAAAATATTTCTAAGTTCATTGAAGGGTGAGACATATATTCACTGCAATTAAGTAAGGGTGATGTTTGACAAAGTCACTCATTCAGACGTGTTACAATATTATTTTAATCTAAACCAGCAGTGATTTCTATCCAAAAAATCCCTAAGATTTTAGGGAATCATTGTAAGAATCTCAATCTGCATTTTGATAACTTTTTTAAGTACTACAGTAGGCCACTTGAGTGCAAATATGTGCATTATATTCCAGCAATAAAAATACTGTATTCCAAGACATACTTAAGGAAACTTCTAATTACAAAAAGCTTCTTGCATTTTACTGACATATAATAATGACAGATATTCCAATAAAAGTAAGGCAATAGAAATTAAATAATAATAGTTTAGTAGTTTAAAAAAAAGGTTTTTTTTTCACTCTAAAGGTCTTCCTGCCAAATGATTTTCCATCTACATAAGCTTTGTGGACAGAATGTTGTAAAACTTGTTTAATCTTCTAAAACAAAACTGTAGTTCACTATTATCTTTGAATAATATCTTTTATGCCTACAATAGTTTCTTTACCTTTAGCATACACCTTAGCTTTCAATTTAAAAAGCTCTTATTGCAATAACAGGCCTCAGAAAAGAATGTAGTTAAGAGGAATCCTGGACTGAGAAGAAATATAGATAGAAAAAGAATAATAAGATATTTGAAATTTCACACTTTTCAATTATATTTTGGAAAAGAAAATTCAGGGATAAAAATTATGTTTTCCTGTTTTTTCATAACTGCATGAAGAACACATAAATCTGATGCAAAAAGAAGAGCAATAAAACCAAATGAAAGTTATCAAGTGTTACCATACTGCATTGCACTGAAATGTCATAAACCCTTTTATAAAGACAAATTTCCCCTCAAGTGCAGTAATACAGTCAGAGTGGAAAACAAAATGATCTTTGGTTTATATACTTCTTACCCTCAGAGGAAAAATACCAAAAGGAGTTCTGATGTTGTTCATAAAAGATAAAAACCTTCCAGAGGGGAAATTTCCTCTTTAGTGCTGGGGCAAGGTAGAATTGGAAAGCAATACGAGGAGTAATGGACAGAACAAAATGAAATCAGATTTTAGAAAAGAATACTTTGATGTGAGGATTTGCGGTTTTTTTCCAGTTACAATATTATCATTTTATTTTCCAAGCCCTGACTTTTGCAGGATCCTGCTCTCTCTAGGGCAAGTGAAGTTTTTTTGTGTTTTTGTTCCTGTGCTGATTCTGCAAGCTGGTATTGATTAGCTTACTAATGAAAAAGGCCTCAGGTGTAATCTGCAGAGGTTTATTTTGCTCTCTTTATCTCTTGGATAATGGTTATGACCCTGGAGTCATTCTAAATTCTGATACTTCTTTTGAAGATCATATCAATCACGTAATTAAAGTGTGTTGCAACCACCTTAGTAAGTCTGCTAGACTGAAAGCCGTGATCTTTGAGCACTTGTTGAAAATCAGTGCCATACTGTTTCCACCCTGATTTGACCTGTGGATATTTTTTTTAGCTGTTTTTTCCTGAGATCTTTCAGTTATTGCTTGTAGCAGTCTGTAGCTATTACAAATCAACTAACAAGATTACATTTTGTATTGAATTATGGTATTCATACACAGAAAGTTATTATAGTTTCCATTATGCATGCTAAAATATAATTTTGTTTCAAGATGACCTTAAAACTGCCATACTATTAATAAATATCCCAACAATTTTGGTAAGTGAAGCTCATGACAAGTAACAAAGAGAAGTTCCTACTGAGAACAGTGATGTTTTATTGACCTTTTGAGAACAGATTCAGACAAGTAAGATATTTCATTGTCTTACCTGACCAACACTGACATTATAGGCCAAGACATTCAGTGATGTGACAAAAGAACAATTGGAGAAGTGTGCTACCCCAAACGGGCAAAAAATAAAATTAGATGAACACTCTAAGAAGTCTTAATTAACAATGATGCCCTCCCACAGACAGCTACATTAAATCATTTCCATTGACACAGTTTTCCATAGAAATAACTGTTTTAGTAGAGACATTTCTAAAAAATGTAATGGTACTTAGTGCTCTTATGCTGACCCAAGCATCAAAACACCAAGCATTACAGCCCTTCTTGCAGACATTTTATTGAGAAAAAAAAAAAGGCATGCTTTATTTAGTGTTAGTTTTGCCCTCTAGGCAATGTAACAGTAATATTTGCTTGCCAAATATATTTCTATAAATATATGTTTACTCAAAACACTAAGTTTGCAAAATCACTGTGGATGCAAAACAATTAGAATTTCATGATGGTATTAATGAGGGAAACAAAATGGAAAGATCGTTTGAGTAAGTAGTACTTTTCCTTCTCTCATTTATTTTCATTTCTCATATCTATTTTCTCATGTTTTTCCATCTGAGCTGATGACTGGAGAACTATTTGTCATACAGAAAACCTAAAAAATACCCAAAACACAGGTGTGATCATGAAACATGTACCCTGTCTGAGCAATACATGACACACCTTATCAGCATATTAATGGTAGGAGTGTTTGAGTCAATACCTAGATGTTTGCAATCACAAAAGATGCTTTGGGATAGCAAAGATATCCACTATCTATTAGATGTAACGAAGGACATGTTTTCTTCTTTCTGGGATGAAGATGGAGATGAGTGGCAATATTCTTTGTCATCTCAGAACCCTCAAAGGCACCACTGTGTGGGCAACTGAATTATGCTCTTAGCCCCCTGGGTAAAATCTTAGATTTTCTTGAAGCTGGACATTTAACATAAGTTTAGGCACTGCTAATTATCTTGCCAGTTCTCCATCTATCTTCAGGCCTAAATCTGAGTGTTTCTGTGGGAGCTAGGTATCTGAGTGCCTACTCTAGTCACTGGAGTAGTTGGCCAAGACAGCTAATGAAGGTGAGAAATCATGTCAGCTCAGCACCTCAGAACAAGATTTGGCCTGAACACAGGTAATTACTACCATTTGAAATGTCTTAGAGTATCCAAGAACTCAACTATTGATGAACAAATATGACAGAATCTAAAGAATGGAAAGTTTTTGAAATTGATTTATGGTCCCAGAGATGTACTAGCTATCTTACTGCTTATATTGAGTGCTATAGAATATTTTTTTGGGATTGTGTTTTTGCTTCAACTATAAACTATTCTCATTATATCCCTTTGCATGTATAGAGAAATTAGTCTGATGAACTATTTAATCTATATTTTAAGATATAAGGTATATGGAATTTATTATGTTAATATGGTTTCAATACATATTATAAATATAAAATTTAAAGTAATTTATATTTTTAGAGAATCTGAAATCAAAACTTTCATTTAAGCAATTTAACTGCTAATGCAATGTGCCATCAGGCACTGTTCTGAGATAAAGATAGGCCTGGAATGTTGAAGTAAGTATTACATACTTTTGACTCAGTCTGCAGTTATCTAACAATAGCTGAAAGGAAATGTTTAAACTATTACATTCAAAAGACTGAGAATATTATTTTGTATTTCTTGACTTTTACTCAGAATCACAGAGTACAACACTCAGAATCTAAATCTATGACAAAAATGTTGAAAGAAAATTCCACATTATTTTTATTCAAGCACTGGACAGAGTACACAATATACGCAGTCAAATTGTCAAATTAAAAAATATGACTTTTTTTTTTTTTGGATACTTTTTAAAGTTTAATTTCTTCTATCTTACCTTAATTACCTAGAGTTTCCTTAGAGACATACAAAGACATACAAAAAAGACAAACTGAGGAAAAACAGAAGGGGTAAAACATAGGCAGATTTATCTTCTAAACACAACCCAAGAGCTTTTTTTCTTAGAACAGTGTTATGAAAGACCAAAAGGCAAAGAAGGAAAAGTGGCATAATGATTCTAATATGGCACCTTTGATTTAAAATCATTCTTTAGACTACTTTCTGGATAATTTGTTAGACAACCCTCAAGAAAAGCTTCCATTATTTGCTATCACATACAAGCTTTTTAAGAACATGTTTGAATTTATTTTCTTTAGTCACTTTGTGATTATAGTAGTGACATTGATAAACTATGTCCTTGGCAGACAACAGTGATGATCAAGGTGCTTTTTTTCTTGACAATTTATCATATTATAACCCTCTCTGGAAATGACAAGTTATTTTTTTTGTTCCCTAAACTTCGTAGTGTTTGTTGCAAACATTAACTTTTTTAATAAACAGTTGCTTTATACTATTGATTCCTATTTTTCAACAAACATTTATTATACCTGTACCACTGGTTTTCAACTAAACACTTACATGCTGCCCATTAATTTTACTTTAGTGTGTAGAAATATCACATAGTATATGGTATATAGAATTCATTAAGTTCATAGTCTGCACCCAAGGAAAGGACCCCACTCTACACAATTTTCTTCCACAGGCAAATGAGACCTCAAACTATCATATTAGATGAGTAATAATTAGACAATGCTTAAAAAAATTATGAATCAAAGAATTCTCAGAATCAAGGCAGCATTTGTGCAGACAATTCAAGAAACTGCTTGTTTCTCATATACCCAGAAGATTTTAATTTTTTATTTTTTAATTTTATTAATTTTTTATTTTTTAAATTTAAGTGATTAAATAGGTAATAATTTTGGATGAAATGTTAATGAATGCATCATAGATTTAGCGTCTTTGACAATAAGTACAACATTCATGGGAATTACATAAAATTCATATTTTTTACTTGGCTAAAGCACAACATTAAAAATTTTTATGCATAACCAATTTAGAGAACTATTTTATTTTTTATACTTTCTCAGAGAAAATTTTCACTTCATTGTTCTAGCTGATGGGGTGTATTTGACATTAAATCTTTATAATCACAAATCAAATTAATTTAAATAATGTATAGCAAAGTACTTCCTCTTTCAACTGAAGTGATTTCTCCTTAACTATGAAGAAAATGTGCCTTTATACACTTTTTACCTTGACAAATGGCCTCAGCAACTTATCTGCTCACTCAACCATCATTCAACGTAGACCTTTCACTTATTGTAGCACAAATAGTGTTTGAGAATTGCTGCATTCACATTTGTTGTCTCATGGTCATGCGTGCTTCATAAACAACTTGTTCTGAACCTTAGGAACTTTCTGAATAATTTATATTCCTCTTTTCCCTAAAGAAATTTCTATAACAAGAAACATATTGTCTCCTTTAGTGTTTTCAGATCATCTCCATTTGCTGGGGGGTAGTTTATGGGCAAGTAGTTTGTGACAGCTCTTAAGATACTAGGAAAAGAAAATATTATTTCTCTTTTTATTCCTGCTTATAATCTCTCTCTCTGCAACTGAAATGAAAATAAAAAGGAAAGCATATAAGCAAACAAACAAGTAAAGAAGACCAAAAGATGTCATAATATTTCTTGGGTGATTTGTAACCATTTTTTACTTAGAGAAATTAATGTCCCCTGTGATGGTTTAGCACAGTTTCTTGACACCAAAACATGTAGGGGATTTTTATATTTCCAGACTTTCAATATTTTTTTTTTTTTTTTGCTGTAAGAAATAAAAGTATATGAAATCATAATGTAGATCTTCAATGCCCAGGGCTAAAAGCTCTTGAAAAGTCCTTCTTCTCATGCATTGTCTCATTCAAATAGCCTTTATATATTTTGGGGTAAAATTCTCCTCTAGTCAAGGTCCCCAAAAATGTTTTCTACTACTCGTTTTCTCCTTAAGGTCTTCAAGTAAGTGCAGCAATATCAAATACAGATGTAAGTACCTCAAGAGGGATCAGCAATGATTTCTTGTGAGTAGGAAAGTTTTTAGGACTTGGGCCCTATTAGATTTTACTCTGTGCTGGATTAGAAATTGTCATTAGTTTTAATTGTTTAGCCTTAATGCCTTTAATAATTTGTCAATTTATTACTTATTTTTCTGTTGCACCTAGCTTTCATGAGTAATTGGTATTCTAACTACTCTTTACTGGGTTTACCATTTAGTTATTCAGAAATGTCTATTGGCCTGATGGTAGTTTGATGTGATACATTTTAGGGCTGAGTTTTATTTGCTGACTGAAAAATGCAGTTGTCTGAAAATATCACATCAAAATACATATAGGTTTATTTGACTTTTTTTTTTCTTTGAGGAATATTGAACTTTTTTTTTCTTTGTCAATGGATTCAATAAGTGGTTGCTTAAGATAATGGACATGAAAATCTTCATAGGTTAAAAATATACACCAGGTTGCTTTTGAAGCAGCACAAAGATAGGGAAAGAACCAGCTCAAAAATCACCTCACATGTGTGATTGTGCATAGTACTTACAATAGTTTTGTTTGCTTCTAAATTTAGTGCTTTCTTTGTATGTCACATTTTTTAAAACTTAGCATTCAAAAATTCCACTTTTAACAATGTATTTCTTTACACTGAGATGAGTAGGAAGGATGAGGCAGTGAGGAATTCAAGGCTGAGAACCAGCACCTTATTGACAGTAAGTGGCTCATAAGTACAGTGGCTCATAAGACAATTTGAGTCTGACTGATGGAAAAGCCATGTCATGGCAGGAAAAATCTGAAGGCGTGTAAGGAAAAAGATGTTATTATTTCATGGAATTAAACAAATACTTTTTTTCTAATAAATCAGAGTACTTGTGCAACATAGGGTGTTTTGAGAAGTCGAGCTAGATGTCAGAAATCGAATCTGCCTTTACAAGGCTTTTGAGAGACTTGAAAACTTGAAAGGCCTTGCAGGAAAACTCCTCAACATGTGCCTGCAGAAAGCTAAGACATACACAACTGACAATAACAAAAAGTGAATCAGGGGATAATATGGACTCTATCTAATGAAAGTCAACTTGGGCTGGGAATTTAAAGGCAGTCTTACCCTTCTGCATTTCACTAATTCTGTAGCAATAAAAAAACAGTCATATAGTAGATAGCTTTGAAAAACCCAACCCAGCACAAAAAAGAGAACCAAATCCATACTGTTTCCATTCTGGCATAAATTGCCTGGTTTTGTAGGCCTGCTTTGGATTCTGTATGCTATTCTTATAATTCAGTCCTGTGGTGTTTAAATGACAGAACTACTGAAAATGAGGATTAAAAGGCATGACCTGATTAATTTCAGCATGATTCTCAAGGTACGTTGATCCAAGTTAGATCAAGGTACCTGTGAACTTTTACAAATGAACTTTTTAAATTTCCAAGAATGATCAACGTATCTGAATATGTTATTCCTATCACTGTGATTTTTTCCTACTATGCAATAAGAATTTCTTTTGTTGCAGCCCATTATTTCCACTATGAATCACTGAATTAAGTCAGCTTCGATTCTCTCTGTAATCACTTTGTTAGGTAGGGGAAGGCTTCAATAATACTTTTTTTCTGAGCTTTCCCTTCTCAAAGTTAAACAAACCAAATTTCTTCAGCCTTTCCTGGTACATAATTTGACCTGGAGCCCTCACTCCATTAATGGTTTGTTTTCAGGCTTTCTCAGGTATGTCAATCTCTACATTACATGGGGAGGCTGAAACCTGGAGGCAATGTTACAAATGCAGCTTCACCAGAGCTGAGGACATGTGACTTATCTCTCAACCTGTTTGCACTAAATTTTTAATTGTCATTTGGGCCTCATTTCCTTTTTGCAAAAATCTGATGCTCTGTTTAAGCAGCAAGATTTCACATTTGTCTTTGCTGGAATTCATGATGTTTCTGTTAACCCAGTCCTCCATTTTTTGAGGTTCCTCTGAATGGCAGCCCTGATATCCAGCACACTAGTTATTCCCTCTAGTTTGGCTTTGTTCACAGATGTAATGATGATGTATTTTTTCCCCATATTCCAAACTGTTGATGAAGAGATTAAACAGTGTTAATTCCAGTACTTACCCAAACATGATATTCATGACTCACCACTGGTTAAGACTTCAAAACCATGAACCTTGTAGTCCACCCATCCAATCCTTATTTGTTCAGTTTTACTAGGTTACTGTGTCAAAGCCTTAGTAAAGTCAAGATAAATTATATACACTACTCCCTTTAGGTAATCATTTTATCACAAAAAGAAAGAAGGTTGATCTAGCAGGATTTACCATTTCTCACTGTTTCTCACTTTTCCTTTGTATCTTCTCTAAGAATTTACCTCCTAATTTTACCTATGACTGACATAAATCTGAATTATCTGTTAGATCAGATGGTTTGAAATGTGAAAATAAATTTCTTATTAAATAAATTTGCAGACTGTGCTCTTGACATACATGGAATTATCAAACTGTACAAGATGAACATCACAGAAAACCAGAAAATTTAACACAATAATTTTATACTGGCATATATTGTGACACAACTTTAACATACTCAGTATGAGAGAAAATGTCAGTCTTCATAACCAGCTTCCTCAAGTAGCCCTCCTAAAAACAACCTGGGGAACACCTTGGACACTACAATTAGGATAGTAAAAGAATCATAAATCAACAAGAAATAGCTACCATTCCATCTGAAGAATCTCATATTGCATTTGACTTTTGCACAGGCCTTAACATTGACATCAAGAGGAGCCCTGGAAGCATGTACTCAGTTTAACAGCAGATATTCAGGTACAATTCCACTTCTTCTTTACCGTTTTTTTTTTTAGCATCTTACTCCTCTCTGTACCATAGTAACCTGACCTGTCCTTCTTTGAAGACCAGAACAACAGGGATCAGTATGTAAAAGTATGCCTGAATAGCTGCAGCACAGAAAAGAACATCTTTGCTTCTTTAACTGTGATAATCTCCCAAAGGGCTGGAAACAAAACTGGAAGCTGTTTCAGAAGCTTACTATTAATAAATGTGAGCTGGTCTTATGGTATTTGTTCTGTTTGAAAAGCGTGTCTTTATGTTTTTTGTGAAGGTGGTGTGAGATTTTTACAGTAACAGCTTGAAAAACAATTTTTTAGAGTCTATTGGGATAAAAGCACTGACACTAAATTCACCTGCATGCTTCAGAAAGTAAACAGTTGCATAGCTTGATGTTGTTCATATCTCTTCAGGTCACCGGTTCACTATGAAGTTCTCTCAACATACCGCACATTTAAAGATCCCTATTCATTCAGTATTTTGTATTTTGGAAATTATCATTGTGGCAGGTGTCAATATAATTCTAAAAGATGCAAAAGGCAACCTGCTTATGAAAAAGATGGAAATGTAGGTCAAGACATTTCTTAGAAGTCAGCTTTTTTTTTTTCCTTTTTTTTCAGCTATTATACAGTATTAAAAATAATAGTTCTGACAATCAGATAGGGCTCTTTCTCTTAGGCTGCTTTGCTAATATTTTTGACATATCTCATTTTCAAATGACATTGACCCTTCCTACAACGTTAATAATTTGGACTCCATACTTAGGACAATCCACATTCAGAAAAAGAGTGCTAACATTTTAATTCCAGCACAATTGTCAGCTCTTTTTGTGCCCCATTGTAAATGCTTAAGGCAGAAATTCGTTGCTTGAGCTACAGTGCTAAAAGTCAGTTGAAGATAAAACACTTGCACCAAATTTTCATTATTACTAGAATAGCCAAAAAGGAAAAAGATAAACTTTTTATAATCAACTGTTTTTTTAATTTTTTTTCCTGACAAAAGAAGGATTTTATAAAAGGAGTAATAGAGTCCTAATTAGAATAATTAGGTAAAAACATTTTGAACTAAAGCCATATTTGAGCCACCAGCAAAACAATATTTAATCCAAATCTTCACTTTTGAACCAAATGGTATAGAAAAATTAAGCAATTTTTTGTAAGATACACTTACACTATTCTCTGATTGCAAGAACTTAAGGTTTTGAGTCAGGGGACAATTTTTTGCTAATCCATTACCAATCTGCTTAAACACATCCTCTCAGAAATATATTTTTTAAAAAATAACCCAAAATCTAACTTCAGTGTGGACAAAATCAACAGAAATGCCTGCTAAACTCTTCAAAATTTTGTTTGCATTAAGCATTTTAAACCTATGGCAAAGGAAAGAAATTTTGTTCACTACTCTAGAAACTGAGGCTTGGATTTAACTGACCTTGTAGGAGACTCACTGGGAAAAATGCAGCTTTGCATAAAAGGTCCTGGAATCCTGGTGGACAGTGTGTTGAACATACATCAGTAGAGTAGCCTTGCATCAGATTTATTGCACTGTATTACCCTGAATTCAGCCATCAGGTCCAAGGTAATGATTATTCCACTCTATTTGGCACCTGTGAGGTCACATCTGGACTGCTGTGTCCCATTTTGAGATCTTCATGGAATGAAGTCTTTGGAAGGGGGATGAAGGTGTGAGGAGAAGGTGAGAAAATTTGGTTTGTTCATTTTTGAAAGAATAAGGCTTTTTGCCTGCATCTGATTAGGGGATACAAAGATGGAGCCAGATTTCCTAGATGTGCACAATGAACGTCATGGAAAAAAGCTGGAGGGTGGGAAGGTCTGAGTCACTATAAGGGCAAGATAGAAGGTTGTTTCACACTGGAAAATGTTACTCAAAGAGTTTTTGGAGTGTCCATTCTTGAAGACATTCAAAAGTTGGTTGAAAGTGTTCTTGAATGATTTAATATAATCAGACCATATACCTCCATTTCAAAAGAAGGGATGACAATGGATGACTCTGGATATTACTTTCAACATGTATATTTCTGTGATTTGGTTGTTAACCTTATGGGGGAGTATAGCAGCCACTTTTCATGGAATCATAGAATTATAGAGTAGCCCAGATTGGAAGGGACCTCTAGAGCTCATCTGGTTCAACTTTTTGTGTGAAATGGAATCTAGATGAGTTTACCTAGCCCCACCACACAATTGCATGCTGAAACTCTCCAGCAATGAGAAAAATAGAAAAATACAATGCCCTTGGGGAGGTGGTTCCTAGGAATTGATTTTTATCACTGTAAAAAAAAATTCCTTTCTTATATAAGAATGAAGTCTCTCCCAGTGCAACTTGTAGCTGCTGTCCCTTGTCTTCTCCATGTGGCTTTTTATGAAGAGAGAGAATGATCTTTCTCTTTGTAGCTGCCCTTAAATTTTGTAATACCTTGATTAAGTCCTCCCCTGAGTCCTCCAAGGAGAAGAGACTGAGCTCTTTCAGGTTTTTCTCACAGAGCAGGCTCTCCAGACCTCTAATCATTCCTGCAGTCCCATTCTCAAACATCATAGAAGTAATTTCAGATGCCTCATCAAAGATGATGCTGACTCCCAAATGGAAAAATATTCAGTCTTGAAAAGGTCTGAAGTATATCGCTACCATTTAGTTTCTAAGCACCTACTTGATCCACTGAAGCTCTTATTATCCCAAAAGAGATGGCTATTCTGATATAACCAGAGAAAAGGTTATTTATATTGTTCTCCCCTGTGAGTCAGCATACTTGATGTTTCGTGAACTGAGTGCTTGCACTTCAGTAAAGGCAGTGTCTAAACCATGTTACCAAAGGAGATGGTCTGAATACACTTTGTCTTCTATGTCCAGGGGAATAAAATATCCTTTAGTACTAGCAAATTACCTCTGATGACAGTGGTTCATTTTGGTTCATGGCATTGGTATGGCTCATCTTTATTTTCTTATATTAGAATCTTGTTTTGCACAATTCATGAGAGAATATCCTGAATGTTTTCTCTTCCAGTACATGCTGAAATCAGTTTAAATATCTTATTGTCTTTGGTAGGCCTTAGAGAAAGCCCTGAGAAACCATACTTAGAAGAATCCCATCGACCGCTCAGCTACTATATGCAATTGGGTTTCTTTGTCTTACTGTGAAAATGAAGGAAATTAATTTTTCAAAGGTATTTGTGCAATAAGAATACATGCATTGACAATTTAAGCATGAAATAGTATTGGGTCATTGTCAGTGACAGAGACAAGACAGAAAGCTTTTGCATAGCATTTAATTTTAAAGAAAATTAAACTAATAAAAGGGGAAAAGGAGAAAAGATAATTTCCCCAACTGCCTGAAAGAATATTTATAAATTCTGGTACAGCACCTAGAGGGAGGAGAAGTCTATTAAGTTAACAATATTCAAATTAGATATGTTACTGGACAAAAATAATTTGTTTTAATTTTGCATCAGATAAACCTCACAAGGATCAAAATTAATCCATGTAAAATAAAAATTTATTTACTTTGCAGTTTCACCAAATTTAGTGCAAGTATACTAATTAGCCTGTTTTGTTACAACATTCATGAAACATGGAATCTAGTATTTTTTTCTACGTGTCTTTTTATTGTAACAAGATTTCCAAAAGTGATTGGTAGTTATAATTTTACAAAGCGAAACATCTCAAAAAAGATATCTATTCATTCTTGTGTCTGCATTGCACTTGCTAGATTTTAAGTCATGTTAAAATACTATAGCCTGATTGCCAGATACAAACTCAGCATCATTAGTGAAATCTGAAGTTCTATTTTTCTTTGATGTGTACAGATTTCAAAATATTAATTCACTGAACAGATTATTAAGGTATTTTAAGCATGCTTACATAATATAAACCATAGTACTCCTTTGGCTTGCTTCTGGTCCAAAATAGAATATTCTTTTACATCAGGACTTTTTGTTGTCTATTTTATGGGTTTGTTGTTCCATCTGCCACAAAACTTTTTAATTTTTGTGGTAACTAAATATCTCCATTCTTAAAAGAAAAGGGATTTATTTTTAATTTATTCATTTTTATCTTCCAGAACTTAGACTGCATCAAATCTTTATCTGTTACAGAGATGAAATCACAGTCCATCTCTGCTTCTGACAGTCATTTAAACATTGCAATCACCTTACTTGCAACTTCTTTCTGCATACTTGCAGCTCTCTTCAAGTCTCTCATCTTGAATGGTGGACATCAATTCTGTTGATCAAAATTTGATATCCAAGAATGTGGAATGCCAAGGTTTGTATTCATTCTATCAGCTGCTGGAACTCAGTTAAAGTTCCTCTTTTAGTCATTGTCACTATGATCAACCTAGCCTTTCTAGAATCACTGATTCCACATAGATAGAGATCTCACACAGAAAGTGTATCTTAATTCTTTGACACTTATATTTCATCATTGTAAAATATTATTGTTATGTCTCCCCAGGATATTATGCAATCCAGGAATTTCCCTACAAGTGGCTTCTTACTTAGTGTTAGCGTCGCTTAGTCTTTGTCACTGATGATTAGTTATTTTCTTACAAATACCCAATGACATAGAGTAAGACAAGAGCTGATTATGACATGGCACCAAAATATGTTTTAAATATTATAATATTTGACTTTATGAGAATTTTCTGATGCCTGTTCTTTAATCCATTCATTTTACATGAAGTTTTATCTGTCAAATTTATTCATTAAATTCATACCTTTTATCAAGTTAAATGCTTTGCAAAAAAAAAAAGTAGGTATACTACATGAGTTATATTATCTAAATTAACTCTAAATATCCAAGCAAACAGAAGTTGTTTAATTCACATTGATTAGCTGATGTTTGCCTCAATTATTTATTTAGTCCAACTTCAGTCATTCTATTATTTAATATCAATAATTTATAGACAGCATCTTTCAACGCTGCATCTCTCCTATTACTTATATATGAATTTTAATGGGGTAGCAAAAGAGCAAAAAGAAAAGGGAAACACCTAGGGAAACTTAGAGTATGACAATGGGAGCTAGGAGTCCCAAGTGTTATCCCTTCTATGGCTGATTCTATGACTGAGAGGTCATTCAAACAGTCTTTTTTATTTATAAATAACAATACATACTGAAAAGAATAGGCCTTTTGAGCTTGAAAATTTAACTTTCTTCAATTATGTTTTTTTTTTAACATACAAGCAATTTTTCTATATTCAAAGATTATTCACATTGCAATTTACAGCTGTTGTAGTATTTATACCTACTATGAATAGGCTTTTAGTGTTCAGAGGAGTATTTTCAGAATGATTGGTGTTCATTGTTAATTAGTTGTAAACCATGCCAAATGGACAAGAAACAAATGCAGGACCATGGGAAAATAAAAGATTTATTCTCCGTGAAAAAATGGACCATCATAGGAGTGGAGAAGGAAGCAGAAACAGTGAATAAAGACATTTTTGTCCATGAACAGTATCCATTACAAGTTTACTTCTTTTGTGAAGAAAGCCTATCACCTTTCCCAAAGTTTGATAGAGAATCAAAAACTTTAATAAACTTGACTAAGTAGAGTGCTTTTAAAATTAAGACATTTTATAGTTAATGTTTTTCTAAGTTTTGAACACTTTCATTTGTTATTAAATATAAAACCAAAATAAATATTTAAGTAATTTTTTCAAGACTAAATAATTTCTAAGAGAAAAAAATGAATAGGTGGAATTAGGAAGAAAAATAAGATTAGTTTTTCCAAGTTAAAATAATCCATAATTTTATGAAACAATAAAAATCCCTCCAAAGTAGATAAACAAAGTATTTGTGTTTGCTAAATCTGTGTTTTTCATGAGAAAAGTGACTTCACTGAAAAAAAGTGACACATCAAGAAAGAAAATGCATCTTAGAAAATCTTTGATAGGCCTGATAGAATTATTTCAAAGTAAATTTTCATGACGTTGGTAAGGATTTTTAATAAAGTGGAAACAAAGCAAACACACTGTGTCAAATGGTTATTTAAAAAAATAAAGGTTACATAATGCATGGAAAACTGCATGATTGGTATTATCAACAGAAGCTGAAAACATACTGGTGAAGAAAAATTAGTGAGAATCTAGGATATGATAAATATTGTTCTGAGACACACGGTGAGAAAAAACAAGAACAGATTTAATATATATTGCTTTGAAAACTATATACATTCAACAAGAGATTTAAATGATGGCATCATAATAGTATAAATCCTTGAAATATCCTACAAAAAATTTTTAAAAGAAATTGGGGAAAAAATAATTAAAAAGAAGGAAATGTGGTTACTTCTAAATGTTAGTGTCAGTCATGGTGATCCAGGTGCATTAATACTGCCTAAAATTATTTAACTAGAGATGATCAGGAATGCATGTGCTTGAAGTGGCTATTTTTTAAAAAAAAAAAATTAAGAGTAAAGGTTAGAAATAGCAAAATGAGCATTGAAAAGATTTAATTATCTAATGATTTAAATAGACTTTGGAAATATCTTTTAATTCAGCATAATAGCTTTATGAGATATAGATAGATATGAGAGCATAACAAAGTATTAATTATATTTTTTGTTGTTTTAGAAGTTCCTCTGACTGGCTTTTTTTAATTGTGTTTTCTCAATTGTTTTATGTTTCAAAAGAAACTCAACATTTTAACAATTGAAATTTAATTCTTTCCCTACTTGACTACAGCTAAAACATTGTGAAGTTGCTTGGTAGATGTAACACACACACCTTTCACTTTCTTTCTTAGGGATTTCATAAATTTTATGTCTTAAGCTAGTGGAGCCCATGAAATAACCTTCCAAAGTATTCAATCAAATTTTCAGCTCTCGTGTGTGTCTTCTGAATGATGGTACTATGAATTCATATAGATTTGATCAATCTTCAGTAAAATTCACTCAGACCTGTTAATGAATGTCATTTAGAGTTAGATGTTATGTATGAACAACAGGCATTACATGAAAAATATTTTTTTTGGGTTTCAACAGCCCAAATATTATTTCCCTTCTATCTGCAAAAACTCTCCAGTCAAATGTAAGTATTTCCTTTTCTCTGTGTCATGCTCTTCTCTGAGTAGGAACTGTGAGTTCTCCTTGGCCTCTTCCATAAAGAGTCTGCCACAACATGTGTTCAGCTGTGGGATTTTGCATTCATGCCAAACATGCCCACACTCCATCAAGTCTGCAGACTTACAGGTTTGGGTCTGCTATGAGGGCTCTAGCTGAGGATTGAAAGTGAAGGGTTTGGGAAAAGAAAGGAGCAGTAATCTATCAAAGTCCTTTAGCTGCTCTTGATGGTTTTATAGTTATTTTATTAAAGAGATACTCTTAGGGTGAAAAAGAACACTAAAATAAAAATCCTTTTTCCTATTATGTTTTAATCAATTGTGGTGTTGGGATTTGTTACTGGGTTTTGGTTTTCTCCTTTGTTGGGGAATATTAGTACTAAATTTTGACCTATATAGAAATTTGGGAAGAAGTTAATATTTATCTAAAGAACCATTTCTTCAATCTGAAAAAAAAAAAAAAAAAAAAAAAAGACACATATCCTTCATATCCTTTTGATAATATGTGAATACCTTTTTTATGTAACCCCTAGTAAAAGTTGCTGGGAAATTCTGTCCTATTGTAAATACAAAACCCCACATAATAATTTCTGTTGTAGTCCCACGTCTAATGCAAACATTGTGCATTTCTTAAAAAAAAAAAATACTCCTGTACTATAGCAAACACAGCAGCATCATGCCACAAGGATCCAGCCAAATTCTGTCGTTCCCTGCTAAATTCTTTATAGTGAAATCTTCTTGCTTGCCATTTCTTTTCTGAAAATAAGCTCTGAGATCAAAATATCAGGGCTTAAATCTACCACAGTTTGATTGAGGTTTTCCTTCTCTTTGCTTCCATTTTGCTGCCATGCTCAAAACACAAAACTTTGGAACTTTTTTTGACCTGAATATAAATAACAAAGATCACTGACCTGTAGTCTGCTCTTCTCCCTTTATCAACATTAATGGAAAGCAGGGGAGGGAAAGGGAAAATGCATGCTGTTACCTATTATCTTTACAAATGACTTGCTAGCCTTTTATTTGTCTTCTTGTGCTTCAAACACTCAAAGGATATTTTCCGAATTTCACTAGATAAAGGTTCAATCCTGAGATGACTTGACAAGCTGCATCTTCCTTAAGAGATTTTGACATGATATTAAGCCATAGTTACAAGCCAATACTTGAATGTGGAGCCCTGGGGAAATCTTTCCAAAGTGGAACACAACATTTACAGCAGGAGGCAGGTGTCTGCACCACTGAAGCAAACAACAATATGATATATTTAGTATCGAAAATGGAAGCAAAACTACTGTCTCTTTACCACTGGGGAAAATGGAAGAGGTTGAATGAGAAAAAAAGCATCCTTTTCAGCTCTAGAGAATTTTAATTTACTGACAGAATGAAATATAGTCTCATCACGGCAGGTGCAGCAAGTGCCAGGTGCTGTTCACAATATTGTCTTTGAATTTATGTGTTTTCGAAACACTGAGAGGATGTGAAGCAGCTGCAATGGCCATGTGGAGAGAAAGCAAAGAGCTTTTAATTAGCAATAAGAGGGCTGTTAATTTCTTTTAGGAGCAGACTTTGCTTTGCAGTTATATCAGAACCTCAGCAGGAACTCTGTGCAGCCCTAAACACACAAAGAAAATGAAGTAAGCCATGTGCTACAGCAGATTTAAAGCAGAAGTGAAATAAGGCTCTGGCTGTCAGCTAAAGAAATTCTTGGCAATTTTGATTTTCAAATTGAGAAATGAGATTCACAGATGAGGGACTGCACAACGATTTTAAAATTTCAGTGCAATTGCTAACCCAAGCGGTGCATAAAAAAATACTCAGAGATCACAGTAAAAAGATGTATCAGTCCTGCTATGGGATTCCTGCAGAAACCTTATACTGTGGTTGTTTGAACTGAGGTAAATGCTGGAAACCAAATACTGAGATAAATCAGAGTCTGAGAAATGTTACATGAAACTACATCTGAGATACTAAACCACCAAAAAAATACCAACTTTGACTTGGATGAAAATTTAAGGTTTTTGAAGTCTGACACCCAGTACTGACAAGGTTTGATCTCTCTGGAAAACATACAGATGACTTGCTATAAGAGAAATCCAGAACTTGCATTAGTTTCAATTCTATCAACCTCAAAAAGAACAACAAAATATTCTTTTTTACAACATATCATCTATTTTTATGCTAAGAGTACTAGTGTGTGGCAATCATAGCTTTTCATCATTTAAGAGGCATCAGTGATCTACTCATTCTTAATTTAGGGATTTTCTCAAATGAGTTTGAAAGATTTGAAATCTGATGAGATATTTCCCCTCCTACTGAGATAAGTGTTAAAACTGTGCAATGTGTTATTGAATTACAGTGAAAACAAGTTATCAATGTCTAAACAGTCTAAACTCATTGAGATAAGTTGAGACTTTTCCCATATGTTTGTGGGTTTGTAAATCCCAGTATGCTCAATAGTTTCTACTTAATATTCAAGGAAATACAGAACAACTTACTGTATATAGGAGATGTCTCCTTAGTATTTTCTTTGGATCCTATTTTTAAATGAGATATATTTATATGTTTACCTCTAAGCTGCATTAAAGATTACTGAGGTGAAGAAAATTAAACATGTTCATGAGTTTTACAGAGCAGGGAATTATATATTAAATTCATGTAAATAAGAAGGGTATAATAGGTCAGGACTACAGCTTTTAATTTAATCTTTTATTATACAGCATAAATTAGCATGCTTAATTTATGGGGACACAAAAAAATTAAAAGGAGGGCAACTGGTAATGTATCATATCCCCAAAGACAGCCTTTCAAGGCTCACTCTACTTTATCAAGTCAAACGTCCACCAATCTTCACGTTCATATCTAGTATATAGCAGTAATGTGATATTCAGATTTAGTTTCTCATTGTAATATTAGAAAATAATAAGCAGTTTCATGTATTGATTTTACATCTGTATCAAGTAGGTATAAGGATAAATGAATCAGGGTCAATTATCTGGCTTCCTGATGTAATGTAACAAATGTGGAATTTTTCATTAGTGAAATTGAACAGAGTGATATTAACATTAACTGCAAAGTATTTTTGTGCTGAGACAAAATGCAAAATATTATATATTTATAAACAGAACAAATGAATTAGAGATTAAACACTGTCCATGTGGGAAAATTCCATTTATTATGACTACTGTTGTCAATCGTCTGCCTGTTTTGAGAAGTAGAATTTCTGTGCAGAGACAACACACTCTCACAGACATGCTTGAGCCTTCTTGGTTGCTAGGATGAGCTGAGCCTAGCTGAGCCTGTGTCTCCCTGTGTTTCTCTGCTGCCCAGCATTGTCAGAGAGGTAATGAAATAAATCTACTCTTTGTCTTTCAGCTGTGGTTTGGTGGTTGCTTTTGGTTATCTGTGTTTGTCGATTCACACACCTATCCATGTATGGGTGAAGACAGGACAATACACAGCATACCATTTCCTACTTTTTAATTTTATCAGTATTTGAGCTGAGGTATGCATAAAACAGTAGGGCTTATTTTTACAAAAATCAATGTGTTCTACATTTATATATTTATCCATTTTTGTGTTTTTTTTTATTTTTTCCCAAAATGGATGAGAACAATCCAGCCATTTATTTAAATCCAAATACATACAGAGATGGAAATTTATGCTAAGTGCTTGTGATTATGTACTTGTTTAGAAATCAGAGAAATAACATTCTCAGTGGCAACACACTAATTCAAAACTGATTTTCAGTGTTAAAGACCAATCAATTCCACTGCTGTCTCATTTCTCCATATTAAAATCCCACCTTCTTCAGGCTGATCTTGCTAAATGGATCACTGTAATGGTTTAACATCTGCTAATGTTTTCAACATGTGGTCACATGATTATGATTCATCTTTTAATAACTGCTGTCTGTTATGAGAAAATCACACTATGACTACTGAAGGAAGTCACATCTTTGCTTTACTAGGTGAACCACCTTCAATATGAAAGTATAGGTCAACAGTTTTGGCAGGAATAGGAAGTTTTGTAACTAAACAAACATATTCATTTCCCTCATTTCTCACCACATCACTCTCTGTCCTTTTATATTCGACAAAAATTTTTATGACATAGCACCTCATAACATACCCTCACCTCTACTCTCATATAAGAGATGAAAGAAAAACTCTATCTTTTTTTTTTTTTTTTTCCATATTTCTTGTGCTCCTCTGTGTAGCAAGGACTTGCATTTACCAGAACTTATGAAACAGGACCACAATGAGATCCTTCAACAATTGTCACTGTCTCTAGGCTCTTCTCAGAAGGTGGATGCTGCTAAAATTAGCATCTTCAAGTTCATTTCTAAGCATACAACTCTTTATTGTATTCCTTAAATAGGAGGAATTCTTAGATATGGAGCATGGGGAGTTATTCAACCAAGGTAGGTCTATCATTAACTTATAATTTTGTATTTGGTTCATGGATTGTCTACTTTTAAGCCAGAAACAATTTACATCACACAGTTATTTACTGACAGCCAGGCAAGTGCAGGCAGCCCAGGTTTGCATGAGTTGTTACTCAGCCCTCCTGCAAAAGAACACTTGTGTTCACAAACTGACTGCTGCAGCTCTGTTTATTCTACTTCAGAAATGAAAGATGAGTGTAGTCACCCCAGGCTCCATTTAATCAGTAGAAGGATGGCCAAGGGAGATGGTGCAAGTGTGTGGCAATTACTGCTTCTACATCACAGATATGTGGTCACCCACTGATTTAATGGCAACTGTATGCAACCTTAATGTAACAGCTTGTCCTAGTGAAGAGGTTACATAAATATTAATGTGATTTCTAAACCATAACCCATATACATTTTTTAAAATTAAATGTATATAGTCCATGTGTGCTGATGCTGAAATACATTTATTATATGGTTAGCTGCTGAAATTCTATTGTAATGCTCTGTGCCTCAGTTAATTTCAGACATTTCAGCTCAAGCTGCAGTAATCTAAGGCAGGGGTGAAATTCAGGCCAGAGAATTCTTAGTGAATGGTAAAACATCATGTACTGTTCACTTTGCAATTAACACATCTTTCTTTGAGCTGGAAGAGATAAGTTGGCCATGACTCTGTGGACAGAAATCACTGAGCTATTTAATAGTGTGAGATGAACTGGAACCACTTGTTGTTCTTGTTTTGAACTGTATTCTCTGGGATCTACGCCTACAGAACCATGCACTTTTGTTTAATTCAGTGTTCTAGCAGCTTCATGTGCTGATTTCTGTGTTTAAGCTACATCTTGACAGAATTAATGTTAAAGATTTCCATGGAGGCTGGAAAGGGAAAATAAGAAATTCCTTCAGGCTATGGGGGAACTGTGCTGTTCTTTCTTGTCTTTCTTTGCTTAACATATCCTTAATATGCCTTTGAGTGTGAGCTTGTAATCATTCTATTTAACTTGGATCCTAATATGATACATGAATTATTTAGAAGTAAATACTTCTATTATGAAGAAAAATGAAGAGTCTGCAACTGTAACCTACTGTGGTAGGAGCAGTAGTTTATGGTTTTAGGAATAAGACTGTGAATCATTTGCTCTGAAGCATGCAAAAATTAATACAAATCTTAGATACAGATGCAGAAAGGCTAAATAATGAAGGACCCAGACCAAAAGTGAAAAAAAGGATTTTAATGCTACTGTATACTGTTTCCTCTTCATTGCACACTCATATTTGTTTCACAGGTCTTTCTAGATCTTTCACCAAGATTAGCCTAAACCATCTACCATGGTCCTATAAAGGTAAATATAGCTCAAGTCACAGCAGTCTAAAATGACTGGTAGTTGGTAGTTGGTGTAGCAGAGAGAATCAACAAAAAGACAGTTTACACACAGTTCTTAGTCATGTCATAATCTACATCTGTTGATACACCCAAGGATTAGATATCTTGTTGTGGGTCACCCAGAAAGAATTGGATGTGCAACTTAAATGAAGGGCAAAAATTTAATTTTTAATTTGCTTGATAAATCCATGTTGCTTTTGGTCCACGGGTCTTGTGCTGCATGTGACTTGCAACTGAGTGCTGCTTCTATAGAAGATAGATGGCTAGGAACATGATGAGCTTTCCCTCACATGGGTTGCTGGATAAAACAAGTTTACAGCTTCACAAGACAGTGAATTAACCAGTGCTTCATTAGTTATCAAAAGGTGAAACTGAACAGAAGTATTTGCCCTTTTCCCATGTGCTCGATATTGCCATATTTTTAACCATTGTCTCTTTCCACTTTTATTTCAGAGGATGACACAATATAATGTATTTCATCTATCATATTTGTGGCATAGTCTTCCATCAGTCTGTTACAGTTATTCCAACCTTAAAGTGAATTGCTAATGAAAACTAATTTGGAAGAGTGAATAAAGGAGTATGAACCTTTCACTTCTAGGTTGGTGAACTGACATCAAGCCAACCCAATGGAATATGATAGTGGTTTTTGAGACAGACCATAAATGTGGCATCTCAGTCCCAAAACAAGTTAGTCTTCATTTCTTTGACATTCATTGACTCTGCTGATGTGGGAAAGAGACTAAATTACTGCAATATGGAGAATGGGCTAAGCAGCAGTTAGTTTTAACATTTAATGCTGGTAGGAAAATGTAATTCATGGATATTGCTAGACATTTTTTCATGCATACAAAAATTAGGTAAATATGAGGGTGTAATCGAAAATATTTTCTAACTACAAGCTACAAAATTTGCTCATGAAACCTAAAGCCCTGCAGTCCCCCAAAAGGTGCAATTTCAATGTGTCCTTACTAGAATTGATTTCTGTGCATGTTTATCTCTTTCTGTAATAGTCTGCTTCATTATCTGAATTGGTATTTCCATACCAGTATAAAATATATCTTGAGGCCTAAGGAGATAAGGAGCATGAGAGAAATAACAGTTCTGGCTTCCCTGTTTTTCTTTTCACAAGGCTTCCTTGGGATTTTGCCTATCCCCAAAGACAAGCCTCTAGTCTGAGAAATGTATAAGTATCATCAAGGGATGTCTGTGCAGCATTTCTGATTGATACAAAATTATGTCAGGTAACAAAACCAACAAGGACTTTGATAAGCTTTCCTCAAAGCACAGTCATGCAATAGAAAAACCCTTTCATGTCCTTGTCTTATCCTGGTCTTTTAATTAATTTGATAAAGTGGTGGATGGATGGATGGATGGATGGATGGATGGATGGATGGATAGATAGATAGATAGATAGATAATTTTCCTAAATCAAATATGTCTCAAAATTAAGTACTAATCCTCCAACCAATTTTCCAAAGAGAAGACTTTTAACAGCTGCAGGGAAGACCACTGAAGTCATTGGGCATTACCCTAATTTGTAACCAACAAGAGATTGGATGTTTTAGACTTATCCTTTCAAGCAACATCCTCAGTTTCTAGAAGTCAACTGGGTGCTAAATAATGTTTACCAAATTAAATAATCTATTCAAATACTGCTCTGATTTGAAAAGTTCTCTTGTGAACCACAAAATACTTATGTATCTAATCCCTTCCTCCCTGTGAATATTAAAGCTCCAAGCTGTATAAGAAGGATGTCTCTCTATCAGTGTCGTCATATGTAAAATTGAATTCTAAGTCTGTAAAGGAATAAATTAAGGATGCTAATTCATATTTGTTAGCATATAAGGCCTATTGCTCATTTAAGGATTCAGTACTCTTAATTCAGGAACTTTCATAAACTATGACTTTAATGAACTACTGTAAGTCATTTGAGCTACAAAAACTGATGATGCAAGAAATAGATTTGATCTCAGTGGTAAATATCACTGACACTGATACATGTGTGTGACAATTTTGCATCTTTCTTGTAAATGTCTTCAGATGTTATTGAGCTCCAGATTAGCTCACCTGGACATACACATATGTAGATAAATTTGGGTCACCAAACTCAAGGGAAAATTCAGTTTCCCCTGTGGGTTTAGTTCAGGTCAGGAAATGGCTGCTTGAGCAGTTGACAGACAAACTGTGTGCAACTTTTGGGTTAACCAGTGCTGCTCCCATCCACCAAACTAAAAAGACATGTGTCTTCTGTGCAACTTGTATCATATCTTTAATTATTCAGGAATTTAGAACACCATAAGACATCATAATGGTACTAGATACCTAAGTTTAAGCAAATTAGTTAAAATGCTTGCTAATTACCAGTTGAAGCACTGCTCATACTACCTTGACTGCCCTGTTATAAATCATCAGAGAATGTAAGACTTAAATAGGGATATTTACACCTAAATGTCTCATTAAGTTTTTGGCAGCTGGGTAAAAAAAAACCAAAGAAACACAGTCTAAAATAGATGTTGAGTATCACCTAAAAAGAGATACCCACAAAATTCATGTAAGTTGGCAGATATGATTTATGAAGTCCTGAGTACTTTTAACTGAACTGTGTTACACCTTCACTCTCAAACTGAAATTCAAGTCTCACGAGTGGCAAATGGATATCTTTAATAGGTAGCTACAGATTTGTCTTCTCTGGCATAAGAAAAAGTCAGGATTAAATTAAGATTAAATATTTTCTATGAAGCTGAAAAAAGTTATGCTCTTAAATTTGGAAATTTAATTTTTATTCTCTTCTGCTAATTTATACAGACATTCTAGTATCTATTATTTGTATGATAAATTTTTAAAGTTAATGATTTTCCCTGGAAAATACTTCAGAAGTTGCAATGCAGACTAAAGTCTTGTTCTTCCTTGTATGTGATAGAGAATTTTTTAGGAAGTTCAGAGCCAAAAGTGAGTATAAAGTGAAGGTGTAGAACTCTAGAAGTAGGCAGTTTTCCAGCAGCAGTATGTATGATAATTATTCAAATTGCCCAAAGATATTTTGTTAGTGTAATCTGTTTATATATTCCCTCTTTTTAATATTTACAGTGATAAGAGCTTCAGAGATGTGTATAATTATTCTCCATGGAAATAATCAAGATAATTAATATACTTACTTGAAAACATGAAAAATTGCATTGAAAAATGTTCTACTAATGTCTCTATCATGATTTTACATATCAATAATGTATAACAGGCCTGGTTCTGTTTACTTTGAAATCTATGGAAATTTTGCCATTAAATTCAATAGAAAGAACATCAGGTCCAATATGAATATTTGAGCATTATGTTGAAAGTTTAAGTACTCTTTAGAACTAAGATAATACACTATGGTATTTCTAAAGAGAAAAAAAGGGGAAAAAAAAAAGACTACTTAGTCTGCTTTCTTACTCTAATATTCCCTTTTTTAATGTTAGAAGTGTTGGCCTTGATTTGCTTTTTACATTAAGCTTTAAAGCTATTTTCAGTTTCTGAAACTTGAAGGTAAATGAACAACAATTTTTTTCTACTGAATTAATATGATGTATTCTTGAAGCTAGAGGAAATGTACTTGCTGAACATCCTAGGCACAAAACCTAGGCATTTTCTGGGCAAAAAGAGACTTAAGGACAGGTATATACCAAGTCCCTCTGATTTCTAAACTAACCTGCAGTATGTTACCTGTGAATACTCCATAATGTGGCACCTTGTCAGGCACTTAGTTCAACATATTTTCTCTCTCTGTTTCACTTTTTGATGCACATTTTCCTTGGGGAGGGGGCATTTATTTTCCAAATTCAAGAGCTAGCTTCTATGGCTCTTACTTCATCTCTTATGCTTGTTTCTTGCTAATTTTTAGTACATTTTTCTCACTGTCATGACCTTGTTTCTGGATTTATCACTGATAGCTTTTCACCTATTACAAACTAAGATTGATCATATATTTCTAAGATGTCCTAATGGCTTGGCTGTTCTTATATTTTAAATGTAATTTTTCTGCCATTTATTAGGAAAACTGAATAATGGAGACATTGATGAAGATGACTGGATTTTTACTGAAACAAAGGAATTGTAGGTTTGTCCTCCTTTCCAACATTGTATTTTTAAAGGAATGCTCAGACCCTGAACACACCTTTACAGCTCCAAAAACTACTAACATTTGTGTGCATCTACTATGGGAAAAGAGCTAAACTCTGCTGCTATTTCAAGGTTTGGGGTGGGGTTTTGTTTTTTGGGTGTCGGGGTTTATTTGTTTGGTTACTTGGGCTTCTTTTTTTTTATTTTGGCTTGGGGTTTTATTGGGGTTTATTTTGTTTTTTTAGGAATAAGCATACAATTACTGAAGTGTGTTACAACTTACAGAGGATACTAAGTAAGATAAGAAAATATTCACTTCTTAAGCAGTGTAATTATCCATCAGAAGTCAGTATACTAAATGTTCACATGAATAAATCTACTCTATGTGTGCTGGAGTATTGAGAAAATCCAAGAGTGATGTCCTCAGCCCCAGCAGAGACACAGATTTACAGGCTGGTCTCTCTGATCTATCTCTCAGACAGATATTCACAAAAGCATGTATGAACACACATTTACCAGGCAACCTTATTTGCTCTTTTTCAAAGCAGTATAGATTTTTCCTTATGAAGACAAATACTTCCTGGTATTCTGATAACAAAGAGCATTTCTGGATTTTTTTGCACACATGCATTAAAAAATTATGATAATCTAACAATTTTAAAATCTTTTTTAAAAATCAGAAGTACTCTAAGTTGTTAAAATCAATGTCTCCATCAAGTCCAAAATTTTATATCAAGAATCACATTTTAAAAAACTTATAAGAATTTTATTTTTTTTTTATTGTTTACATGGACACGAGTTCTTGACAATTACAACTTTTATTTGCCAGTTTTGAATGTGATTCATAGAATACTCTACTGTATTTTCAGGGTGAATTTCATGGTCAAAGCAATGATGAAAAATATAAAAACAAACCAACAAAAGCCAGCAGAAGATAACATAGCATGTCTGTCTTCCTTTAGATGTTGTTATGGTCCCAGGCCTTCACATCAAATTATGCAGTGGCTACTTAGGGTACTGCCAGTGTAAAAAGTCCTACCTATTTTCTCTTTATATCAACTACGTGTTTCGGGCAAATGACTTATTTTGTTATATTCTTGCTACACTGTTTAAACTAATGTAATGTCCTCTGTATTTTAAAGAAATGCTTACTACAGATTTTTTTATTTTATATATATATATATATATTATTATTATTATTATTATTATTTATTTTATTTTTTTTTTATTTCATGTAGTCAGTTCAAGGATTTGGCTCTCAAATTACTGAATCTCATGAGGCTTCTTTTATACAAAGTAGTAAGCACACAGGTGGAATTCTCACCATTCCTGTGGCAAAATTATAGTTGTGCTCTGTATTCGTAGGATAACATTGATATAATAAAAAAACCCAAAACAATCTACTGTATATCTATCTCTAATATCTTGATTTTAGCTTTCCCTGGATCAGTCAGGAAACACTATTTTGCATACTCTTTTTGCTTGTCATCTGTAATAACACCATAGGTTGAATTTTACAAGGAAAAGAAAAAAAAGAGAATTGCCATGATTACATATTCATAACTTCAATACTATCTATAAACTTCATTACAACTGGTGTCTAAACCCATTTCATGACAGTTTTCTTTTTTACTTACACTTCATTTCTTATTTCTTCTTATTCCTATTTTTTTAATATTTTTTGGTTTTTTACCTTTTTTTTTAATATGTTTAGCGCTTTTTTTTCCTGTCTTCTTTGTTTCTAGATATTTTTTCTTTTTATTTCTTTTTTTATTGTTGTATTGTTTCTATCATCTATTGCCCCTGTTATTGCAACCTTGTCTGGAAACAAGACAAAAGCAACAGGATCTAATCTAATGAGACAGGTATCAGTTATGCAATGTCTTTTGTGTAAAACACTTGGGTTATCTACATTGCTCCCAGTTCTGTTGTACACAATCTATACCATCCATTTGATCTAGACAAGATACTTTTAACAAAGTCTGATTTTGAATAGCTTCCTTGATTTAACTGTGCAAGTGTAATTTTGATCAGATGTGTTCCCATCCTTTGATCCATTTGAGCCATCTTTGGCTGTGACCTAAGTTGACTTAATCTTCAATTTCACTGTTTTCTCTACATCTTGAGAAATACTTAAAAGAATTTGCACATACCTCATTTATTTTTTGTACGAGTGTGGTGTGTATGCATGTGTTCATGTGAGGGCTCTGTGATGTCTATTTGCTTTTGAAGTAGTTATAAAGTGAATGATAGAAAAAAGTTATTTTTATTTTAAAATTCATGATGTTTACGTTCCTTCTTTATTTGTCTTGTTGATGTTAAATACTCCAGGTCCAGCTTCTTAATGAAAAAACCCACCTGAAATTGCTTTCCAATAGAGTTAGTGATATTGTCTAGTTGCTTTGAGAGGATGAAGTCATGAATCTTTGAACTGTTCTTCAACCTTCAAGTTAATATCAAGTGTTAAGAAAAATTTAACCATTGGCTGAACTAATCTCCTGTGGAGTTTTCTTCTAAGAAAAGTATTTCAAAATGTGATGCTTTTCTTTCTAATCTTAACTGTAGACACTTCACTGTATTTGTCAGTGTAGACTGCTTCTTGTTTTCTTCCACAACTTTCCTTCACATCATCTATAATTACTGACAACAAAAGAAATGACAAAAAAAAAGCAATAAAAAATTTCTTCCTTCCTGTTATTAAGAACAGCTTACATTTCAAGACAACCTTTTCCTTAATTGTATATGAAAGGATTCTGAGAGAATGTACTATCAACATTCGATTAAATTGATTTTTATTGTATGATTTTTATGATAGGAATTCTTAGTAAATAGTAGATTTTTATGCAGCTGATTTTCTAATGTCAACATTTGTGCCTTTTTTATTTTTTTTTTTTCTAATAGATTTTTATATGGGAAAAGCCTTTGGGGACAAATGATATGAGGAAAAACAGGTTTGAAATGAACAGACATAATAAATATAATGTATCTTTATACAACAATACAGATACTGTCAATATTAATTAAAAAAACCCACAAAACCCAAAAGGACTTTAGTAACACAAACAAATATCTAAAGAACTGTTTTATGCAAATAAAATGGAAAATAAGTTAAAATAGGTCTACAAAGCCACAACATTTCAACAGGAAAATATATGGATATATTTTTATTTTTTTCACCCTTAATGAAGAAACATGCCAGCTAAATAATGCCAGATTTAAGAAGGAACAGATTGGTAAGAGATAAACTGTACAAAGCAAGACAACATATCAGGATAGCTGTAATGTGCTGTAGTGCTTTATTTAAAGGGGCATAGTCTAATAGCGCAGTATAGAGAATGCAAGCATGAACACTAAGAGGTTATATCCTCCCCTGGATTACAATGTCTCAAAGGAGCAAAAAGAAATAAATGTAGACAAGAGCTACATTTCTCATGGGACAGAGATGTATGTCTTGTGATAAAAGATAACATATCACTCAAATATTCCCTAGCACATTTTGGATTATTTAAGAAATCTTTGGTATTTACAACAGAGAATAACTAAACCATAGGGAATAGAGGAGAACAAGTGGAAAGGAGCTATTCTCACAAACAGGAGTCCTTTTTAAAGGTGTTTATATGTCTTCACAGATCTGTGTGCCACAGAAATGTAGGACACATCTCACCACATTAACATAACAGTAAAACCAGGTGATCTAATCACAGATGCAAGGCTCCCATTTAATACATAGAACATATTTCCACGCCTGATACAAATATAAAGATCTGCAGGTTCTGTGTAGACCCAAGACTTTTATGGAAGTGGATCAATAAGTAGCTTTTAAACCAAAAATGTCTTTGTGATGAACCTGGCAGAAAAATGTAGATTACAAGCTAAATTTCTTCCTTCATTTCAAGTGGTCTGATAGTCACTGTCAAATATTATTCTGTTACTGAATGAGTGTAAGGATTTATGTGTGTGTGAAAAATTATCCTGCTCAGTGAATTGTTTCATACCAAAGGGCAATGGATGTAATGAGAGATAAATGGTCTTGTCTGATCTTTGGTTGGCAAAATCAGGAAGAGAAAATTTGAGGGGGAAACTATAATATTTTCCTGTGATGACAAAAAAAAAAAACCAACAAAAAACAAACCCAAATGAAACAAACAAACCACAAAAAAACCAAAAAAAATCTGCAAAACCCAAAGCCAAAAGAAACATGAAGAGAAATAGGTCAGAGAAGAAAAACAGGACTTCTGCAGTAGAAAAGGTAAATGAGGAGTTACAGGCTATTGCTACAATTTAATTTGAATGTTTTCATAATCAAGATCTTTTCTGTTTTCATTATTGTTTTATGTTAAAAAAAAAAAAAAAAGGAATAAAAAGCTCAATGCATTTTCTTCCACAGATTTGTGAGAGGCTTGGAGGAAAGTGTTCTAAATAGAAACAGTTATTACTCAGGTATGATTGCAAACATTTAAGGGAAATATAACTCACCCACATTAAGGATCTAAACTGACTAGTAAAAATACTGTGACTAAATATAAGAATTCTTCTCCATCTAGCAGAAACACTTCAGAGACCTGCTTTTCTTTTAGGGAATAACTAAAAGAAAAAATTGCAGACCACAAATAAAGGACACCAATATGAATACATTTTCCCTGTCTTTGATGAACATACAAGAAGAAATACTAAATGGAGATTTTCTTCCTGTGATATTATTCTGAATATAGATAGGGAAAAAAAAAAGTTTTTAAATGAGAAAATAAGGTTTTTATTACTCTGTAAATAAATTTCACATTTTGAGGTTTCTTGCAGAGTGTGACTGAAAATTGATGAGTAATATTATACAGATTCAGCATATTGGTAATACACATTGAAAAGTTTCTTCCTGTGGATTAAGGAAGTAATTTAAAAATAATAAAACCATGCATGGATATGGTGGCATAAAAATAAGTTTAAAAATAAACACTAATTTGAAAAATGGCAGTCAGTTCTGTTAGGTATTTTTAAATTCTAAAACAGAAATAAAATTAATGAATCTATGTCTAGACTTTTCTGCTGCAGTGAGCCCACATATGCTCAGGATTTTTGTTAGAATCTTGTATAGACATTTATTGCTCTGTTGATAACTAAGTACTTGTGGCTTCCTCTGTTAATATCTACGCACACATTTACAACCCTCAACTGTTAGTTTGAAAATTACTGTAATTTACATGAGAAAGTGTAAGCTGTTAAGTAATTCATCTAGTTAATAGAACGGAGAAGTAAAACCAGAATTTGTCACTGGTTTCTATGTTACTGCTGTCTGATCAGGTGTCCTTTCTAGATGAGCTTGACAAAGAATTGACTGGCATTCAGTTGACTGAATGGAAAGTCAGGAGAGCTGGAAAACTACTAAAAGTATTATACCATTTTAATAAAAATGGAGAATGCTTTGTAAGCCCCTATAAGGACAAGAATATAGCCATGTCGATTTTTTTCCTTCCTCCATCCAAATGGATTATAGTACAATACAAGGAGTTCTGCGAGAGCCGTTAATTCTCCATTTCAGCTTTTCTGTTCCCAAAGAGAAAAATTCTTATACTTTGGTCTCAGTTGAGTTTAGATAGTCCTTTCTTTTTTTTTTTTTTTTTTACTCATTGAACCAGTATTTTATCATTTTAGAGTGTAGTTAGATATTTTATGAATTCACAATTACTACTATTTTACCTTGTAGTTTAGTAAACAATCTAAGATTGACAAATTCTCATTTTAGCTAATCTTTCACTCCCAGTAAAAGTCTTGTAAGCTGAAATGATCAAGATGTTGCTCAACATTATGTACCACTGCTTCTTATTTTCTTCATTATGTCTTCCTGCTTCTGCTGATAGTCTTGCAATTCATTCTCTGCCTCTGATGTTAGTTCAGACTCTATATCCTGAGACACCTTTCTTTTTGTTCTGGGATATATTTGAATAGTAACCACTTGATCTGTAAAACATTTCCAAATTTCTTGGTTTAGGCTTATTTCAGTCATAGTTTCAAGGCTTTACTGGATTTTCAGTTAGTGAGAGAACAAGAAAATTAACACATTTTCATTCTGTCTCAATATCTAAGTTTTAAAATAGAGAAGTAAATTCACAATTCTAACTTTTCTCAGTTTTTAATTTCCTCCAGTTAGAACCTGGTCATATTGTCACAGGTTTTCCTCATAAATAAAATGTTTTGTACAAAACAATTTATTATATCAGTAGGAGCGCTGAAATCCATCATTATTTTCAGATGAAGCTTGTAAGAAATTATCATTGAAACTGGTTCTGTCTGCTGTATAGTGCTGTGGAAATCACAGGCTCATTTTAATTTAGGAATAACTGTGTAATGAGACATATTTGCAAGTGCTGAACTGCTGTGTCTTTGCAATAAACAGTAAGACTCACCTAAAGCAGAGATGCTGTTGAATGGTATATTTTATCCTCTGATTTACTTTTTTTTTCAGGAAAAAAAGGAAGCATTTATAATAGTGGCAGTAAAAACTAAACACAAAACAAGGAAAGACAAAGAAGGGTAGCACAGATGATTATATAGTTCAGAGGAAATTAGAGAATTAACCTATGTTAATATTTAACTGTACACAGACATAAACATTAATGCATAACTGTATATACACGTGCACTTATGCATGCACATACATATGCACACGTGTGTGTGCCCATTAGACAAAATATTATGAAATTAAATGAAACAATGAAGCAATCCTCTTCCTGGCTTTTGAAAGAAGCAGGGTTGAAACACATTTCAGAAAGAAACCTCTCTGGTGTTATTTTGCTTATATTGGAAAAAAAACTCCAAAACTTCTTGTCCTCAAGGAAAAAAAGTAGGGAGATTTCGTATAGACAATGATTCACCCTTGTTCCCAGTCACTTCATAGAAATGAGTTTGGACTGTTAAGGGATCATATGCTGATTGTTTTAAGTCCTATTCTAGCAACCAAATCTTCGCATGAACAGTCTGGGAGGTTGGAGATTATGTCCTTTACTTCCATGACCCAAAACTAATTGCAGATAAATTGAAGCTTCTTGAATTTATGTCATTTGTGAATTTAACTTTGAATCTTCAAAGAATACAATGAATCATGTTAGCTACTGTAATGAAGAGATAATTTTAGCTTGTTTCTTTTTAAGAAAGACTTTCAGTTACATCTGTTCATCTCTCTATCTCCTGTCTTCAAAGGCTTTTGAACACATTAGTCAAATGTAACCTAATTTGATAAAGAAGTATGAATGAGAATAACTGAAACTGCACTCTGGTTAAACTAATGATCACACTAGTGATCAAACAATGGTGTGAAATTGGGAATAATCTGTTCTCTTGCACTCCGATCAGCAACATAAACTTGCCCTTGGCCAGCCCATACCCACATTTGAATCAGTTGATGACACACACAGTCTGCTGTCTATAGCACAGATTAATATATCCTCCTCCTATTGCTGTCTTTCAGGGATGGTTGATGTCCTAACATATATTCCAATTAAAGAATAGGAAGAGTTGCATGGCAGAAATCTGGCAGTTCAGCTTCATTAATTCTTCTCACAAACAATGTATTTGGAAATTGAGATGTACATCTAGGTCCAAACCCAAAAAACCTGCTGGCATTAGATTTTCAGCCATTTCTGTAGGAGCCAGAAAGCTTCCTGTTACAATTTGCTTATCCTACTACTTTGTCAATTACATGATAAAAAGGGTTTCCAAATACAAAAAACCCAAACAAATAAACAAAAGAAAAATAATAAAATGAAAGTTTCAACAACAGAAACATGTAAAACATGTAACAAACATGACAAATTCAGTATTTCACTCATTCTTACCATTTTTTCTCTGTATTTATTTTCTTACCTCTCCTTCTTTTTCTCTTTTAATAACATAGTTTAATATAAGACATTGTTAAATATTTAGGAATTTATTTCTCAAAGAGAAACGTCTAAGTAAAACTGTATTCTGCTTAAGTAATATTCAACATTTCCTATAAAGCATATCTTTTTTCTGGTATAATAAAGATTCTGGATGTCCATTTCTTTTTTCTTATGAGAAAACCAGAATTAATTATACATATATATTTCCAAACTTATTTTGAACATTTAAGTTGACATTAGCCATTCAGATACATGCACATTAAAAATCTAGACTGTGAAAAATATTTGTAGGCTCCTAAAAAACCTCTTAAACTAAGATGCAGATATAAAGTTAGGAGCATATTAAAACCTTGTAAAGGTTTATGAAGAGGAAATGAGGTTGGTCATTAAACTGCAAAACCTTTTCTGACTTACTGCTCATCTTTAAGCCTCTGTTCGCAGGAAAAATCTTCAAGACTACTTGAAGAACAAGCAAACAAAAAGAGATATGTGAGCAGAACAGGAAACAAAACCCCAAACTCTTTATGGACTTTCCTTTGCAATGAAGCTAATGAACCCTTGAAATCTGCAAGGGTTGGTGCAATTCTAAACCTTTAGAAAAGAAGAAAAAATATTTGTGGTATTTAGATCGTGGTCTCTTTTTATGATTCTAGAAGGTGGCTATAGGCTTATAAATACTAAATATTTTAGTAAACAAGTTTTATGTTCAATAAAAACACATTCTTAAAATATTTTCAGTTTCTAGAGATGCATAAACCCGTAAAATATCTTTTTGAAGTGCATTACATTAAATTAATATTTACATATATGATGCCAAATCTAACATTCTGAGAGAGAGGTGAGGCTGCTGTGACTCCATGCTCCTATTTCCAATCAGTAGTGAGATTGAAGCTGCATTTCCAGCAGGTACATGTACTCAGGACACATGTACAACACATTTACAGATACACTCAGGTGGTGGTGGCACAGACCTCAGACGGATGCACTCATCAGTCAGACAATCACTGACTGCATGAATGACCTCATCCTGCTCCCCTCTCTGTCTGAGCAGGATGAAGATAAAATAGTGAGGGGGAAAAGTGTGTGCACATAAATATATCTATATATCTATATCTATATATCTATATATATATATATAGATATATATGTATGTACCTATGTATTCAAGTTGGATCCCTTTGTCTACTGAGTTCAGATGCTCAGTCTGCCCAGTGAATTTCTCTGGTTTCCAGTCTACCCAGTTTCTAGCTTTCCAGACAAGTGTACTGTTCAGAAAAGTTTTTTTCCCCATAGCTTTTCATTTACCCTCACTTGTTCTTCTCCAAATCACCTAAGCCCCTCCTTTTTCCTGCCTTTGGTTCTTCTCCTAAATATCCCATAGCATGTTCTCTGCAACCATGAGCTGTTCCTCTGCATTCCATAATGTGTCCAACACCATTAGATATCCCATACTTAGTCTGACAGGTGATCCAGAGAGCTGCTTCTGATGACTTGATGGGTTCAGATCTGGACAGCAGGGATGGTGGCTCTCATGGGACAGTTCTGGAAGGGGTCTGGACAAAGTGTTCGTCCTTTAGGAATCCTCATTATGGGATTGCCTGCCTGCCATTGTGTATTGCTGAGCTCCTCTGAGCTTATGGAGATGGGCCTTTGATGGTCTTCCAGTGATAAAAGACCTGTGTGGAGTCAGGTGAGGACATTATTTGGACCCCCACTCCTGCCATTGTTTATCTGAACCCTACTGTAGATGTGAAGACGATTTTGTGAGCTTTTTTTTGTGATTTTGTGAGCTGCATAGCCTAGCACTGTCCCACACCCAGGCCTACCCAGAGGGTGCCACACCATCCTCTCTCTTTGCACAGCACTTCTCATAGATCTGTTTCATGTCCTGGCAGGGCTCTGCTGCCAGAACAGAAATTCTAGTGTCCTCCCAGACTCAGTCCCTGAGGACTTGTAGGTTGATGTGGATTTGGTCTGATGAATCTTATAGATGATTTATACTTCCTACTTTTGAAAAGAATGGAATCAGAGGCTATAAACAGAGGTTTAGCTCTTTCAATGAAGCAATGCATAAGAATAGAATCCTAAATTTGTGTGAAGCTAATTTAGTCTCTACAAAGCTGTATTTTTAGTGTGGTGAATGGGAATCTGACATTAGGTAATACTAATATATGACAGCTGGTTTCTGTATACCGTGGTGAAAATGTTCCTATCAGTGTCCCTAATGGCTGTGAAGATTGTCAGCTCAATCATTAAAGGGTTTCTATTTCCTTTCCTGAGAGATAATGGCCATTTTTGCTTTAATATCACAATAAGCCTCTAGTTTTGCTGCAACAAATCATAATGGATTACATTGTTACAATATCTGTCTGTACAAGAAAAATGAAGAGTACATTAAATCTTGCTCAAAACTATATTTTTCATTCATTTCACTTTTTCCATCAATACAAATCCAAATTCTAGATTATAAGGCAGGTCAAAACAAGGAACAAACATATTTTATGATTTTATATGAGAAGAAGTTTCATCAATTTTGGTCTTTAAGGTGCTATTGAAAATTAAGCTACAGGGAAAAAAATTAAGTCAGCACTGTTGTGTAGAATAACATTCAGTCTTCAGCTATGAATATATTAAAAGTATCTGTGTTATTTCAAGATGTTTTCCCATTTTTTCTTCTCATGATCAAGACCAATCTTAACTTCTTGTTTCTATGGGTATGTGAACCTTATAACTTATTTACGTAGACATTTTTTTCCTAAGGCAGTTCTGAGCTCTGACATGTTAGAATAAGTTTTTCATCTATTTATGTGTGCTGAAAGAAACTTGTCAAATACCAATGTCTGATGCCAATATGTCCTCAGAATACAAACAAAAAATCTTGAATAGGACTTGGTCATATTACCCACCCTCCTGATATGATGAAAAGGGAGAGTTTCTGTATCTCTTAGCCTCCTAGTCTGTGATACCAGAAAGTCAGAAAAAGCAGGATTTTTTTACTCTCTCAATAGGCTGCTGAACCCATCAGGTATCTCAAATGCAGCACTTACTACTAAGCAACCCCCCAAGTACAAGATTAATTATCTGAGAAAAGAGAATGCTATACCAGTTCACAGAAACAGATCAAACTCACAAGATTGCAACTACGTATAACTTCTACTTTTGGTGACTTATATTTCCCCCTTTTGTGATTCTGTAATTCTGCCACGGGTCAGAAAGAAGTCTATCAGTTGAGACAGACCTTATAGAGATAAAACATTATAAATGATAGATAGATAGATAATTAGATAGATAGATAGATAGATAGATAGATAGATATAGCTTATAAACATTTTACCTTATCCCAGCCCAAACCATTAAGCATGGCAAAGCTGCTCTACTGAAAGCTTTGGCTTCCTTTTAGCCATCTGAATGCTACCAGATAGTCCACTTTTATCTTCCTTGACATCTTCTGGTTCTCTTGGTTGCAAAGCAAATCTCAAGGAATAGCAGCACCTGTGGCCATTTACAGAGTATGTTAAGCTGCTTTGCCAAATTCCCTAAAGATGCAAATACATATGTGGAGAAGTTTAAAATATATCACTAAAAAACTTATGACGGAAAAGGCTGTTTTCATCTATGGTAAGAATTAAAGTGTATACCATGGCAACTCGTAGAATGTATTTGCAGAACGTAGAATGAAAAAAAGATGTACTTTTCACCAAAAAAACCCAGCTTTTAAATAGATAAAATTAACAGGAGAAATTAAACACAAATTTTATTGTCTTTTTACTAAAGTATTACATTCCAAATCTCTATTGTCATTCTATGTTTGGATTTTTTGATTTTGAGTTTTTTTGATTAGAATTTTTTTTAATTGGAGAATAGTCTGGTCAACTTTAAGGACAACCTGATCACTTACGTAAAATGACCCATTTCTGCTTGATACAAAGATGTTTTCTGTTGTCCTGGACTTGGACATGGGGAAAGTCAGTTGTGGGGGGCAACTGCTGGCTTGTCTTTGTCTGGGAAATCACATGGCACAGCTGCCACCTTGTCTTTGCCCCAGGAGCCATGTGGAGCTAAATTGAGGTGATGAACACCTTTATTGTAGGCAAAGCACCTTCTGGTTTTGTATACTTTTGCTATTAATATTGCTGCTGTTCCTGTGCATTTCTCATTCCATTAGTGTTTGCTTTCAATAATTATCTCAACCCATAGTCTCCACTCTTGGTCCACTCTTGCACAGGGACCTGGTGGGGGAATAGAGTGACTTATTTGGAGTTTAATTCCCAGTTGATGTTAAACCACCACTACATGCTATAGTGCACTGTGCTCTGGAGACAGCACATATGCAGAGATGCCTTGTGAATGTGAGCAGGATTGTACATGATTTTTAAATGGCTGATACATCACAAATCTGCTGTGTGCAATTGTTGGAGGACCTTGTTTCAAAGCAGAAAGCAAGAAGACAAGATGGTAAATAACATTTTTAGTGGTGAAAACACTGTAAGATATTTTTAAATTAAAAGGTCATTTCTTTACAGTCTATAGAAGCCTACCAAAATATCTCCTCCTGTCAAAGAGGCAGTCAGTGTAATAAAACAGAGATAAGCTGAATATAATGACCTTATTTAGGCTGTGGAGGAAAAGGGAACAAATGCATAAGCAAACAGAATCATTATGTTTAACGCTTTTGCATTTTGTCACAATAAATGCTAAGGAAATATAGAACAATTGCACTCTAAAACAGGGAATGAAACTGTATCTTTTGAAGTGCTGAAAACACAACTAGGTGAAACATTTGCAGCTTTATTTAAAAAACACTATAGCAGTCTGGCTGACTATAAGATCTAGTAGGATGCCTTGAGTTTCTTTTCTATTATGCAGTCATTGCTGCATATGTTGTACTCTAAACAAGCTAAAAAATTCAACATAGAGAAATATAAAAAGATCCTTTGGAAACAAACATGATGGCTATATTATCTATAAAACTCTATTCCAGTATTTATAAAATAGCTGCTTACCTTTTGATCTGCTATTATACTCTAGATTTTCTTTAAGTTAAAATAGATAGAAAGTAGAATAAGATATAATGCAAATTGTCCTAAATAGTTTGATTAAACATGTTTTCTCTTAATATTAAGTAGTTTCCAAGTGATAAAAGAGGTTGCAGAATGCCATTAAAATAAGATTCAGGGAATATCCATTTTTTTGTCTTTATTTATTCAGATGTGTCCTACTATTCACAGGTAAATTTTCTATGCAAATTTTGATGTTAATTTTAAGTTTATTTAAGATTTCAGATACTCAAGTTTTTTGTATAGTTACAGAACCACATGCAATCCCAGTCTGCTGAGCATTTATGGAAATCATTATTTTGACATTATTTCCCTTCTAAATGTTGACTGTGTGAAATATGTTCTCCTGTCCATCTGCAGATAGTGTTTATTCCGTAAATTGGAAATATATTTTGAAAATTTGCTTTTAGGAAATGTATTAAGTAAGGGATTACACAATAATTATTTAAGACAAAACTAGTCTATTAGGATCCATATTTTACTCTGGTTCATACACACAGTTAGAACAGAAACCAGAGCAGATTTTGATGCAGAAAGATAAATTTTTGTCACAAAAAATATAAATGATAATACCAATTTTTATAATTCAGCAGACTCCTCTTTAGAGTCTGAAAATTTTCTACTGTTTATCTTTTACCTGGTTTTCATTAGGAAAATGATAATGCTTTTTTTTTACTATTTCAAGAATAGTAATAATTTTAATACTAATTTATAATTATTAATAGTAATAATTTTAATAGTAATAAGAAAATAATTTTACCTTCCATGTATTCCTGAAACTTTACATCAAAATTTATTACTAGTTTTCTTCCCACAAGACTTAATCGACTATATGGAAACTGCTGATTTTAGAGATTTAACTAAAAAGAAAAAGGCATGACACATTTATTCTTTACTTCCAATTAATCCATAAAATTTAAGTAAAAGGGGGAGTGAAGAAAGGATACAAATCTTTGTCAGTGTATGACAGAAAACTGAGATCAAGTTTGGAACTCATATGCTGGAAAGGAATATTAGACCATCTTTAAAAATTACTCCATATAACACTACCTTTGTGTTACTTACCAGTACAGATTTCCAAATCTCATTCAGTTTATGTCAGGTTATTTCTATTTTCAGGTAAAAGTCTAGTTGCCCTAAAATGGTTCAGTATAAAAGGAAAAAAAATAGCAGGACTTGCATTCCTATTCTTGAAAAGTATTCTGTGATCCTGATGTACAGTCTTGTTGGGTTTTGTGCTAGAATAAAGAAGATATTTCGTGTTGCTTTTTTTTTTAACCCCAGTTATCTTTGTCATGTAATCACATGTGAAGAGAAATATAATTCTGTTCTTTTGTGCTAGCTATGCACTGACAAGGCAAAGAAATGTTATTTCATGTAATTTCTGTTCCCTGAAGAATTTAACAGAAGTTAGGTGGCTAGCAACTAGGTCCAGATAGACTTTGTAGATTAGTACACTTGACTCAAAAGCATTTTTAGACTGTTAGAGGCAATTGTGCCTCTAACACACAATTATGGTCCATAAAACACCTTGCATAAATGCTACTTTTTTTTAAAAAACCAAAGTATCAGGAGTACCAACTTTTGGGTCTTTTGTACGTTTAGTTAGAACATCCCTTACAAATATTTATATGTGCAGAAACTTGAAACTATTATAGAAAGTGACTTCTAGCTTCAAATCCTAGGGGTCCCTTCCTTTGCTCAGAAAGTCCACTTAGAATACATTATTTTCCAGGTTGTTTTCTGTGTTTTCTTTTCTTCTCCCTGCTACAATATTTGCAACAATAAAGCTGTGAAATTCTTTTTCTGGGAACAGAGAAAACATCCTCTCCAGAAAGAATGGATGTGTTGTCATGGCAACGGATAGGGTGGGATTTTAGGTAAACTGTATGCAAGAAGCTCCCACTGAATTTCTCCTTGATGTCAATAACATATTGGACTGAAGCGTCTGGGAAAGATCATAAAATAGGTCAATAAAGGGACAACTGAAAGACATAATTTAAAATAGCGTAAGGAGGTCTGTGTTACAATTTATTATTTTGTTTAATACTTATTCAGCTGTAGGTTAACTTTATTAAAGTACTTATTATGTGATTATTTTCATAATTCTACTCAGTTTTTTTTGCTCTAGGCTGACTATGTATTATAAAAATGTCTACCAAATACCTGTACACATTGCTCAACTGAACGGTTTAAAATTGCTAATTAGGATTGGAAGCAGGCTAGTAATGAAAGATTTTTCTGCCTATTTGAAATACTCAGTGAAGCAATGAAAAATATTTCTGCATAAAATCTAAAATGGCTTCTAGCAAGAATTTATACTTAGGTTGGATGCTGGAAGAGAAAAAGAAAGGAATAAGTTTTGTTGACTTAATTTCTGTGGATAATTCAGTGTTACTGGCACCAGCAACTCACCAAGAAAGATATTGTCCCAGCAATTCTCTATAAATAATTTATAAAGCCATACTTAGCAGTATGGCTTTTTAAAAATGGTCCTTGCAAAAAAGTTGAATTGCATCATTAAACAGAGTCATTGAGAATGGTCAGGGTGCTTTTTAAGCAGAGAGTTTTCAGGGAGTGCAGAATAAAGCAGTTAATCTGCAAAACTCTCTTAAATCATTGCCTTAGAAAGGTCATGAGCACATAAGTATGATTTAAACATGTTTTTCTAACACCTAGAAGAATTACTATTCTACAGTAGCCTATGCATTACATCCATGCAAGGAAATTATTTTCTGGATAGACTGACGTCAAATAAAGACATTAAAGAGAGGTCAAATCTGGTTTTACAACCAAAATTAGAGAGTAGTTTCAATAAAACCCTTTCATTTAAAATACAAATTGGTATAGTACAAGATCTGATTTAGTTTTACAGCAAGCAGTTGTCACAGGAACTAACAAAGCAAAAGCTGTTTTTCACAAGAAAAAAACAAAAGATTTAAAATCCAGCATTAGTTTCCAGGGAGGGACAACAAGTTCAAAACACAAATTGACATTGTAAGGTCCATCCAAAAGTAGCTGCCCCCAAATCTGCTGTAGACAGAATATATTAGAAGTGCACTCGCAAAAGGCTGATTGCATTTTAATTAATGGAGAACACTTGTGGGACATTTATTGTTGCTAAAAATTAGGCAAGCTAATTGATGCAGTACAGGTGCATGTAATTGGGAGATATGCCTAAGATTCACAGTTAATTTACTCTGGGAATTTTGCAGATACAGTGAAAATTTAGTCCACAGAAGTCTCTAAAAGGAATTGGGTGAAAGAAAATAACACTAGCTGAAAGAGAAAAAAAGATAAGTTTGACTAAGAAGAATAAAACTAAGAAGGAGGTAGGTAGCAAGTTCAGTTATACAACACCATGCAAGCTAGAAATAATCTTTCTTATTTATTATTTCACACTTAGTCTAATTTATGGATACGGAACTATAAAAATTGTGTAGTGGAACCTTGAGAATTCAGCTAAATACTTTCATAATTTAAAGAATACCGGGATAGTGATACATTATGTATCATTAGCAATTTTAAAATTCACTTCCAATTTAAAATTCTTGGCAATCAATAATACTTTTTTAGGAAATAAGAAAAAATGTATGTTCTCTGGTTACTATTCCTTTGGTAACTTTTTTCTTTTGTTATAAGTTTTGTGATTTTTGCCTTTTACAATATATACAAAAGAGTTTCCAAATTAATGATTTGATTTCAGATTTCTAAACAGATACCTGCACTTTTAAGATCATCAATTCTGTACTTGTTGATTTTATTATTAGTCATTTCCATTGAATTCCTTATTGCCGGTAGCTCTTTTCTTCAGTAGTTACTTACACACAGGGTCTATGTTTAGGAATTCTTTCTCTTCCCCACACAGGACTAGGGTCCAGTGCTCTTACATGATATAGAAGGAACTAACTTACAGTATGTTGCAGAGATCAACCTTTTTTTATTTTGGCAGGTGTTTGCTTTCCAAATAAAATCTGTAGGCTTCTAAGTGGTAAAACAGGAACTTTAAACTGCATGAAGAAACCTGACAAGAGACAGTGCTTAAATTATGCAACATAAAATGCCCAGGAGAGGTGTACATATTAGCCCCAACAGTTTGGAGGGCTTAGGCTCAGATTCCCAGAGTTAGTTAAGCCTGTAACTTCAGCAGGGATCAGTGTGGGACCTAAATCCCGCAAGGCTTCAAGTATCAAATCTTCTGAAAGATGTCTTTCATGTAAGACCACAAATGCAAGTAACAGCAGTGAAAAGCATACAGCTGCTATCAACCTCTTTACAAGAAAAATTAACTGAGAGAAAGCTCACCTACAAAGATCCCAGAGCTTGATGTTCATGTGCAGAGAGGTTACAGTATCAGGCTAAGAGGAAATAAAGAAAATCGCAGAATGAAACATGACTTTAAAACATACTGATGTCTAACATTTGGAGGAGTAAGGGCTGCCCTTATTCACATGGGATGCCTTATTCACATTATTTACCCTTTCACATGGTAGGAAGGCCTTTTTTGTCTTCTGGGAAATAATCTCATAAACTACATTTAAAAACTGTGGAAAGGAGGATCCAAGGCTGAGGAGGATTTACCAGTTCATACTGAATGGCAACCATTACAATAAATTAATCAGGAAAAAAAAAAGATAATTCTTTACACCAGAGTAGAACAAATGTAGAAATAAAGGAAGGTAACATCCACAAGTATAACATGTAGTATACCTCTGAGCTATAGCAGCTATCTCTCGTGTTTTCAAGTACTTCTTATTATCTGTCCATTTTCCTGAAATTTAATTTACTAACCTTATGAGAGAATTTTGATCAACATGCACAATTTTACACTGCTCTTGAAGGATTCTGAAAACCACTTTAAAATTGTCCCAGACCTTTCTCCAACTTTTCTCTGTTGCTTAGCTCCAGGCAGCCCTGTGCTGAGAGTGCCTTTAATTAGTTCCCTGCTTAGCAATCTATATTTTATTTGATTCTGTTCTGTGATACTGTCTTCTTAATCGAATAACAATTCAAGACACTTAACTAAGGTCATATTTAATCAGTGCCAAATTTTTGTCATGAATGTATCATTGCTGCAGTAAGCTCACCTTTTCTCAATACCCCCAACTGTTTGTGCTCTTTGTCCATATTATAACTGTACTGGGATATACTGAGGTAAAACCAAATATATCCTACCCCTGGTTTCTTTCCATACATACCTTGCTTTCCTCAGAAATTTGAGAAGATAAAATGAAAGGGAAGCAGTAAAAGGCTCCTTATATGTATAAGAGCTTATCTAGATGGAAGCAGAAACACTCAGCTGCAAAAAAAGGGTTTGCATCCTTTCTTGCACTGTTAAACATACTAGTGGTGTTTCTAAACTTAGATATAAACTATTGTCTCAGTATGATGCTGATTTAATGTCTGAGGCCTTTTTATTTACTTTACAAAATAATCAGAACAATTTCCATGTTACTAGGCTTTACTCTAATGTATGGTTTAAAGATGGAAGTTTTTTTTATCATTTCTGGTGGGTAAACTTTTCTTTGCTGGTTCATCCTGCTGACTCTCTCTGGTATAATCTCTATATGAAATCTGTTGCTGGAAGAAGCAAGCTATTGATGAAAATTTCAAAAAAATTCCCTATGCCATTTGCAATGCCTCATAACCCTCCAAGACACGTGCAGCACACAGTACATAAAAATAATAAACAAAATTCATTATCTGAAATATTTCCCATTTCAGTTTCTTTAAAATAAGAGATACATTGTGGGTCAAATCTTAATGTGGAGGACATGTCTCCACTGGCTACCAAGATGTATAAGCCAAAAAATTTTAGAAGCACTTTTTCTTTTTTGAGCTGCTCTACCCTTGACATATTGCAAACACTTTTCTAACTGTTAATGATAATTCAGAATTGTATAGGGCATTAGCTCTGCTTTTGCTATGATTGAGAACACCTTTCTGTTTAAAGGTCAACCACTCTGAGTGCTCTGAAATTTGCATGTTTACTCAGATTCTTCTAAAACTTCCACCACTTGATTTAGCTGCAGGAAAGAGTTGGCAATCAGATTTGGAGTCATTGAGATAAAAGACCTTACGATATAGTGCTCTGAATAAATTGCTTTACAGCAATACAGTTCTTGTATTCTATCAGTTTTCGTCAAATGGACACATTGGGCTTACAGAAGACCCTACGGCAGCTGTTCTCAGATACTCAGAGTTCATTTCTAATAAACATGCTATTTGGCATCCCTTAAGGAAACAGTAGTATTTCAGTAATTTCTGTATTAATATTTATACTTTCCAGATCAGTCCATGTTAAACCATCATACCCAAGACTGATGGCTATCTATTTGAGAAGACACCCTTCAGAGAATTTCTGGCAATTCACTTCCCTCTCTTTTGGGCAGTGGAATGGATGTTTTGTTGCTGCCATAAATCCTGAACTCAAGTAGTCATCTTGAAAGTCTCTGACTGTACTATCTACTATGGCACTGGGATTCATCTAACCAATGCTTAAATCTTTCAGTCTTGTCATAGTTTCACCAGTGTTCATGCAGTGAATCAAATCTTTCAAACTAGACAGTTGGTCACTGCTTGGATGTCAGACAAGACAAGGGTCTTTATAGTGGCATTGTCAGCTGGCTCAGTGAGACTCTCAAAACCACTATTTTGTTAAATTATGATACCTGGTTAGTCAGTGCAGTCCAGCACTTGCATGACCTATTGCTATATATTATTTAAAATTATATAAAAAATATCTTCTTACTGTCTTACATACCTATAAGACTGTCTGATACAATCATGCCTACATCTTTGGGGACACTTTCTACTTTTCCTGAAGACTCTTCTTTTTTCTGAAAAGAGCTAATCTTTCATGGAAGTCAATTTTGCAAGCCTGGGGAGTCTCTGCAATGGCCAGATTAACCTTGCAGAATGCTAATTAACACATGTAAGCATATAGATTAACCTATGTACATCCAGAACTGCTCAGGGAAATATCCTAACCAGCTCAAAGTTCCCAGCTGGAAAGTTTCTGTAACAATTAGTCAAACACCTACTTGTGAAAATGGTTGGGAACAATAACCATGTCTCAGGCCCTGCACTATTTCAAACTGATTCATTACCTCATCTATGCAAATGCCTGGGTAGGGAGTGTGACCATGGAGGGACTAAACACCCTGGGTGTGCATACAGGCAGGGTCAGGTGCAGCTCAATCTAGAGCTTATACATTAAAGTCTCATATCTCTTGCCACACAGGCTTTCCTTCTCACCAGGTAACATAGCTTATCCTAATCTAATCTAATTTTGCTTATCTTGATATATGAACTTGCATTTCAGCTGTGGAGTTCAAGACAGCTCTTCACTAAGAATAGCCATTTCTCTCCAAAGACTATGAACATCTACCAGGAAGGATGTCTAGCTTGGATATGACCATCATTCTGAAGAATCCCTTTCATAAATAGAAATAGGCTGAAATTAAAATATGGCAGTACTGATTTCATTTAGAAACAGCAAGTTTTAGATTTGTCAGTTTTTAGCATCTGTGTTATTCTTTTTTAGCAAGACCCCCTAGAAGAGACCGGGGGAAGTTGGGAGCAATAGGACAAGAGGTTAGATGAGATGTAAGTAAGGCATTCCAGGCCCCATCCCTGGAAACATTCACATCAGTCTGGGCAGAGCTCTGAGCAACTTGATCTAGTTGAAGATTTTCTTGCTTGTTGCAGGTGATTTGGACAAGATGGCCTTTAAAGACCCCTTCCAACACAAACCCGTCCATGATTCTGTGCTACTAAGATGTATACTTGGTGGAGGAGGAATCCAGGAATTCCCAGGTCTGGGAATGCTTAAGAAACTGGACATATATAAATCCATGGGCCCTAATGGAATGAATACATATAAATTGGCAGATGTTCCAAAATATTCCAGGTGGTCTTATCTTTGGAGCATAAATCAAGAGTATTTCATACCAATGGAAATATAGACAAAGTAAAAGGGCATATAATTTTAAAGAAAAGTTTTCACATAACATTTCCTCTTTTATACGCTCCCACCCCCTTTTTATATAATCCCACCTTCCTTACCTCTGATGAAAGAAACAAAGGAATGTTACTGTACTTTTTATCAAGAGGATGTAAGTTACCTTACAAGACATGCTGAGCAGCACAAGGACTGTCTCAACTCACACTGAGAGAGTGATGGAATGTGCTGGAGAAATAGAGTTACCTCCAGTAGACTCAGAATTATAATGTTTTAAAACAATAAAAAAAAGTGCTTCCACATTGTTTAAGGTATTTTGTGCGTATCTGGAGACATAATTTTTGTAGTCCTGGTCAGGAATGGTAGGCGATGTAAGATTATGTGATAGATCACTATGAAAATGTTACACTAAATTAACACAGGTGACAGCTATCTAGAGCAAAATAGAAACACATCTCTTTTGACAGTGAAAATCCAGATTTCAAGGTACTAGCACAAAATACCAAGCCGTAAAATAAGGAATAGTGTCTCAGTACCACATGTATATTCACCGTAAACCACAAGCTTTCATCTTCTAAGATCTCACTGCATGATTCACAATAAGCCCTATCGTGTACTGCAAAGTGCTTGTCATACAGATAAATGTTCTGCTGTTTCTTTTGGAGCTAAGATTTCAACTAACTTCAACATGAGATACTTTTGTCCCATTATCTAGCTTGTCCTGTGCTATTATAAATTAAATAGGATATGTTATTGTGTAAATTTACAACACCAAGCAGGCTAGTACATAGTACTTTAAATATGATCCCTAAGCAGGATTTGTAAATGCTAAATAGATATAGATGGCAAATGATGATATAGGAGGGTTAGGATGAAAACACGGCATCTAAAAAACCTTAAAATTTAGCAAAGCTGTGAGTCCAATATTTTATTGATATTTAAATTTTATTAATATTTAAATTAATAAATTTGCATTAAATATTCATGCAAAGCTACCTTGGATGGTATTCCTCTTTCTTCTCTTTAAACATAATTACTGAGGTATCTAGTGAAGCTGCTGACTGTGGACACCTCCACCACAGTCTCTTCTTGAGCGTGATTAATCTGGCCTATCATGGATATATAATTAGGCGTGAGAAGAAACACACTCTGGGTATGTCTACATCTTTCTCCAAGGGGAGTCTTGGCTAGTTAGCTCATATACAAACATTTATCTTTGAGGTGTTTAGGGATAGGATAATAAATTTCAGCAGACTGCTTTCTGCATATATGATATGTGAATGGGAACTTGTAAGGCAGTTTTTTTCCCCAATATCTTTCAACAGATACTGACCATTTCTTTACTACCTGTTTCTTCAAAACCATTTTATTTCTTTTCGTCTCCTTATTTCTTTTTGAGCAAATTTTCATGACTGTCCCAAAACATTTCATCATTTGGTATTGATATCAAGAAAATATTCCCAGAGGTGTATTCTGTTTAGAGTTTGTTCACTTCATATGTAAAAGCAATCTCACCATCTTTTCAGTTGTTGTGTGTGATTTTTCCTCACCTTTATTTCTACTTCTGTGTAATTTCAGTAGAAAACCCTTAGGAGTGTACCTGCTGTTCTTGTAGTGGTTTCAAAAGTGCTCATACAGATTATGATATACATTTCCTGTAGGTTCAGCCAAAGCTGAGGTGGTCTATTTGTGCCCTCCTATTACACTGCAAGCTCAATATCTAATTTACTGTCTACTATCCATCATCTTTAGATCTCTTTTAGCATTACAGCTTTCCAGGGCTTTCCCTGCCTTTGAATTGTATTTGAGACTATTTTCTCCAAGATACATTATCTTACATCTTCTATTCTGAACCACATTTCACTATTGCTCAGATATCTCTAACTTCCCTGCATTGGTATTATCTTGTTCCTTTCATTCTTGCATATCCTAATGTGTGACCATATACATTTGAAATCAGGAGGTAAATTTAAGCAGAAATACAAAAGTGTCCTGAATATAATGCACCATGTTGCTAGTTCATGGTGCATCAATAGCCGTGTCCACAGATTGAGCTGCTGTTGTTTACTTTACCAAGTTGCTGCTTTTCACTTTACATAGGTTCAGGTGTTAAGCTTCCATTTTCTTTGGAGAAGAATGATGATGATTAATTTAGGTTTTATGATGACTTAGATGGCAGAACACCTACGGTCTCGTATCTTAACTCTGATAAATGTGAGAGTGGCCCAAATGACCTTTTTTTAAAGCAAGTATACTTAGAAGAATACATAAAGATCTTCAGAGTTACAGGTCAAATTCTCAAAAGGTGTGCTTTTTTTTCTGTAGTTAGTCTCTTTGAAGTCTTTAGTCAATGGCATAACTTAGATCCTACAAAGGACTGACAAGAGTCAATTGCAATTTTGGTTCTGTGAAAAAAAAAAACCAAACAAAAAAAAACAGACTCATGAGGTAGCACCTGAACTGTTCCACAGCAGAACTCTGGAAAAAAACTGGGTGATCTCAAAGATTCTAAAATGTTAGGAGACTGCTTATATACTGTCTCTTAATACACACCTTCTGACAGAGGGACTAACCCTTTTCTTACAAATAAAATAGCCATGATGGTTTTATAGTGAGTTATATCAAAGCATATACTGTCTTTCCATTAATTAAAGAAAAAAAAATACTGAGGTGCAGAAAGAAAACAAATCCAACAAAGCTCTTAACAATTATTGAGTTTACTTTTTTTGCCAGGGTTAAAGTGTGATAATGTTCCTTTCCTTCACTTCTAGTTCTCATACATTCCTTAACCCTCAGGTCACATTATTGTTAAGGGCTTCAGGTAAGATCTTGGATTTGAGCAGGTTTGAATTTTATCATATTTCTGTTTTGATTGGCAAAATGAAGACTGCGTTTTGAAGGCAATAGAAATACAGACCTATTATAACACAGAGAGCTTAGAGCTTAAATAACTTCTCTGCTGTAAAAAGTGATAACATCACATCAGATAAAAGTAATTGTTTAAAACCAAGCCCCCAAACATTTAAGGTTTGCCATGTAGAGTATGTGGAAGCATGCAGAGTTCGCCTTTTTGATGTTTGCAAAATGCTGTGCAGGGATAATATCCAGAGAGAAGATAAAAATCTACATCTCCAAGATACTTAATATAGCTTTACGTATTACATATTTAATAATGAAAAACTGAGACATAATGAATTATTGCTGCAGAGGATTGTGCAAACCTACAGATGCAAACTCTGAAATCAAACAGAGAGACAGAAAAAGAGCTCTCTTTATCTTAATTACTTCTGTCTGAATAGCATAGAGTTAGGATTTGGACCAGCATTGAGAGTATTTACAATTTGGGATGTTTTCCATCAATCTCCTTATGTAGGTGAGGAAAAAAAATGCTGCTGAACAGCCAGAAATTTAAACAAGCCAGATTTACTTCATCTATTTAATTCCTTTCAACTGATCTGGGTTCTGTCCAGCCCAAGTGACAATGATAAGCCCCCTACCTTATATTGATTTTTTTATAAGGATTGGAAAAGTCAGTGCATTCATGAGGATCTTCTCTTAAGATAAACAAGCTTCCAAAGAAAAATATATATTTTACTTTAAGAAAACAAGGATAAGTGGAAAAATTAAAATACTGAAGTACCTTAAGCACATAACTTCTAAGTTCTTAATTCATCTGCTGTATTTAATGTCAAAGCAAGAAAGGGTCTTATTATGGCTCATAAGCTGTTTCAGCTGTTTGAAAAACCTAATATTTTCTCTTCCTTCTATGTTATCTGGCTTAACATTTGCATCTGCCACTGACACTTCAGCATCAGTGAAATATAACTCCTTCTGCCCTTCCAGATGGCCTGGCATACATTTGGATTTTCTTCCTCAGACCATCAATGGCAGTACCCCAAGTTAAAGTTGGTGTGGACTTACCATAAAAAACCCAGAATGAGTCATGACTAGTATCAGCATGCTGGCATTAAAATACTCAACACACATTACTTACTAACAGTAAACTATCAAACAGAAAGAATAGCTATATTTAATCCTACGGGGTGTGCACTGAGAAATATCCCTTGGAGGTTCCACATCTACTCAGGGAAGGGATTACCCATATCATGGTTAACAGAGAGCACTGTTCCAGCATAAGTCTGTAGCAGCAAGTGGGTGGCAACAGCTACTACTAAACTACTGCAATTCCATATATGCATGGATGAAGAAACCAGTTAGCGTTCATAATGCCTAGTGACAGAAACTTCCTCCACAAGATGTTTTATATGCTTATGTGGTCAAAGTACGTAGACAGAGCCACCCACAGTGTATATTTCATCAATTAAGCAGAAATGTTTTGTAGGTTTGAAATAAAAATCTGAAGAGGCAAAAGAAGAGAGATGAAATAGAAGTAAAGAATATAAAGTCAAGTACCCTTGTGTGTTGGAAAGATAAAACAATGGCATTGAAATCAGAGAATCAATTCTGCTATTTTAAAGCACATTGATTCAGTGAGGGAAGTTATGGCAAAGATCCAAGCAGACAAGAAAAGCAACTGAGGCGCTGTTGTTCTCTTCTGGCTGGAGCCTAGAGGGAAATAATTTTTTGCTGGGGGAATTCTAAGGCTTTGGCAATACAGCAGCATCAATAGAGACTGAGAGGTCTGAAGTAAGAAATTAAGACTGCAACCTTGCAGCTAATTCAGAACATTTTTATCAATTATGAGGCTATAATTAGCCTGTGCAATAGTGATGATTAAAACCGCAGCACCAACTCTTAAACCATAAACTGTTCCTTTTCAACGTGTTTTCCTTGCATAACAGCCGTTGTAGGGGATTTATGCTCAATGCATAAATTTAAGTCATTTGTTTTTACTGATTGCTCAAATATTTACAGCATGATCTGCCAGCTTCTTCCCTTCAGATACAGTCATGGAGTTTTCACTGCTTTGTATGCTATTTGGATATACAACAACAGGAAAGTGAGTGCATGTGTTAACAGCTGTTAGAGGCATATGGCATTTTCAAAGCTGGTGCAAATATTTACATGCATGTGGATGGATGTATGCAGATCTTCAATTAACAGCAGTCATTGCCATAGTCTACAGTTTTTGTTGTGCAGAGGTTATTGAGAAAGACAGTTTAGAGTACACTTAAGTCAACAGAAAGAAATAAAAGTATTCACTTGCCTTTCCTTTATAAAATTATTTCCATTATCCCAGTAATGTAGTATTCCAAGAATGCTTCTATACTGATGCCCTAAAAAAACATTCAAGAGTGTGGGTTTGAAAGATAAAAAATATCAGAAAAATCTTAATGCAAAAACAAACTGAAACTAAAGCAGCACTTATGAATATACAGAAAAAACTAAATTAGATCAATAAAAAAATTTTAAAGCAAGCTCATAGTAATGACAGTATTAATAGTGACAACCATATTTACATTGAAATTTTTACTAATGTCTATTTCTATCACGTTTTTCAGCTTGATGCCATTTAAAGAGAAATTGGATTATTTGTTCATCTTCCTTTTGATGTACCATTTGGATAATGAGTCATGCATGAAGTTTAATAAGCCTTGCTAATTTTCTGTCAATTCAAGGGGCTATTGGTTTTACCCATTTTACAGAGTTGGCACACATTTTAAATAGGTTCGTTTGTGAAACTGAAAAGTATGTAATTCATTAAAATGGAATACTAGGCTTTACTCTAAGCAAAACAAAACTTGTCCTAAATTAACCACTGTTTCATGACCCAAATGCAACTGACCTTCAGATTATACTACAGAGTTTTTCTGAGGGTTACTTAAAAATTCTATCCATTGTTCATTCCTCTAATAAAAAAAGAAAAAAAAAATAAAGCTCTGTTAAAAAATATGGTATTTTTATAGTCAGAAACATGATAATACAAACTCAATTTATTTGGGCTTTGACAATATCCATGACCCCAGCTGTGATATGATTAAATGTGTTTATCAGTTGTTGGATGCATTTGTACATCTCAGTGCAGACCTGATTTACTTTATTGTTTTGAGAAGACAGTGTTTCAGTCCTAACTGAGATTGCCAGTGTAGGGCCCATAGGTGCAAATGGTCCAACAAAAGGAGAATCTTAATCATAAATACAATGTTGGACTTTTTAGGTCAAAGAGAAGGCTAGAAATTATATTTAGTATAGACTTTCTGTTAACCACGCCACAGAAAGCAAAGTCCTGGATATTTCATCTCCAAAAGGGGGAAGTTAAAACAGGAGGAGACTTATTTTCCACTGAAACTTTAAAAGGCAGCTCCTTGATTAAAAGCTTTCACATTAGTGCTTTATTTGAAAAAAAAATCATTTTTTACCAGAAAAATGCATTAAGTCATTTTGTAAGATGATTTGACTGTAAATGACAAATGCATGCATGTAAATTGGTATTTTCAAAGTAAGGTTGCAGTGAAAATTTTCTTGAGTGCTCATTTCAAATTACTTTTATTTGGTTTAAATGGAATTTAAATATGTTAGTTTATGTCTACAGTTTTATTATTACTATTAATTTTCCTTGACAAATTATAGCCAACTGGATATTTACAATATCCATGATTTCATAGGAAGACAAAGTGAGCCAAATTTTGCCTTCTTTTAATTGTTGAATATTTTATTGTATTTTAGAAATCAGTGAAAATGTCATCATGTGGGGTTTTTTTCGGTGGTTTGTCTGTTTTAAGATTTCCATTATGGAAGCTTTTAACAGAAGTGCTAATTTCAAATATTCTAGCAAAGAAAAGGTTTTTTTTTCAGTTACATTACTGCTCATTCATACAGAAAGACTAGAACTCATGAGGTAGTTTTAAAAACTTTCTCCACAAAAAGACTCAACACTTTTCCAGTGTACTTTATTTATGATAATGATTACTCATCTGACTCCAGAAATTCTAAGTAGTGTCTAAATTCAAAGCCTCTTCATGAATTCTCTGCATTTATCTACTTATGGGCTGTACAGATGAAGGTTGTAAATCACAGTCCTGAATTTCATTTGTGTCTAAATATCTCTTTTGTCTTTTCAGTCTTGGAGGGATTTTTTACTTTTACTTTTTGCCTTTTTTTTTTCTTATGGCAGTGATATTTGATCTCAAGTACACCCTGTGCTACAAAACCATTCTCACAAGGGCATAGATAGAATAGACCAACAATTAGAAACAAGAATTATAATTACAGTTTTCTTTTTAAAAAAACAGTCTACCTCATTAGTATTTTCCTCATCTATTATCATAACTTCTGTGAAGAAAACATTTTTTCTCTTTTCTGCTCTTTGCTTCTATAAGTATATTTTTGTTCTTCTCTGTCCATATGTGTTTATTTTCTGCTATTTTATATTTTGAATGTAGAGAAAGACAGAGTCCTTGAGCCAATTAAAAATCTTGCTCCTTTAAGATATGTTATACTGCATCTCTTCTATGTAGAGTTGTCTAGATTTCTTGTTTTAAGTGCAAATAGGGGAAGACCTCTAAACAGGACTGGTTTCCTACAAGGCCTCCTTTTGAAAGTTATATTTGACAATATGAAGGACAGATTTATTTTTTTTCTTGTTCCTTTCTTCCCAGATAACAAAACTGGTTCTGATGGATACATCAATTACAAGGCTGCTTAACACTGTAGAGTTTGGTTATTTTTTCAGCAAGGAATAAACATCGTGGTGCCTGCAGTCCCTGATGTAATAGAAACAATTATAGAATATGCATACAGAATATGAATTCTTGCAAAACATTTTACTAAAAAGGTTTTCACTTTTACTGTGGAAAGGGTGGAAAATAAAGATCTCTGGAGATATATCATCACCTACTGAATATAGCTGGTGGTGATATTTATTGCAGTAAGAGCAGAACTAGGTCTTTTATATTCACTACTGAAATGTTTAGACAATGATAACCTCTATGAGATGGTTTGCTTCATGTCAGAGATCTGCAGTTGCTTTTTATGACTTATTTTTAAGTCTTTTATAGCCAGATCATAATTTCATAAACCCATACTTAATATATATCCTATTTTCAGACAAGTGTTTCAAGAAACCAAATTCACTATTCCTTTCTGGCTCCTAAGTTGATCAGAAATGACACATTGAATGCATTCTAAGAAAAACTTTTGGAAGAATACTGTATTTTATGTAGTCTATCAGTCCCTAGAGAACAGTTAAGATATTTGGTCCAACATAAATAGCCTCTATTATACTTTCCAGCCTGCTTAAATTCCAAAGAACAAAATCCTCATGCTCCCCTGATTATGTTTGGAATATCAAGAACTCTTAACCAAAATGTCTGTATGTTTCAAAGAAAGGAATTAAAGTACCTAGCATCTGCACATCAACATGGAGAGGCTAAGTAGTCATCCCAGCCATGGGTCCTTGCTTCTCCAAGCATTCTTTCACAGGTGTAAACAAGTCTTTTCCTAAGTGTTTACACTTGTTCTCTACTTTTGACAACAACTCATCTGTGCTCATGAAATGGCAGGGACACAAAGCGAGCTACCCATGCATATAACTTCCAAATTGCTTTAAGGTGAAATATTAGTAATTCTAGGCATTTGTAGGCTTCTGTGGAACAGCACTATTTCTTGGGAGTTGTAGATTCCAGAAGGAGAGATATTGACTTAAATGCAAATTTATTCCTGTGAAAACACATAGAACACTCTTTAAAAATGTGTTTTGAGAGAAAATACTTTTTTAGCCAAGAAAACAGCTTAGCAAGACACAAGCTAGCATTTATTTTATGAAGTCTCAAATAATGGTCCTTTTATTTTGAAGATTTCCTTGTCTTTGTTTTGAGTTTCACACAGAGGAAAATAAATAAATGCAAAGTTTTAAAATTATTCCATCAACTATGCATATATATATATACACACACATATATATATAATTATTGGAATTCTTCTGGAAAAATGGGTGAGACAAACATAGTTAACATTTTGAAGTCATTTCCAAGTACTGAAGAATATATTTCTTCTCTCCATGTGTGTCACTAAGCATGTGTGTCACTATAAAGAGAATAGCTGCGATTTTTATAACAACTTTCTAATTGAGATAGTTGTTTTCTCAATTGCTCGTTATAAATTGCTTGTTATTGTTCTAAAGCAGACACGTTCAGGATATTTTATGATTATTTTCAGACATTATCCCACTCACGTTCTCTTGCTTAAATTAGTTGTTCTGGTTTTCACCTCTACCTGTGTATTAATATACCTGATTTTGCATATGTTATTGTGAATAATAGAACACTTTAAAAATTATGCAGGAAAGACATTTTTCATTTCACTACTTTTGGAAGTATAAACTTGAAAATGAACCAGTGGAAAACTCCCTTCTCTTTCCTTGCGTCTCTTTTGTTAGATTTTCAGAGGTCTTTCATGCCTGCTTTTGAAAGAAAATCTGCCAGTAAGCAAGGTAGATACCCATGGACAGTTTCAAAAATTTTACTTTCTCTAATGATGACAGCAAATGAAGGAAACTTGTGTGGTGTTTTTAAATGGCAGAGTCTTGAATATGTAAATAACCGTGCCCAAAGTGAGACAAAATGAATTCATATGAATTATAAGCAAACCAGTTTTCAAGTGTTCTGCCTTCCCTAGTCACACTGCTCTTCCTACAGCTATGGTCTAATCAAAAAGCTCATTAGATAGTTCTCATTGCTGAATCATGTGATAAGTGAGGTGGACTGGAGAAGGATCATCTATTTTTTTTCCAAACTACATTTCCCTGATAACTACCCACCTTAAAGGTTAATAGTTACCATACATTTCTGCCTCATCATGAATCTCAAGAGTTATTTTCTAACTGGCATAGTAACCTTTAACTAGATGGAGAGTCAAAGAAAATGTTTAAACAATTGTGATACAACTGCTTAATTCAGATTGTCAAAGCCTCAACTAAGTTTCCACTTATTCTTGGAAATATGTAGTAGCTGAAGTTTTCCCCTATGACATTTTATTGTTTCTTTTCTTTACATGGCCAGGGGCATACCTGCTTGGCAGCACTGGTCAGTTCAGCACATACAGGTTTCTTTTAACATATAGGTGGTTTTGTAAGGAAACCCCATCTTGTAGTCACAAAAACCTACTTATCAGAGTAATCTCTGCACAAAATGTGTCTGAAAGGTGTGGTACCCTTTGCCCAAAGCCCAGGAGCTCTCCAATTCCGTGTTAGATCTCTGTGTAACTGGATTGTGGGATGAAGATTAGTATTTTTTGTGGGACAACTCCATGTGCACTTTGTCAGAGCAAATTAATCATGGGTTTCAGTGAGGAAGAGTGATGTGATGGATTCCCTGATTCAATGAGTAGGAGGAATAATGTGATAGTAAAATGTCACCATAGTACAAAGAGGTAAACAAGTAATATCTGAGTTTAAGGATCTTACACAAGATAACATTTATATATTTAGATGTATATTTCTTCATAGAAATCCATCTGTCTGCTGAATGAAGAGAGATACAGAAAATGACACAAAATCTGATAACCTGTAGCAGTTTGAGTTTATTTAGCAAAGCAAACTAGTAGCATGAAATTCAGGGTTCAAAACAAATTCAGATACTGTCTTTAATCCCTTATCATTGCAATTAAAAGAAAGTTGAAAAATATAAAATGATGGAGTTCTTAGTTGATTCTGGAATGTCACTGAATTAATAGTGTCACCATTTTTCTTCTGTGCTAAAGCAATTTTTCATTTTATTCCCATGTGACTTTTTTACATTTTCTCAAGCTTTAAATAAGACATTTTTATTTGTGAGAAAGTAAAAAAGCAGAACTCTCCATTGCAGACTTCCCAAGTAAAATGCAATTAAAACCAAAACCCAACACAAGACAACACACCAAACTAATCTCAAAAAATCATGAGCATTGGTGAATTATTTTGGAAGAATAACAAAAAGAAAACAGAACAAAGGAAAAGAAAAAAAAAAGAAACCTTAAGGCAATCAGCAGGTTACTCTGAATTATTTATGCATTCTGAAAAATTGACTTACTGCAGAATTTGTTATCTATAGCACAGAAGTACACTGTATGGTGAATGAAGGAATTTGTAATATTATTGAGACATTAAGTCTGAAAGTAAAGACAAAATATACTAAAATAATTATCTTATGTTCTTTGTTAAAAAATTGTTTGAGCAGTAAGCCTTTGAAATTATGAATAACATTTATTTTGTGTATCTTCTAATAATCTAAATTTACATTAATTTCAGGATAATTTAAGTACAGAACTCTCCACCTGTCCAGGGCTTTGTTTGCACTCTTTCATACTAAACTTGTATGCTGCTAGATCAGCCACAAATACATAGCTAATCTTTGTGTGACATCAGACCATAATCTTTTTGTTCAATCAGCACATCATGCTATCCATTGCAGATGTGATATTTATGTACGTGTAATGTGGGAAGATGAAAAAAGGACACTGAATCCAGCCTGGCCAAAGACATATTGCCCAAAATTAATCAATTAATCAAACCATTCATACCCTGTACTAAGCTGCACTGTCTGTGTACCTGCCTTCTCTCTACTCTTTCTCCTGACCAGACCTCCACAGACTCACCTGGACCTGGACATGTTGACTTCCCTTGCTTTGTTGAGGGTTTTGGATGGCCCTTGTGACAAACCCCCGGCTCTGCCTCGTGTGCTTAGACCCTATATGACCCTTAGACCCATAGCTCTGCCCTGTTGGGACACTGCTGAGATCACAACTTTGCAACTGGGAGTTACCACAGATTCAGTTTATTCGAGTCCACCTTAATTTAACCAAGCAGGATCCTGGTTAAATAAATGCTGCTAAATATAAATAAAATATAAATTAAATATAAACATGCTGCTGTCTTTACAGCAATTAATTTGAAATAAAGTCTTGAATTTGGTTTCTTCCATATTTAAGATGAATGTTTGAGGAGAACAATCAACACTGAATGATAGAGACAGCATACAAATTTATGTCTGATCCAGGACATTTGAAAGGAATAAAACCATCAGATGCCTGGAAACAAACTTATAAATATTATAATCCAATCCTTTGTTATTGAAATTATAAATTTCTTCCAGAAATTTTCAGGTTTGATTGATTTCAAATGGCTTAGAATGAAAAGAGACCATGGACAGAGCACAAAGTAAAAGGGTAGAATTTAAAACATGGAACGTGGCAAAACATTTTTTACTAGTATTAGCTAAATCAAAGAATAGCATTAGAAACATACTGAAATGAACTACAAAGAAGCATCAGACACTGAAGTGCAGTTTGATTTTTCTTTGGCAAATCAAAGTTAGGTATTACTTTCCCTTCTACATTATTCTTATCCTAACTTTTATCTCAGTGATGAAGGTGAGAACAGAAACATTCAATTTGTTGAAGTCATATAAAAAGCATATACACTAATTTCTTATTTGATTCACTTCTAGACTGAAGTTTTTAGCTGAGTAAAACAGGAAAGCAGCTCTTCTATCTTGAAATTCCAATTAATAACTTATTTTGTTTTATAACTTCATCAAAAGTATAAGACAGAAGGGAACTTATCAGAGGACAGCATTTTAGGAGGAATATATATTTTGTTTTAGTCACATGGAGAAGGTATTACAAAGTATGAAGAAAATGTGTAAGAATAGCGTTATTGGGAATGTAATCATGGTAAGTAATACATGTAGAAAATTCCAAATAAAAAGAAATTGTGTAGCTGAGAGGCTGCAAAAGTACTACATTTCTCACATGTCTAGAACTAACTACAGAATGATATCAAATTAGTTTCATCAATCACAGGATATAAATATTAGGCTAAGGTTTGTTCTATTCTCCTTAGAAGCAGTTAACAAGTAAACTGAATCGACTTACCCTATTTGAAGTAATGCAGATGTATTTTAGATATAAAAAAAAGACATGTTTTATCCTGGAGTTTTGTTCTTCTGGCATTCTCCTGAACTTGTTTTAATGCTGAGATTCTTATTTGCAAGTGTAAAAGACTATCAATTCTAACACAACATCAGCAGCTAGGTTGAATTTTATTTATAATACTGACCATCTATTTAACATTTTTTTAGTTAACTATTTAACAAAGTGTTAATACATTAAACCTTGAAGTTTTATTAAAAAAAAAAAAATAATTACAAAAGTTATTTTTCCTGCTCACTTCTAATTAGTTTTTTTTTGTCTTTTCTATCTGATATCCGGTATCTGCCATATTTTCTGATTCAGATTTTCAGCCATGTTCTTTAAAAAAAAGCTGGACACTCCTTTTTAAAATATTTTCTTTTTTTCTCCCCAGCAACTCATTCATTGAACTCTTTTGTTTCTTTGTCCTTCTGAGGAGCAGTGGCATCCATCCTTCCTTCCTTCCTCCCCACACACATGGGAAGAAAGAAAGAAAAATACAGTCTTGAAAAGACAAAATGGGAATGACTCCTTTTATGTAGCTTTGTTTACTGACACACAAAGACAAGCATAAATGCCACTAGTAAAATCATATTCATGTGTCTTTTTAATTACGAAAGACATTGAAAGATTGAGATAGCAGTGGTCTATTTGTTTGGGATTTTTTTATACATATTAAAAATCACAGAAGAAATCATTTTCATATGAAAATATGACAAAAACCAATTTATATAATAGTCTTTTCTTGATCAAAACTAGAAAATAGTAACATTCCTTTCATATTTCTGGATGTTTCTTTTCTTTTGCAGAACCTGCTGAGTGTAATTGAGGAGATTTTGATTGAAAAATTTGGCAGCCCTTTTTTTTAGATAATTTTTCTTGTGCTGTTAAGACAAAGAAAGAGGGAAATTCTCAGAATAGTTATATGGCTCCTGGAATTTCATGTGCAATTTGTGAGTTTGTAAGGTTTTGAAGAGGAGAAAGAGGAAATAGCCTATCTACCTACCTTCTCAGTTATATTTTACTGAATTAAATTAGAAATAAGTATTATCCCAGGTTCCATTTATCACCATAACCACACCACTACATAAAGACATAGAGATCTAATATATTTCCCAAATAAGCCCAAACAGACTTGCTTTTGAAGTGAGACTCCTGCTGCAAAGCAATTTCTTATTTCTTCTGCTTTTCAGTCCTCACAGTTGAACTAAATCAGTGTATGAAGTTATATTATATTTCAATCTTATCTAATGGCACTGTACCATTCAGCTTCAACCTGTGGATGTGAACACCCCTCCTAATTATGACCATTTCCTCTATTTTTACCATTATATGTATTAGAAACAAAAGTGCTATGAAATCCAGTAGAGGTTTTAGAGCAATATTTTAGTGACTGAAAAGTTCAGAAGCAAAAACTAGTTATGTATCTACAGGCAACTATCCTGTTGCCTCTTTCTGTTCTACTCTCCCTGGTCACAGCATGACCTTTAAATGTCCCTTCCAATATAAATCATTCTATGACTTTATTATTTTGGACGCCAATCTTAGGATAAATCCTGTCCTCCAAAGTCTTATTTGTTTCCATGTAAAATACTGTAAACCAATAATGAATATCTCAGCTGAGGACATATATATATTAGATTAGATAAGTTCTGTCTGTGATGTTATAAATCATTAGCTGCCTCTTAATGACTTGAATATTTTTTTAGAACCTGGCAATTTTGCCTCAATGTGTTAAAAAGGGCCTTGTTGTATATACATATATGCACAGCTTAGATGGTTGTGACTGGTTTGTTTGCTTTATTTAATTTAAAAACCAAGTTATGCAGTGTCACCTAATTAATTTCACATGAGATACAATTAAAATAAATTTTCTCTGATGTTTCTTTTTAATTTTCTTCAAATACATATTTTATCTTTACCCACACAACAAAATATCACTCATTAACCCTTAATTAGCTGCTTTGAAACATTAATGAAGAAAAAAAATTATGCTTTGACTACATGAGTAAGATTTTGTTTCACTGGGGAATGAAAAAGGAAAAAAAATCATCATTCTATTCAGAAAGAAAGAAATAATTTGGTTAATGGTTTGGAAGCAATTACAAATTCACATAAATAGATGGTCTGACTAATTTCCTCAAAATGGCAATGTGGGGAAAAATGAGTACAATGAAGCCATAGCTTCCAAACCACTATAAAGCATCGCTTGTTATTTTTTTTTTTTTAAATTTTGGAATTTCAGTGTAACCTGCCTTTGACTTTTCAAGAGCAGTTGTGGAATGCAAGTTATCTAGGCAAGGCATCAATGCACTAGATTACCTCAATATATTAGCTACAGGGTACATGTCACTGACAATACTGGTAGTTTCAGTACTATGTCTTTGTGTTCAAAGGATGGCTAGAAAGACTGCTGTAAGACATTAAACTATAAAAAAAATCTTATTTTCATAAGCCTGTCTTCAAGTATAAGCAATCATTATTATATGCTTTCCTTGAATAGTTCTTTAAGTGAGAAAGACCCAGTAATAATATGGTAGTTTTATCCAGAAGCCTACAATGAAACAAAGTTGTGCATATTTGTTCTTGAGCTTCTCACACCATATGATGAATAGCAGCAATTATAGAAAAGAACAATATTAGTTTTACAGTTATTGTTATTATCTTAAAGTACCAAGAATAAAATCCCATATTTCCCTAGATAGGCCAGTCACCACCAAAATATGTGACAGAGGAACATTTTATAATCTCTGTATTTCACACTGGCTGCACAACTAGAAATTGGCAGAGTGAAGTCATTTATATCTCCTTATTACCAGCTTGCAGAAGGCTTTGAGAATATGGGGCTAGTGATGGATATTTCTATAGTAGATGTTGCTTTATTCTATTTTACCATAGTACATCTACTTCAGATTAGTTCCACTGCAGTTTATTAAAGTAGCAGAAAGAGGTCAGCACCAGGAGAAGGTGACACACAACTTACTCTTGTTTTGTAGAAGAAAACATATTTATATACAAATTGAGAATATTTAGGCAGAATCAGAGTTCCTTCATTTTCAAATTTAGATCTTATTGTGCTGTGAAATTAATTTCAACTGATGCAATATGGAGCAATTATCTAAAAGTAATATTTTTATTGTAAATTAGATTTCTACTAAGTATATTGCACAGATATTTTCTCAGAGGGTAAAATGTACCTAAATACAGAAAGTCCAATTGCATTAGTGGATTAATTTAAACCAAAATACCATAAAGTACTTTCAATAGTTCTTCCAGCTGGGTGAACTACACTCAAAGCAAACAGGTTTAACTGAATGGATCTTGCACACTTCTGTGTTGTTTTTCAGGGTAGTTGAGCTGTAATAATAATATTCTTTGATTCTGAACTTCTAGATTCAAAATAACCCACATACTTATATGTTCTTATGAGCAAAGGTTTTTAGAATATTAATTCAGTCTAAATCACAATCTGTAGCACATCTATCAGCATAGAAATAGCCAATAGGGAAAAATAGGATCAGATATTTTTGGGGGAGGGGAAGGAATTAAATTTAATTTGTTGACATTTTACATATTTGTTAGCTCAAAATGAAGATGGATTTTTGTGGACTGTGCACTGTTACAGCACAGAAGCAGACCAATAGCCTCCTGTGAGAGCTGTGAGAGACTGATGTGGTCAATGGCATAAACATTATCTTGGGTGGACCTTTGTCTACTGTAGCAAACTGCAAAGAAGCAGCTGTTCCTCTGCAACTACCAAGTCCACCCCTTCCCAAGTATGCTAACTGGAATTGGGATTGTGATGGGAACTTGAGATAAGAAAAAGGTGGTACTATTGTCCAGTTATCCCAGGTCTGGGGAGAAAAATATATGCACAGCTGATACTGGACGAGATACTGGAATGCTAATGGCTCAAACAGAGGATGAGCACACCTGACATCTCAGGTATTGAACAAGATAAGGGAAGAGGCAAATCAAGGAGGTGGGTACCATCTCTTTATCCTTACTCAAGTGACTCAGTGGTGATAACTCTCCTTTGGGGAATTACCACTGGGACATTGACACCCATTAACTTCAAAATATCCATCCCTGCTGATGGACCAGGATGGGGCATACCTGACTCACCTGAGTTAACAGGCACCTGCAATGTCTTAGAAGGTGTCAAAGACTCCTGAAATGTCCTGTGATCCATAGCACTGTATCATTCGCTGTGAAACTCCTGGTCCCATGTCAGCTACCTAGGTGATTTTACTTGAACCTGAGCTTATATAACTTGCTGAATTTTTCTGTTTCATAGGCTTCCCTCACTTCTGATGGATCAAGAGAGTGGCCATCACTTTGACCAACAGAAATCAAAATTGCAACACTCAAGACTTGTCAAGGGATCCAAGGGATGGGGTCTGTCTACCAGGAAATAAAAATATGTATTATTGACTTTGCCATATACATTGTTTGCACCTTAATTCAGGCAGAGACATCTTTCTAAGACTTTTAATAACGGGATCTTAACAAAGTCTCAGGGAGCATATAAACTATATAAATATCTGATGGGAGGTAGCAAAAAAGATGCACTTGATGCTCCATGGTTGTGCCCACTGAGATGACAAGAGACAATGGGCCCAATTTGTAATACAGGAGAATCCACTAAATTGAAACAAAACTTTTTTCCTTTTTTTTTTTTTTTTTTTGTGACTCTGAAAGTGGTCAAACGGGAGTCCAGATTCTTGGAGATATCTGAAACCTGACTCAACATGGTCATTTTCCTGAGTGACCTCTTCTACCTGATTCTCCTCTGAGCAGGAGAGTTGGATTAGATGATTCCCAGAGATTCCTTCCAACAACTATGACGTGAGTTTCTGTGATTTATGCATTGGCTTTAGCAGTGGCAATATAAGAGAGCTGAAATGTAAATGGCATGATACTTTGTCTGCAGCATCCATTTTTAAGAGGTTCCTCCAAGTCCCTAATTATACATTTATATATTTGAACAAATATATACTACTACTTAATATAATATACTACTTAATATAATATACTACTTAATATAATTCAAGCTGATGTCATAAAAATGTTATAGTTCTAGGGCTCTATAGATTTTCTCAGATTATTCAGCATCCACATAATTTTAGCAGATTGTATCTGAACAATGTAAATCCAGCATATGTTGCAACCTTAATTCATGTTGGTTAGCACTAGTTTACACACAGCCTGAACTGCAAATTTGATAGTAAGATAGGAAGAGTATTTACACTTTTTTTTTTTTTTTTTGTGAAAATATTTCTGCAACCAAAGTTCATGCATTTGAAATAAAGAATCATAGCTGTTTGGTTTATTTTACAAAAATTGTATGTGTAATTATGTGTAATAACTATTCTAAACTAATAGCAGTTTCAGTCAAGTAATTTTCTGATTTTGTTGTTAAATTGGTTACAGAGGTGTTATTTGAACAGATGTCATGTTTTTCCACACCTTTGGTAAAAATGGTGGCTAGAAACTTAGAGACTGGACATTCTGCAAGATTCTCTTTCTGGCCTGTGAAGTAATAATGAGCTCAGTTACATTCCCCTATGCCTCTCACCTCCCTGCTTACAACACATCTTGGTCAAGCTTTGCTAAAGCGTTGTTTTTTGGTTTTTTTAATAAACTTATTGTGCAATAGAAGAGATTCACAGAGTAATCTCCTTTTCTGTAGAGTGGCATTTAAACAAAACACAAAAGCCTTCAAATATTTTTGTTAACTTTAATACAATGGCTTTTGTCTTTTCTGAGGCTGAAAACTGTGTTGACTGTTTTTTTGTCTTCTCACTCTCTGTTGTCTTTAACTCACATTGTACCTTGCATATAATAAACCCCACTACCCTTGGGAAGCTCTAGTCCTGTTATAACTGCTTTCTTGTAATTGTATTTTGAAGACATGCACATTCATAGGCCAGCATATTTTAGCAGCAAATACATTTCTTGTATTTTTATTTGGTATAATCAATTAAACTTGTCAGTTTACCCACAGTGTTTACTACTAAATTGCACTATGAATTGATGCCACAAAGCCATTTAGTGAACTTAGATAACTTTAGGTCCTACTTTTGTTTACTTCTTTTCATGTGTGTCTAATATATTATCATTAAAAGATTCAAAGAATGAGTTAAGAAGAATTTAAAATAAAGGTGTTAGCATTTTTCTTAGTTGTGAGGGTTTTTTTTAAACTCATATCTTCACACCTGATCCCTAAAGAACAGTGTTCAGAATCATTAACAGCAAATATGTGTTTACAGCTAGTTTAAATCAATTGCTAATTAACTCCACAAGGCAGAAATGGATTTCTGTTTAGCACTGAGTTTGTGCTTTTCCTTTATTCTTGATAGTCACAGGTGTAAGGTTCAAACTACATTAGCATCTGCTCTGTAACTGTCTGATCCAAACCTCAGAGAAATCAACATAAATTTAGTGGGAAAATTTGATGGGAAAATCTTCACAAAAATCCTAAGTTTTATGAAAAATTTAAGCTAATAAATTTCTAGTACTTCTGGAAATCTGTCATTGCTTTCAAATCAGGGTCAGCTTTGAGGTTAGATCAGATTGCAAAAGGTCCAGTCACATTTTAGTACCTCTGCAACACCTTTGATCCACCTCTTCCAGTGCTTCACAACCCTCATTGATTTCTCCCCCTCATTTTTCTCTGCCTTAAACTTCCTTTCCTGTAAGTTGTGCCAGATATCTCTTCTTTATTTGTATAATACAATCAAGAGTCTAGCTGCATTTTCTTTAAATTGTGCCACAGATAATGGAAGAAAGCAGTTAGAGTCTTTTTTTCCTCAGGGTGAACAGGCTCAGTTCTCCCAATGCACCATGTATATTCCATAACATATGTATTACAGCAGCCATAAAAAATAAATATATATCTCACAACACTTTTCTTTCTAATAATTAAAAATAAAACCATAAACCAATCTATTGTTGATTAACTTATTATTACTCAGCTTAAATGTAGTTAGTGTTAGGACAGAATAATGTTTCCTATTAGAAATTTGTAGCTGATTTCTGTGCAGAGACTTGCCAACATTTTTTATGCAAAGTTCTCATTACTTCCAGCAGCAGTTTTGCAAGCAAATATAATCTATGGTCTAACAAAGTGGTTGAGTTTATCCAGGTTACGCATTCTCTGGTTTTGGTTGGTGTTACAAACTGGTTTAAACACAGAGGAGCAAAGAAAACCAAGTCTCTGTGAATAAAACAGTTTAAAACTAGAAAGGTTTGAAATATATCCCAAAGTTTGATTAAAACCAAACGAGGTTAGATGTTGGTGCCAAAACACATATTTTATTTAATATTAATTTATTTTATGAAATATTAAATAAATAATAAAAACATTTAAATAAATTAAATACATAATAAAAATATTTAAATAAATAAATAAAAAATAAAAATTAAAATTAAATAATAAATAAATATTAAAGTGGCTGGTGCAAGCATATCATCCATTTGAGGGTCCCAGCCAGGTATCGTTATTCCTCTCCATCTGGTCTTGTTGGTGAGGGTCCCCTGTAACTGCTGCCATGCTAAAAAGAATAGAATTCAGCGGATTAATATACAATTGGGCCAGGTAGGAATGCTCAGCTGCCTCCTGTGCAGGGAGCCAGTCTGACGCTGTCCCTTGCAACACTGAGGGTCTGCTGCATCATCTGCAGTGCTCTGGTGCAGGGTGGTCTGGGGACCCCTTTGGTGGGGGTCCTTTGTTGGGCTGTGTCACCCTCTCTGAGGTGGATAAGCTTTTCCCCAGGTGAAGGACCCCTGCAGCTTGGGCTCCTTTGCACAGCAGAGGATGGGCATTCACTGCCTTGAATCAGAGGCTTTTTTACCACATACCCCAAACCTCTTGTCCTTCACCCACTCTTTGGTGTGAGGGTCTGTTTGAGCCTGGCAGCTGATAACCCTGGTGCTGTGGTGTCCATCCTGAAGGTGCTAAGCTTAATCCCTCTGTGAATGGATTCTTCTTTCCCCAGCCCAGACCTCAGTCACTTTATATTATCTCCTCCAATGAGCAGTGTAGGGCTTTAGTCAGGGCCCCATTCAAGGTATGGTGGTCTTCAGCTTCTGTTTTAGAGTTTTGCCATAACTGTAAAAATGCTTCATGGAGATCTTTAAGCCATAAGTAATATTTTAGCCTCTTGACAGTTGGGTTGTTTGGGTTTTTTTTCTTTTTCATTTGTTTTGGGGTTTTTGAAATGAATGAATACGATTCAAAGCATAAATAATAAAATAAATACTACCTGAATGAGTTTTGGGGTGCTGCTTTTTAACAAAAATTAAAGAAAGCATCAATCACTTGTGTTTATGATGGACAAACTCAAAGAATATTCATTGTATAAAAATAATTGTCAAATACAGATATTGTATAGAAATGCTTATTTTATAAGGCAAATACTTGTGATAGGTATGTCTAAAGACTGGAATGTTTTGATTAAATATATAAGTCTAAAAGAAACATTACATTATTTGATTACCCCTATAATTTTAAATGGTTTTTTTAAATTTTTTGTATGCTGTCAAATCATGTCCATCATTAACTCATATCCAATTTTTTTTATTGCACAAAAATGGGATTTCAAGACATTTTTCGAAGGAGCACTTTTGTATGCAGGAAGGCATAAAATGAACTTGTAAAAAAGGTGAATTTAAGACTTTCTGACTTGAAATTGTGTGTAGTGAAACCCTAAACACAATTATTCCAGTGTAAATATCACGTTAAAAAAAACTTTCTTAAAGACTGCAGGAGAGATTAGCAAAACATTCGGGGAAAAAAGAGTCAGAATTTGCTTTAGAAACTGTATTTCAACTGAGTCCATGTCTAGCCTTTTAAAACACCTTTTTTCTCATATGGCCTGTAGATGTCAGTCTTGTACCAGCTACGAAATTTTAAGCATTTCAGCTATAAATATATAAGGACACAGAAAGAAATATAAAATATTAGTAAGGTGAAAATGAGGCAGATTTTGAGGGGTTTCTCATTTTATTTTCCACATCATGAGATGGTAATTGTATAAAGTACAAAGTTTCTGTAAATCTGATTTAAATCTTTCTATGGTTATACATTTTGTATATTTACAGAAACTAATTTGACTGTCACAATGACAATAACACAAATAATTATCTCTAAAATATAGTTGGTATCTTGTAGGAAATAAGTGCCTCTGCAAGTGATGGATTACTGTCATGCTTCACTAGTCTGGATGAGTGTAGACAATTTCAGAATTGGATATCATGCTTATGAGTAATGGGGAATTTTCCTTAACGTGTATTTCTAAAATTATGCTGTTACAAAACCTTCCACTTAGAAATATAAAAGCACTAAACATCAAGAAAATTTTATTTGAATTACTGCGTAGCACTTGATTTTAATCCATGAAAGAGTGACATAAATATGTGCATCAGAAAAAAATTGCAGGCCCACACACATTCATGTACACAGACACGCACAAAACCTGGACTACAACAACAAGTCAAGCAACCAAAAAAACCCCTAACGTTTCAAAAGTCTTCTGACAGCAGTATCAGAAAAGCAGAATTACATGAAAGTATTTTCCTGTCTTACAGAGCAGAGAACCACATAACATTTTCACATATGTTTTGATAAGAAGTTATGCCATGATAGGTATCATAGAATCGTAAATCATATAACATGCTGAATAGAAGGGACCCACAAATATCACTGAATCCAACTCCTGGCCCTTCACTGGACACCCCAAGAGTCACACCATACGCCCAAGAGCATTGTCCAAATGCTTCTTGAGCTCTGTCAGGCTGGTGCTGTGACCACTTCCCTGGGGAGCCTGTTCCAGTGCCCAAACACCCTCTGGGTGAAAAACCTGTTCTTGATATGCAGCCTAAACCTCCCCTGACACAGCTTCTGACCGTTCCCTTGGTCACTGTCACTGGTCACCACAGAGAATAGATCAGTCTCTATCTCTCCTCTTACCCTTGCAAGGAAGTTGTAGCTGTGATGAGGTCTCCCCTCAGTTTCCTTTTCTCCAGGCTGAATAAACTTAGTGACCTCAGCTGCTCCTCATATGGCTTTCCCTCGAGGCTGATGTGTTCTGCATTTAACCAGCATGTCCACACTCTGCTCTTTGCTGGTGTGAGCCACTTGAACCATTACCTTTCGCTGCCCAGATATAAACAGGGTGGTAAGAGATGAATTAAAACTAATTTGTGTATGCAAAACACAAGCATACTTGATATTCCTTAGCTTTCTGTTTGAAGAAGGCAAATCCTAATTTCACTTTTTTATTGTCGTGGTAATAAATATTGGCCAATATAAGTAACTTGTTTAAGGATTTATTAAATAAACATATTGTATTGCTAACTCAGCCTCAGCTTTTTGTTGCCTTTCTTATCCTAAGCAGAAAGTATCCCTTAATTTTAAAATCACTGTCTGTGAATTGGATTTCATTACAGAGTCCTCTATAGATTTTCTTCTTCATCTTAAAAGTTAATTTTAATCAAATTATGCCAATGTCTTTATTTGTTGCATGTTGTCTTTTGTATAGTTACTGGCTACAACACAAGGTACTCAAACTATCTTGCAAATGAGGTTACCTGGCTTTGAAGGCTTTCTGATATTCCACTATGTCAAGATTTTCCTGGCAGAATTTATTTCTATTTTTTTTGTCAAATCTAGACCCTTTCCAACTTAGGTGCCCTAGGATGTGGCAAGAAATACCAGTATATGATGATATTTGAAATGCTGCGCACCTCCCCACGTTATTCAGCATGCCCATTTGGCTTGATTATGTTTTGAACTTGAATAAGTAGAAAAGGTACAGCATAGGAAATAGGGAACTAAGGCTGTAATATTATGAATTTAGTACTTTTATGTGCAGAAGAAGAATTAAATGCTGAATTTTAGAGCACAGTTTGACTGAGAGAAATTTTGCACAGCATGCAGCATAAAAGGCAATATTCCTAGATTAGAGAGAAAAATAAAACACAACCAAAAGGTACTTAAGGTAAAAGAAGGAAGTAATAGAAGGGGAAAATCTGTAACCCTAATCACTGCAACCTGTTACTGAATTGTGAGTGTTGGTAAAATCTTTCCATACATATTTTTACTCTCCTTTCACTGACCATTACAGAAATTCCCCTTTCTGTACAGCTGATCCCCCAAGAGTGTTTCCACATTTCTAATGGAATCAAGGTAGAATAAAAGAAATACTGATTTATTTTAAAAAAATATTTTCACTAGATTAAAAAAACCCTCAAAACCTGGATTTTAGCCAGAGCAACATTTTTCTTGTTCAATAAAAAAAACAAAAGTGAAATCTTAAGAATCAGAGGAAGATCTAAATTTTCTCATGTGTTTAATACAAAACATACATTTTGTATCAAGCGAGAGTTCATGTCTCGGATTTCTTTCTGAGATCTCAAAACTCTTTCTTTTCCACTGTACAATCCTTGAGAAAGTACATGCAATTAGAGAGGTTACAACTGAGAAGTTAAACAGTCTCATTCGTTCATAGAAGCAATGGCACATTTCTTCCCATCAATCCCACAAATACTGAAATCTCCACCTAGTCTGTCTGAAGGAACAGGGTACAATTTGAATTCTGGGTGTAGCTACTATATGCAGCAGAAATGAATTTGACCTGAAGGCTTTCTTTTTCATCAGTGACATAGATTTGCTCACTGGTATTCAAAATGAAAGATAAGCACTAAATCAAATACAATCTGTGTCAGCTTATGAAATTACTGTTTTATAAATTGGATGGTGTTGGTCTAAGATACCAAAAATATCTGAGTAACTAGAAATAAAGAAGGGTTACTAAATCTGCTTATCTGTAATATGAACAACTTGGAGCTCATTTCCTTCATTAAGGAAGAAGATGCATTCATCAGAGGCAGTGACAGAGTAAACACAGAACCCGCTCTGATAAGGGACTCCTAAGTCTGAAGGACAAAGTTTTAAGTCAATCCAATAATTAAAATCTGGGATGGACAAATTGAGAAAATTCAGATTAAAAGAGAGGTACAGAGCTTTGTAAAGAGTGTCAGCAACTGATAATTTATCTTTGTTTGTTGGTTTGTTTGTTTTGTTTATATGGCAATGAGATAGCTAATCTGATTCACACCAAATAAGTCTTACTATCAATAGTATACCAAATGTTTCAGCAGTTCATTCAAATTTTATTATAGGAGAGTGTGAGAAGGTTATTTTGCCATATCCAGCACCTGGAAGCAATTTCTGACTAAAGAAAATAAGAAAACTTTGTGCTAAGACAAATGAAGTTAAATGTTGTTATTTTTAGTAAATTAAATATGGAGTATAGAGGATATGCTTGCTGCTGGGTGAGACTAACCAAATAAACAATCAAAAAACACAGTAGATGAGAGTTAAACTTTAAAAAGTATTATTGCAACCAATTTTCGTTTTTCTTGTTGATTTGTTGGTTTTCTTTTAACAAAATATTTTTTCTAATGTCATCAGGATTGTGAAGCACAGAGCATACTGCTGCTCAGTAGGAGACCAAGTGGTTATCATTCAGTGATTTGTTTACTGTGCTCCTATTGAATTTTTGCTGGATCTTAATAGAAAAGCATAACTTTTTCATAACTTATACAATTTGTGTATCTGCAGAAATCTTAATGTGTGAGTTTCCTTGGCTTTCAGGGGTTCCATTTATCCTTGTTTAGATAGAAAGTTTTGCAAAGTAAAATCTATTGTCATATTTGGTACATTATATATATCCACAATTTTAACAAATACATAGACACTGTTTAAGACTAGAAAACTCTTCATATGAAACTCTGAAAAATAAAAGTACATCATGTAAGGTCATTTCAAAATTAGAAACTTGCTTGTATGCTTGATCTAGGAAATCTTTGAAATTTAATAGACAGTGATTAATCTTGAACCACAACTTTATCTCAAAGTAGTTCCATTATAAGGATAAAAGAAATATTGAATTTTATCAAAATAAGGGTTTAGTATGGCTTTCTTTTTTCATTATTTCAGTTAGAGCATTGCAAGAGCTTCTGACAAATATACTGCTCATAATTCAATTGAGAACATACATTCTTTACCTGAAAAAATTCAATTTCTTGCAACAATTGCATCTCCTAAGAAGTGATAGAAAAAAAAATATTCAATAGAATTAGCCAGGATTTAAGAGAAACTGTTGTAATTCCTTATTTTGATCACAAAAACGGGTCAAATGTTAGTCTCAGTGGCTGTTATTAGATTAGCAGTGCTTCTGAGCCCAGCCATATCCCAGATCCATGTAGGATTGCTATTGCCTGCAAAGACACTTTTTTTTCTGGAGGTGAAAAACATTTCTAGAGTTAAAGGGCTTGGAGCTGGATGGCCTCAGTCTGCATCTGACCTGGACAAATCAAGGCCTAGGATTTTGGGAAACACTTGTCTTATTATTTCCAAGTCAGCTTGTAGTAAAGACCTGATTGAAGCACAGAGACAAGCTTACCTACAAAAGACTGTTGAACCTTAAACCACATACCTTTAAGAAATGTTTCTCATACATGATCCCTACTAGGGTCCCCGGATATTCTAATAAATAGTAGTATAAATAGTAGTGTTATGTAAATAGTGGTAAAAAAAATAGTATTATAAGCTGGCTAGTTAAAAGTGCCTGCATATTAGCAAGTATTTCTTATTTCTGCTCCTAGGCATGTATACATAAATCCTGAAAAAGCTGAGCTGTTCAGTACGAAATGCAAATTATAAATGTAACTCAGCTGACATAGTAAATATGGTCAGACCACATCAATTTATGCATGATGAGGTTCACAGTATTTATATCAACTGTGTGAGGTCCAAATTAAAAATCTACAACTCAAAAAATACCCTAGACAGAAGAATAAAATGAGTTTTGCATTAATGTATATCAAAGCCTTTGTCTTAGGCTACAGTGTAAGATGTACCCAAACATATGTATTCTATCACTATCTTCATAAACTATTAAAACCAGGTGTGGCAGTGTTCCTTATCTCCTTCATGACTCATCTCTGATAACTCCAGGGGGATATCCTCTGTTAATGGGCCACTGAGTCTCACTGAATGACTGATATAATTACATCATCCCATTGTGAGATGCTCCACCCAGGGGGAGGAGCCAAGCATTCCTATCTGGATATACTCTGAGACTGGGAACACTGCAGGCAGTTTTTCTCCACTGGATTCCCAGAGCAAGATTGGACCCATCTACACCACCATTGGACCTTCAGAGGAAACCTACCCTCCTCTACAAGATCAGTTTCAACAGAACCACATTTGTTGCTCCAAAGAAGACTGCATCCACCATTTAATCGGACTGCTACCGACACCCTGACCAACAGAGTGTCAGGTTGCATTCTGACTCTGTCAGTGTTTCTGTGTTATTGCATTTAATTTAATTTTCCTATTAAATTGTATTTCTGACTTGGGATCTCCCACTGTTTTGCTTTCAAACTAATCCAATCTTCCTGTTGTAAAATTAGATGGTTGAACTCTAGCCCAAAAAACTGAGTAGAGATGGGAGCCAAAAGTATCTCTGTTCCAGCACACCTCTGTAATCACAACATCTTTCTAAAATAAGACATGTCTGCTCAGGTGGCAATATTTACATAGCAGTTAAATTGATAGTAAGTGGACCTGTGTTGTGATGAAAATGAAAGGTTTTACCATTAATTTACCAAATAAAACTGTGGACTGTCCATCTAAATTTGGAAAAGAAATAGCCAGGAATGTTGAAAAGTGCATCTTTTATTATAAAAATATCTTCCCTCATAAATTCTGTCTATCTTAAAGCATTTGCATTTATTTTATTAAACTTCCAAAATAGAGATCCATTTTTTTTCCTGCGCTGACTGAAATAATTTATGTTTGGTATTTTTTGCTGCATTTATTTTCCTCACAACAACTGGGCTTATGACAACTCACTTGTCACACTGCCGAATGATTATAATCAGCTGATAATTGAGGCTTTGTGCTAGTTAGCCTTTGCAAATTCAATTTCTTTAGCTGGAATGGAATAATTAAAGCTAGATTTATAAATCAGTATTACATGCTAATTACCAATATCAAAAAATAATAGCCACAATACTATCCTTAATAAACTGAATGTTAAACATTCACAGAATGCATAAATAAATTGCTCTGTTTTTCCTCTCATCTCAATTTTTGAGAAATTACCTATATGCTATTCAATCACATAATTCCTACATTCAACTAAGTTGCATGTTTTGCTTTTAATTTGTTTTTACAAATGTTGGGGTGCTTCTAGGATATTAAAAGGAGAGATATTCTAGAGGAACCGCCAACAGTGATGTTTAAAGACAAGAAGGTTCTCAGGTTGGTTGTTTCTGCTTTCTCACAGAAGATAAACACTGACACCTAATCTTGATTGCAATCACATTTTAATGACATTCCTTATCCATTCCAATCTTTCAGTTTAAAATTCTCTAACCTTCTAGTGAATTTAAAGACAGAGAGAGAAGGAAAGACACTCAGTTTGGATGTGTGGTAATTGGCAAAAGGAAGAGTCAATTATCACAGATTATTAACACAGACATACTACATCCGGTAGTGACTGAGTCTGTTTGTCTTGGAATACCTATCAAACAAATAATTAAAATCAAGTGTTGGCAGATGGGGATCTTGCCTCTCATGATTGATTTTTCCTGATGTACAGGATTTGATAAAGTCTTCCAGTTTAATTTCTGGGTTGTTGGTTTTTTTAAACAATATCTTAGATGCTCAAAAAAATGTATGCACAATACATGGAAACACTACCTAGAAAAATTAGACATCTGTCTGTCTTTATCCTGATTTTCCCAATTGTACTGGTTTAAGCTCTGCTAAAAGGATGTGGAAAGTAGAAACAATCTGTATTCTTATTGTGCACTTTCAGCCCTATAGGAAAACCTGCTGGGATTGCCTGCAGATGGCTTCATCTCAGAAGAAGAATGTGCTTCCTAACAGTTGCTTGTTCTGTATGCATGATCAAACAACAGTCAATGGTTTCCTGTGCCTCATTAGCTGTACTGACAGGAAGAAGTATGATTCTCCAAAAATACCTGCTCTTCCTCCAAACTAAGGTAACTCTGAACACTAAGAAGCTTGAATCTTGTGTTTAGGCTTCTTGTAATAGAAAAAATCAAGAAACAACAAGAATTGTAAAAAATATGTTCAAATTCTTGACAAGAATTTCACATTATAGTAAGCTTAAGCTTAAGTATGTCACAATCTTCTCTCTATAAATGAAAAGAAGAAAGTGTTTTGGTTTGGCAGAAACTCTTTTTTTGCAAAAGTTACAAATGTACAACTAAAGAATCTAAAAATTTTTGCTGCTGAGGAAGTTTCTCAAGTCTTGTAGTATAATTCAATGTGCATGTAGACCAGGATTTCTTAAATACCTGTTTTAATGTTCTGTGTTTTAAACTGCAGGGACAAAGGCAGGGCTGAAGATTCTTGGATTTCATTGTAGCAGTGAGACCTGTGAAAGTTAAAAGGGGAATGAGCAGGAACATTTAAAGTTCATATTTTATTTTTTTTCTGAGTTGTTTATGTAGCTGTAATCAAGTTACTCTGTCTCCCTGTAGGTTGGCTACCATTTCTACCATTTTTCTATTTTCCCTATACCTGCTAAGATTCATATCCTGAAGAATGTATTTTAAACCAGTGAGCTGGTGTGTACCTTGAGAAATCCTCTCTATTGACTATAAAGGAAATCTTTTGATTCAGGTGTGACAGCTATGCTAAATTCTGCCCAGGCAGTTTCAGTCCTTGTCCCTAAACTAATATTTCCCAGTTTAAACACTTCTTTCTTCTACATCTTCCAAAATGAAATATGAAACTATGGTAATAAAATGACCATAAAAGTTACTGCAGTCTAATGCAGCACATTTTTTCATATTTGTGAAAGATATACCTATTTCCAACCTTGAAAGTTTCTGAAATAACAGACTTAAAGTCCTGACTAGCTCAGTACTGCTTATCTAAGCTGTGATAGCTCCCCCTGGAAAACATACAGATGGTGAACAATGTATTTAATTCACTGGGGAATTACCACAACAAATTAGTTCCCCCAAATTCTTCTTAAAAAACTATCGGACATATTTAAAAACATGGCCAGCAGGTCGAGGAAGATGATTCTGCCCCTCTTCTCTGCTCTTTTGAGATTCTTGTATAAGTGTTGCATCCTGCTCTGGGGTCTTCAATGAAGGAAAGATGTGGATCTGTTGGAGCAAATCCAGAGAATTGCCAGAAAGCTGATCTGAGGTCTCTGAAGACAAGCTGAGAGAGCTGGGCTTGCTTGGCCCAGGGAGCATAATTGCAGCCTTCCAGTACTTAAAGGGAGCTTGTAAAAGAGATGGAGAATGACTTTTCACATGGACAGACAGTGATAGAACAAGCTAAAAGATATTTATATTAGATGTTAGGAGGAAATTCTTAACCATGAGGGTGATGAGGTGCTGGAACAGGTTGTGCAGAGAAGTTGTGGGTGCTCCATCCCTGAAAGTGTTCAAGGCCAGGCTGGATGGAGCTCTGGGGAACTTGATCTAATTGGTGATATCTCTGCCCATGGTGGGATCTATACGATCTTAAAAGTCCCTTCCAGCTCAAACCATTCTATGACCCTATGATTCTATTTATGCTGTTTTTTTTGGGGTTTTTTTAATGGGAAATGTGTCCCATGTGGAAGAGATGATGATATGGTATTCTGCACAGATTTTGTTGGTATTTACTCAAAATAAACTGTGTAATACATGCAATTTCCACTCACTCTTTAATTTTATCATTTAAAATTATGTGCTGCATTCTAATAATGTTACTTCTAAGTAATTATTATTCCTATAATCAGATTTACTTTTTTTCATCTTTATGGCGGTGTTTATTCTCTCACATGCATATTAGAGTGCATATTTACATAAAACTATTAATTATTCTGGCAAGGTAGATTAAGCCCTTCAGTCAAATATATGTGCCTAACTTAAGCCTCACTTTGAAAGTAAACAACAAAATAGATGTACACACATTTTTGAGAAGATTGACAAGCTAGAATTTCCCATTCATTGGAGTTGTAGCCAATGTTTGGGTCTTTAGAATGTCAAATAGATGCCCCAATTAAGTGCCTTAGAGGAAGCCTAGAAGGCCAATATTAAGAACCAATTAAAAAATTCTTGGCTCTGCATTTAAGAAAAACCTTAAATTTTAACTTCAGTTATACATGTACCAGGGTGTGTTTTTTTCATGCATTTGGTCTGTAAATGCTCAATAAATGCATGTGTTAGATTTTCTAATGAGAAACAATATACATCTTGAATTATGAACACCAGACTAATTTTTTTTTAAGGGGATGCTGTCTGCCACACATGCTACATTGGAAAGAGGTCTAGCCATTACAGTTATTTTTTGACTTTTTACATATTTGTCCACTGGCAAAACAATTCAGTGTTCAATTGCAGTGGACTTAACAAAAGTCAATAGTCTAAATTTTTTATCTTCTCATTCTCAGAGATTTCTTACATTAAATGAGGCAGAATAAGTTTACTTGTAAATTAGTAATAAGCACAAACAAATAATGGATTTCTTTTTTTTAAGTAAAAGTAAGCAGGAAGGGTGGGTTTGCTGATAGCACTGTGTTTAACTACCGAAACAATGTTCAGCTGTAAAGTTGTGTTTAGCTGCATAAGCCACAGATGATATTCCTTCATCCTTTCTCAATCCAATGAGCATGTGTGACAGCCACTGATGGGACAGAAAGAAATTCAGCTTCCAACTCTCAGAAGTTTTTATTGTTTTTCCAGGTATTAATTATTTTCTGAGGTATAGGTAAATAATTTACTTACGGTGCAATCTAACAAACAATTCCAGTTTTGAAGGAAGAATTTTCTTTTTAAATGTCTAGCTCATAAAAAAATAAAATAATGAATTAATAAATAGGCACTTATATTATTATGTCACAATAGAAGCAGAAAATAGAGTTTTTTGAAAAATAATTCAGGTTTTGTTAAGAAGGAGTGTTTATTAAAATCTTTCCCATGTACACTGCCCTTCCCAGCTCTCTTTCCCTCCCTCTCCTTAACTTTAAATTTGCCTTCAAAAGGCATCAGTTACTTAGAACAAGAAGTCACACTGGGTGGCTTTGCTTTTCCCTTTCTCTGGCTGTTCTCCAGCAGAAGGACAAGATGGGGATCAGGGTAGTGAAGAGCACAGGACGCTGTAGAAAGGCAGGTTCATTTCTAGTTCTGTTAGAGGCCTGGAGGGGGCTGCTGGGCCAGTGAGCCTTAGAGCTAGTCAAGGAGAAAAAAATCAGTAAAGTGAAAGAGAGGGAATAGCTTCAGGAACACACCTGCCTCTTCAACCTTTCCTCTGACAGGAGAGGTAGCAGCAAGAGCTGGCAGGGCCAAAGATCTTTTTTGTCTTTCTGACTTTTTTGGCTTCAAAAATCATTGTCTTTTTCTGCTACCTTTCCTGAAGTGTTGAGAGTACTGCTGTCAAATATATCGGTAACTTTCTTTACAGACATGGATAAAAGTAGTAGTGTTTCTTCTGTTATAACCTAATGATATGAGAGCGGCAAGGATTGTAAGCAACAATAAAATTCTTCATAACACCACTAATGTAGCAGGAAGACAAGAGGATTTTTTATTCAGCATGCCTTAAAAGACTCATCTGACCTTTCCTGTTACACTGTGGCAAGTGTAATGGGAATTGTTAAGGGCACTACTCTCTACCTTCGTTCTGCAGAGGTTAACTGCTGGTCACCTCCTTCTCCTGTCACCCCTATACTCCACAGGTGCTGACTATTCTCTCTTAAGTGGTCTGGTAGATTGCCATAATTATCCCCAGAGCAATTGTAAGTGATATTTAGTCTGTGTTTGTTGCTTCTTGCTAGACCTGATGAAAGGATTCTGTATATGTATGTGATTATGCAAGCATATGTGTAAACATTGTCAAAACGTGGCAGCTAGAAAGTACCAGCAGCTAATAGAAATTGGTTTAATTATATTACCTTCTGTTTACAGTGTTTGCACATTGTCTGTCTACCTATCCTTCTTTCTACCTCTTTGATCTCCTATCTGCCATGATAGCATACAATAGCTTACAACATTTACATGCTTTACAGTGTTGTTTGTGATGAACTGTAAAGTGTTGTAAGTTACTTTTTTCCTTTATACCTTACATAAAGCAGTTATCTTTGATTCTTCATCTTGTATAGTTTTCCCCTTTGATTTCCTCCAGCCACAGAAACAGCCCTGGAAATTCTCTGTTTCAAAGGAATTTTTATTGTATAATAAATATCCATGTGTGTTGAAGCATATCAGCACAGTGGAGGGTTTTTTCATGAAGATGTTGCTAGACTGGTACAGCAGGACACAAGAGACATAAATGATCAATTAGTTACATAAACAATTGACAGTTATAACAAGTAATTTTGAAAATGCATCTCTTTCTTTTTATATACCTCAAAAGAAGAATAATATAATGCATGCAAGCTATGTTATGAGATGATTACAGGTAAGGTCATACTTCCGAGCAAAATTGAAATAAGACTGGATTACGTATTGTTCTTTTTCCCCCAACAGAGATGGGAATAGCTCCTATGAAAATAACTTTTTGTCAAATGAGAGACCAAAGAGAAGAAAATATAGGCATGAAAACCCACCTAGGCAAGTACACTCCAGAATGTGTGCACCTGGTCTTTTGCCAGAGTAGAAAATTTGAAAGAATGATTACAAAGTACTTGTGAGCACTGTATAGATATCCCCAAGCCAGCACTCAGAGTACTGACACAGTTGAGTTTTTGTTGTATGCCCAGGCTAAATTGCCAGGCTGAAAGGCAGGTCATGCAGACTAAACCCAGTGGGGTGTGGATGCCACCATACAGCTCCTGGGATCAGATGACTGTATCTATGTATTGCTGTTCCAGCCCTGCTGTACTGTGGTACCATGCTTAAAAGAAAAAGAATAAGGGAAAGAAAAACAACAAACCCCAATAAGACAAAAGAGTAATCAGAGGCAGCAGGCAAGTTCAGCATTGAACTAGTGATCATTTGCATTCTTTTACTACTCTTGATGTCATGGCATTAGCTACTGTGTATCACCACTTGGAGGAAATATCCAGACCTAGTTCAAAAGAGAAATTTGTCTGCAGGTAAGGTTGGTACAGATTTGATGGTTGTACTTGAATACAATATGTATTAATAGGTATTTTCCAACCTTAACAATTCTAAAGGGTTGTGCCAGGCCTTAAACATTCTTCCACCAAAATAAGCTTTGTGTCGTCAGACATCCATCTGTTTCCCAAAACAAAGTCAAAAATCTCTGTGATGTCATATTATACAAGAACAGAGTCACAGAATCATTTTGATTGCAAAAGATCTCTAAGATCATCAGGTCCAGCCTTTGACCAATCACTACCTCGGCAGCCAAACAAGACCCATAAATGTCACATACTGTCACGTCAGAATCCATATGTGTCATTTCTTAAACACCACCTTAAGGGTGTTTAAAAGTAGTATTAATCACTTATTAATATATACTCATTGTATAAACACTCATTAATAAATTTGTATAATTAAGAATGATGTCTCTATCACTTCCCTGGACAGTCCATTCCAATGCTTAACAATCCTTTCCATGACGAAATTCCTTCTAACCTCCCTTGGTGAAGCTTGTGGCTATGACCTCTCATCCTGTCAGTTGTTGCCTGACAGAAAAGGCTGCCCCCCACCTGTCTGCAGCCTCCTTGCAGGTAATTATAGAAAGTGATAAGGTTTCCCCTGAGCCTCCTTTTCTCCAAACTAAACAACCCAGGCTCCCTCAGCTGCTCCTCACAGGACTCTCTAGACTCTTTACAGCTTTGTGTCCTTCCTCTGAACATGCTCCAGCAGCTCAATGCCCTTCCTGCAGTGGGGGGCCCAGAACTGAGCACGGGACTCGAGCTGAGCTCTCACCAGTGCCCAGTACAGAGGGACAATCCCTGCCCTGCTCCTGCTGACCACGCTATTGCTGATACAGGTCAGGATACCATTGGCCTTCTTGGCCACCTGGGCACAGCTGCCTCCTGCTCATCCGCTGTCCTCCAGAACCATGCTGGCTGGGCCTATTTCCTTGGTTGTCCTGTTTTATTCTGTGATCATTTATGGGCTTGAATCCTCCTTTTGAACAGGTGAACACCATCTGTCTCCAGCAGTCTTGGAGCCACATAACCTACCCCACAACTGAAAAATCCAAAATTTCACAAACAACATCAGTCTTTAAGCCACATGTTGATTACGTGGGTTTCTCTTGTGACCTTTTGACATTCTTCCTTGATACCAAAGGAATTGAGGAAAACATCACCTGTGCTCCTGACCCTTGAACTTGTCTCCCTAGTGCCCTGAAGTCCTTTCTGATTCCCCTAGGATTTATCTCATCAATGTCCTTGTCGCCAACCTAGACAACCAGCTGTGAGTAATAATTAAAGGTCTGAATTTTTCCAGGGAGTCTCTTTTCTGGGCCCCAGGAAAGCAGAAGATTTCCCTGTGGGACAGGTCCAGTTGGCATATAGAACCCTCAATTCCCCTCATATATGAGTTTCCTACTACAATTATCTTTTATTTCTTAACACCTGTAGTTGTGATCCATCTCTTTGACTGACTTGTTCTGGTCAATGCCCCAGGTAAACCTACATCTCCACTGTCATTTGCCTGACACTCAATTTCCAAAGCATCATACTTATTTTGTAAAGACACTTAGGAAGGTGAAGGAGGCCAGGAGAGCATAGACAGTTTCATACCATGATACAATACCATGCAAATAAGTTGCAGCACTGGAAGGCTTCTGTTTAACCTTTAATATATATACATATTCAATGAATTTAAAAGCAATTATAGCAGACAAATTAGACCTCACATTCTAGAAAAGTAGCTTTTATCTGGAATGTACACTATCCTTTCTGTAACAGCAAAAGTTTAATAGTGTTCTAATACATTTTTAAATGAACAATTTAGATTTAGTTTGAGACCTCAATATTGTTGTCAGGGAAAGAGAGCAGAGAGATTTTTTAGACTGACAGGATCTCATAAATTCCTATTATTATTCATAAACTGGTCAAGAAAATGCGTCTCCTAGAAATTTTATAGAAAATACTTTGAGTTATAAAAACAACAGTAGAAAATAGGAATTATAAGATCCCCTCTCCACTGATCCACAGAGAATGGATTCTTGAAGTCCTCAACTGCAAAGTCATGGATTTTCACTTCAAGGTTTTAACACAGGAGGTTTCCAGTTTGATCCTTATGTGTCATTCTAGCCTAAGGCTGTCGTTAAGACATATTTGTAAAAGTGTACAAAGCAATGCAGAGCAAAATGCAGTTTGAAGAAAAAACAAGTCAATTGTTTCATAGAAAAAGACAACTGTAATAAGTCATGAAGAATTAATATTAATTTACAACTGTGTGGAAACAAAACAGAGAAATCATGCCTGAGGCGATGACCCTCCAGATGCCCTGTTTATTTTCAGAGCTGTTTTTCTTCCTAAGCTCTGTAAAGATATTAAACAAAAAAAATTGTTTTTTATACAAGAGATATTTCTAGTAATTTCAGGGAAAATGATTGGTATTGTTTCATTCCATAAGTTTATAGACAGCATTAATTTTTTCCTGTTCTTCTCTAGGATTTTGTCACTGCTGAATCTCTGAGGGTCCTCAGAGTACTAGATAGTTATTTTTCTTTGAAAAGATATGTACACATAAGCAGAACAGTCTCAGCAAACAGAATAATTTATATTTTATGTTTTGTGGTTCTGCATGGATCTAATTCTGAAGTAATTCTGTCCTGTTTGGCTCTTCTTCCTCTCTGGTAATTTCCTGTGTTGGCATATATTATAACTACACCAGTGTATTGATTTGCTGAATATCTCTCCTATTTGGAGGTGCATAGTCATCATTTGCTTCTTGCAGCCATGATGATGGCTGGGATTTTATCACACCATCTGTTTGAAGCTTAGATCTTCCTTGAAGACTGGAGGAAAAATATCATCAGAGCTGAAATATTTTTTTTGGTCAAATGTGTATTATTAAGATGTATGAGGCAGAACCTGACAGATCATCCATAATCCATTTTTCAGCAGTAGAAGCTAATTACACTGATCCTTCAAGTGAGCCTCAAGATTCCTAGAGAGAGTACATTTGATAGTTTTTCACTGGACAACTCTCTGTGAGAAATCCTTAAACTTGATATTAAAGATATGCTTCATAAGATTCATTGTGTTGGATAATAAATAAGAGGAAAATTCTGGTGGTATTAGGAGGTGGGATTTTATTAAGATAATTATTTGGAGAGATACTGCAGCTGTAGTGAGGATTGCAGCTTTGGGCATAGTGACTGGCTGCTGCTGCTGCTTGCTCTATACTTTCGTCTGTTGTTGTCTGTTCCCCATTTTTTAAGTGCATTCAATTTGGCTTGCTAGAAGAGGAGATCAGCTTAGTTAAATAGAATCTGTTGCACCAATTTCAAGATCAGTTCTTCATACATTATAATTTTGTGACATTTAAAACAAAAGTTTTCAAGTGATTTCTCTGAATATTTTTTACTTACAGTAAAAGAAAGTTTTATTTTCACTCAAAACCAGATTCGAACAATTTCTGGAACTCAATTTTTCATGCTTTTTGATACAAAATTTGGTAAAAAACAAAAGTGGATAACTTTTACATTGAGATTATTTCTGTATTTTCCTCTGCAGTAAATAACCTGGTACTGATTGCAAGACCTTTGTGTACTCTTTGTGAAGCACAAAGTCTATGAAAATAAATGATTTATAAACAAGTATTGAATGTCTATGTACAGGAAAGAGTTGTACAATAAAGTTACAGAAACAGCTTCAAATCTGTAATTTCCTATCATCTCAATAACTGGTTTTGTGCCATCTTTAATGGGGTGTCATGGTTTCTGGGGAAGCCTGCACATATTTTTAATATGCACTTGATAGCTACAAAGATTTATATGATGTCTCTAATGGGAAATTGGTATATTTTTCATTCCTTTTGAAACCTGGCTATCACTTACCTTAGAGAAGGAGTTCATGTCTCCTACTTTTAAACTTTCACAGTGTAGAACGTTTCTACCCGAACTAGCCACTGCATGGTCCTTTCTAGTTGTTGCTCAGTAGAGACAAAGAGTCACTTATGGATAGGTTCCATTTATTTTAGATGCCCATTTTGACATGAAAATAATATATTTAGGAAGTGTGTACTTCTTCTCTATTTACTTGAAGTTTAGGATGACTAATTCAGGAATATAAATCTGCAGTTTGTGCAGTCACATTTGATACAAAGTCCACTAAAGGAAGTCACTAAAGGAAACTTCTGTGCTGTCTTTGCACTTAATAATCTCATTGCACAGACCTGCCTTGGAACAATTTCTGTCTTTCTTGCTTGCTTCTGTGTTTTAATCCAGAATGATGCAGTTATTTATCCATCCAATTCTATTATTAGCTTCAGTGTTTCTCCCTTTTTTATGTTTGCTGCTGATTGTGAAGGGAGGTAGTAAGCATTCATTTACTAATTGTCTCTTATTAATAGCCAATCCTGATAGTGAAGGAAAACAAGCATTTCACTTCCTCAGTTTTTTCATTTTCATTTCCTCCTCATTAATGCATTGCTCTTGTCACTCAAGGAAGACCTCCAGATAAGAGTTAAAACCAGAGAAGGCCAAGACTGTTTTTCTTGTTTTGTAGAAATCTCTTCCCATTACCATATACATTCCTAGATGTAAAACGTTTGGCAAGGATGAGATTTTATTTTTTTTTCCTTGAGGCTTACAATAAGAAAGCAAAATCTGGAGTAAACAGCAGCCACAAATTCTTTTCTCATTTTTAACTGAGAGAGCCTAGCACTTCTGAATTGTTTAGGACCTATTAAATTTCAAACTTAGCTGCACTTCTTTCTGTATACAGTAGAAAACACTGTATATTGTTTTAGGATCTGTATCTTTAAGGTCTTGAAATCTGTTCTGGCATCTGAATCTCATTACAGTAAAGGAGACAATGCAGTACTTTGAAACTGTAGTGCAGTTTCTTTGAAATCTCAAAATACTCTTATTTTAAATCTGTATCTGGGGCTGGGTGGAGGAAGATATATGACAAACACAAGAAGGACTTCAGCCTTCCATTTGAAAAGTCTGTATTAGCCCAGAGAGCTATAATTGGGTCACTGATAACCCATCATGGAGTAATACTCATGCAGGTAGAGTTTCAGTCTGAGAGGGACTTTGCACCTGAGAAGTCACTAGCAATCACAGTTTTCTTGGAAAGGTCATCTGGGGCTTAATTGCAATCATATAACAAGCTTTTTCATAGCTGTCACATTTTGTTGCACCCTCCTGGAAATAGGTAGCAAAATGTTTTTTCTCACATTTTACAAAATGCTGCTGCAATAGAGACACCACTCCTGCCTTGAGACAAAATAATCTGTGGGAATTTCTAAGACTAACTTAGAAATTTCAGGAGCAGGGAGGGAAAGACAATTTTGGATGTTCAGATAGGTTTCTGTAGAAAGGAAATATATGTAGGGAAGAGCTGATTAGCTGGGTTTGCTTGCTAGATGGTCACTAAAGCTCGGCTCAGAAAATGGGTCAACAACAATTGCTTTCACTAGAGTCTTCTTGCCTCTGGGAAATATTTCAGTTTGAACACAAAAACTTTTGCAATGAAGGACATTTTATTTACAGTATTTAAATCCATTCCACATTTTAGTGGATCTTCAGTGGCAAGCAATAAATGTGCAAGTGATAACAAAAATGAAAGCTGTGATGGATTTCGTTGCTTTGGGTTGTTTTTGTTAAATGATAGACATACACCTAGATATGGAGAAGATTTTGGTGTATATTCCAGCAAGGAGGACTCCTCTGAGAGGAAATGGACTAATCAAGTCAAAAGGGTTGATTTAATGCTACATTATAAATCAATAAAGCAAAGTCATGAGATTCACGCAAATTATATTAATGAAGATATTTTTGAGACTTTTGCTCCCTTTGCTCCCCACACACTCCCTTTGAATCTGAAACAACATAATTGGAATGGGGACTTATTTAGCACTATTTTAATGGGGCTGATTATTATTTCAGCATAAGAATTGTTCATCACAGTAAGGAGGTCTAACATAGCATGAACTGAGACCATTAAGGTTCACAATTAGGGTAGTCATTTCAGGTCTACTGTAATATTTTAATGCAATATCTATCAGAAGCTACAGTGAAGGCAAAAAGTATTCACCTGAGAAGTTTATTTACTATTTTTTTTGTATTGTCCAAGTAATATAATAAATACAAGAATAATTTATCTTTTTATTTCATTGGAGGTTTTCTAGAGGATTTTTTATTAGTTAAGAGAAACGTCAAGTATGCATATAAATCTACTACACAGGAAACCTATTAGAGCCACATTCCTAATATATAGGTTCAGATCACAGGTGGTGAAACAAGAAGAAACAGTAAAAATATAATTACTCCTATTTCTTCTTAAACCCACTGTCCTTCACAGAAAACAAATGGATTCTGATTTTAATTGCACATTAGATTTTTTCTGTTTCTTGATCTGAGTTTCATTCTGTGGGACTGAGAGACAAACCTTCCTTGGTCCTCATTCTGCTAGAAATACGTTCTGAAGACCTGGAAAATAATGTTCTTTTGTCCATTTAAAGCCCTAGAAGGGACTCCAATAATTTCAGTGTTACTGGGGCAGTGGGGCTGATTGCCTGACTGTAAGAGTTACAATGTTTCATACTGTTATGCGGAGCTTTAACGGATTAATTTGCTTAGATGTCAACAGATTTTAGCTCTATCAGCTCCATGGAAACATAACAGAGTCGGAGCACATTTGAATTAAGTCCTGAGATAGTCTTCTGTGCTTTTTCTGATATGAGTAGAAACCCTGTAAATAAAATACAATGAAGGGAACGTAACCCAATAATAACAATGTACAGCAATCAAAAATATTCCATAGTATAAGCAGTGAGATTCTCCTGGAAATGGATTGAGAAATGCATCCATTTGAGTGATCTGCACAGCTTTCATTAACCTCCATTAAAAAAGAGCTAAAGAGTTGCAAGGGAATTAAAGAACTGCACAAATACCATAAATATCAAAATGAGGTACGGATGCCCTTTTCTAATTCCATGAACTTATTTCAACCTGTTACATATTGATTGAAAAATATTTGTACAGCAGCACAGTAGCAATTTGTCGCTGTACCTTCTGACAAAAAAAAAATCACAGTGGTGCAATTTAACAGTAAAAGAATAGCCATTCTTTTGGTGTCCAATGGTACATTTTTTCTATTATTACTGAAACTTGCTTGTAAAATATTGTATCTACTGTCATCTCTTTCTACAAAATGAGTTTCAATTAACTGCATAAAATTATATTTATCCAGTGAGTGGTTTCAGAAATCCTTAATTCATTGAGATGTTTGATGTATTGTTTTCTTTTTCTTTTTCATTTCTTTTCTTTTCTTTTCTTTTCTTTTCTTTTCTTTTCTTTTCTTTTCTTTTCTTTTCTTTTCTTTTCTTTTCTTTTCTTTTCTTTTCTTTTCTTTTCTTTTCTTTTCTTTTCTTTTCTTTTCTTTTCTTTTCTCTTTCTCTCTTCTTCTCTTCTCTTCTCTTCTCTTCTCTTCTCTTCTCTTCTCTTCTCTTCTCTTCTCTTCTCTTCTCTTCTCTTCTCTTCTCTTCTCTTCTCTTCTCTTCTCTTCTCTTCTCTTCTCTTCTCTTCTCTTCTCTTTTTTTCTATGAATTACGTTATGAGTGGAGATTCTTGCTTTTATTGAATTTTAAACATCTTCCTTGTTAAATAATGCATAAAATTGCTTTTCAAGCTTCTTTTCATATTTTTTCTTAATCTCTAGCACAAAAATACTTGACCTATGACCTAGGTGCTGTACATGGCTCTCAGGAAAATCGATTTCATTCTGATTTTGATATTTCATGCCTGTGTTGCAGCTCACATTTTTGGGTCCTGTGTTCAGTGTTAGAGCTGGTTGGTGTTTGGGCACAGAGCAACAGAGGATTGAACGTCCACAATACCAGTCTCATTCTTCCTCATGAACTTCTACAGTATTTGCCTTCCTGTTTCAGGAACTTTATCCAACACAAGAAAGCAGCTAAGAAAATTAGAATGTGTATAAAAGTTGGATGTATAGTGTAGATGCTGAATACCCTCTAGTTTTGTAGAGTGGAAGAACAGAATTCAGACTCCTGCCCAAGGAGATAGATATCAGGTGGTGGGGGGACACGACCCTATTTTAATTTCTTATTTTGTTTATAAAGCATAGTGACCAATTTTGTTAATTTATTCCTCACTCAGAAAAATAAGAAGACAAAATCCTGCTTTTTGCTTTCATTTCTTTGCAGGTCTCATAGCATTTATCTATTTTCTAAAGCTGCGTCACCATTTTTCACTTGCAGTCTGTTTGTTTTATACAGTTATTTGCTGTAAAAGGAAAGACAGGAAAGAAAATAAATGTTCAAAAACAGAATGGAAAATGATAGGCAGATTTTTTATTGTCTTACATCACATGACTTTAAGTGATTCTGTCTGGTCTGAGCTATGATTTCTGAATGTGTGTAATATGTACATCTTCCTTTCTAGACATACTCCAATCTATGTTTATAGAATTGCTTCACTTCTGCTTTCTGAATGCTCCTAGTGCATACCATTTTCACTGCCTTTCCTACAATAATTCTAGGATTAAAATGTTTTCTTTAAATTGCACTGCCTTCACTATGGTAAGTTTTTAATCATGCCATTATTGTCTGCTCTTTTCACAGTTTCTTCTTTATTCCTTGCATTTTTTACCTCACTCTATTGTAATCCATCAGTACTGCTCTCTTTCCCCATCCTATTCCATTACTTTAAGCCATTTTTCCTTCTCTCTCACAATCTAAGTATATAAAACATCATTTGTCTTATCTATCTCTTACTAAAAAAAATATTTGCAGTCTTTCACTGGAAAGAGATTCCCCATGTCAGGGCATTTTCTTTTGTAATCTTTTTTTTTCTCACTCATGAGAGCCTCACTACATGCATCCAAGGACTACATGAGGGAAAATTTATATGAGCAAGGTCAGTCTGTCAATGCTTTGTGATATTCTTGGAATTCATGTATTTTTGTTCATTTTAAAATGTCTCTTGTGCTTCATTTAAGTTTTATATTAATACACTGAAGAAAACGTCCCTGGTACTCATGTATTAATGAAGCTTATTTTGTGTCCTTACAGAAATTTATCACAGGGATAGGGTGGGAAAGGAAAGGTGCGGGAAGGTGCGGAAAGGTGCAGAAAGGTGCGGAAAGGTGCGGAAAGGTGCGGAAAGGAAAGGAAAGGAAAGGAAAGGAAAGGAAAGGAAAGGAAAGGAAAGGTGCGGAAAGGTGCGGAAAGGTGCGGAAAGGAAAGGAAAGGTGCGGAAAGGAAAGGAAAGGAAAGGAAAGGAAAGGAAAGGTGCGGAAAGGAAAGGTGCGGAAAGGAAAGGAAAGGAAAGGAAAGGAAAGGAAAGGAAAGGAAAGGAAAGGAAAGGAAAGGAAAGGAAAGGAAAGGAAAGGAAAGGAAAGGAAAGGAAAGGAAAGGAAAGGAAAGGAAAGGAAAGGAAAGGAAAGGAAAGGAAAGGAAAGGAAAGGAAAGGAAAGGAAAGGAAAGGAAAGGAAAGGAAAGGAAAGGAAAGGAAAGGAAAGGAAAGGAAAGGAAAGGAAAGGAAAGGAAAGGAAAGGAAAGGTGCGGAAAGGAAAGGTGCGGAAAGGAAAGGAAAGGTGCGGAAAGGTGCGGAAAGGTGCGGAAAGGTGCGGAAAGGTGCGGAAAGGTGCGGAAAGGTGCGGAAAGGTGCGGAAAGGAAAGGAAAGGAAAGGAAAGGAAAGGAAAGGAAAGGAAAGGAAAGGAAAGGAAAGGAAAGGAAAGGAAAGGAAAGGAAAGGAAAGGAAAGGAAAGGAAAGGAAAGGTGCGGAAAGGAAAGGAAAGGTGCGGAAAGGAAAGGAAAGGTGCGGAAAGGAAAGGAAAGGAAAGGAAAGGAAAGGAAAGGAAAGGAAAGGAAAGGAAAGGAAAGGAAAGGAAAGGAAAGGAAAGGAAAGGAAAGGAAAGGAAAGGAAAGGAAAGGAAAGGAAAGGAAAGGAAAGGAAAGGAAAGGAAAGGAAAGGAAAGGAAAGGAAAGGAAAGGAAAGGAAAGGAAAGGAAAGGAAAGGAAAGGAAAGGAAAGGAAAGGAAAGGAAAGGAAAGGAAAGGAAAGGAAAGGAAAGGAAAGGAAAGGAAATTAATTTTGCAGCAGTGAAGACGCCAAATAAGAATCCAATACAATCTGCAGCAGTTGTGAAAGGAAGGAAGTTATTTTTACACCTCTTTTACTAATGATATGTTCTGTGAGGAACTAACTTGATTTGCAAGAGGTCACACAGCAGTCTGGTTGAGATGCAATCTTGACTTTCTGACTGTTGTTAACACCAAAAAAATTACTTTGATAATGAAAACTCATTTTTAGTGTGCATAAAATTTGTTAATAATAAATTGTAAAGCCATTGCTCAGTCAAGCTTTGCCAGAAATCCTTGCTAGTAAGTTTGCAAGTTAGTATTTAGCACCATTGTCAGATACATTAGTTTTTCACTTTGTAGTAAAAAGAGATAGCATACCACTGTTCTTTTCACATTAAATCTCCAACAGATGAAAGATATTACAATGAAGAAAAAAGAGATAGAAGTTAATATGAATATTTAAATAAAAAATGTATGATCAATGTATTTAACCTGATTTAAAGTCAAAGGACTGAAAATTAATTCTGAAAGTCAAACACTTTGAACCTTTCCTTTGATGTTCTATGTCAGTCTTTGTGAATTTTGTAAGTCTAGTAAGCATTCCACTACATTTACATAGGAGGATGTTGTCAAAAACTGCTGTTTCTTTCTTGTTTATTTTTCATAATATTGTTTCAAAATACTGAACTAAGAATTCTGAACTAAGATCTAAATAGAAGAAGACTAATAACCAATCTTATTTGTGAAGGAATATCAATAAACCAGCATTTACCCAATAATTGATTTGTTGTAATTTATTTTCTTAACTATTTTATTTCCTTCAAGTAATGTACAGGCATTCAAAAACACTATATATAAATTCCTGAGGGGTGTTTGTGGGAGGATTCTAGTTTTTGAACATGAAGCAACTACAAATATCTGCATCATTTAATAGTTCCAAATGTAAAAATTAGATTAATGAATTTCCTAATCAGTGTGAAGCCATTTGATAGCAAAAGGAAAATTTGGAAGGATAGAGTCCTAAAAATAGTCTTCCATTTTGAACTAATTTTATAAGCCCAAATGCTTGGATTACTGAATTTGAAAAAGGTTTTTCAAGTCATATATTATGCTGCTTAAAATCTTTGCAAGATTAAGAGATTAAGTAGTAAATGGCTTTTTTTAGATATCCTGCCTTCGCATGGATATTTTTGTTTTGAATTTCTATTTGCATTCAAATTTGAAAACAAATGCCTGAAATACATCTTCTCTCTTTTCCACACTCCACAACTCCTTTTGGATTTCAAACAAATTCAAAAGATGTGTGGCAAAATATTACAAGGTTACATAACCTTTCTGTAAAGCTCTTGTAATGTAAATTTGACCTTGGATTTATCTGGAATCCACATAATGAAAGCTAGAGGTTCTTTGCAAGAGAATAATGAAAAGTAAAGAAAGTGAATATAATCCAGATATAGTTCATAATGTAATTGTACCAAGGCAAATGTCTTGCCATGGTGTGAGTTTAAAACCTCAAATCAAGTGAAGGTCATTTAATATTTCTAGACATTCCCTAAAAATATTGAAACTTCTATGGATGATTGAAATATACATAATTCTATGACTTCTTCTTCTATTCAAAGATATTTTTAGTTCTAGTTAAATGCTGCTTGAAATATTCTCTACTATAATTTTTATTAAAGTTATATGACTTTTAATTTCTTAACAAACAAACTGGAAGACTATGAAAAATGTGCTTAAATTTTTTCTGAAAGCAGCTATGTAAAATCAATTTCTATTATGTTTATACATTCCCTTTTGCATTGTTGTACTTCACAGAAAAAAGATAAAATATGTTATATATACTTTTTTCATATCTTCCTGTACTCTCTGTTCATATATATTTTTATGTATGTCTGTATTTTTCTAGAAGTTTAAATGATTTGGTAAGCAAGAATCAATCCTCATATATATGCTAGCCATACTAATATAACTTATAGTCATTTATTAAAAAAATTGCAATAAATTGTTTTGTAAAATAAATTAGGTGACTAACATGTGTTCATTATTGTTTTCATAATATTATTATTTTCCAGTGCAAAAGATATCATTCAAAGAAAGATAGATTTTAAGAAACTGATTCAGGTGGAGTTTGCAAAGGTCACATTGGGTTTTAAGTGAAATCCTACTTATTTCATGAACAAACACAAATACATGAGGAAGTTCCCAGTATACATTAACTGCAGAGGACTTTGAAATATGAGGAATTTGCTTGAAATGCAAATTACAAAGAGATGTCACTTACATTGTATTCTTGGAGAAATGCAGCTATATTTTGTGCTATTCCTCAATGTGACTACATAACAGAAAGAAAGTTTAATACTGAAGTAAGGCAGCTTGAGAGCAGGGAACCTTGGATATATTGGTATAACAGATATACTAGAGTCTGAGTCAAGCAATAAAAAAAAAAAAAAAAAGAGGAAGTACTAATGGATGAGCTCTAGAATTTCAGTCCATAAAGTTATATCTGATAATTATAGCTTCATTAGCAAAATAAGACAAGAAACTTGTTTTCAGTTTTATTAGAAAGCTTGACTACAAAAAGAATATATATATTTTAATTCAATAGTTCTGGAAATAAAAAATAAAAAGAAACAAAACCAATGGAAACAACTTTATAGCATATTGTTTTCAGATTTTTGAAAATAAATTAACAAAGACCAGGCTGGAAGGGACTTTGAGTCACTTGGTCTGAAGGAAGATGTCCCTGCCCATTGCAGGTTGCAAAGTTGAAACCAGATAATCTTTTAGATCCCTTCTGAGCCAAATCACTGAGTCATTCTATAAAATAATTTAATTTAATTTAATTTAATTTAATTTAATTTAATTTAATATAATATAATTTAACTTAATTTCTGAAAATCCATTGAAGCCCAGAAAGCAAACCATATCCTGATCTGCGTCAAAAGCAACACGACCAACAGATCGAGGGAGGTGATTGTCTCCTTCTACTCTGCCCCTATATGAGATCCCACCTGGAAAACAGTGTCCAGGTCAGGGGCCTCCAACAAAAGAAGGATGTGGACATGCCTGAGCAGGTCCAGAGGAGGGCCATGAAGATGAGGAGAGGGCTGGAACAGCCTCACACAGAAAGCTGCATCAGTGTTCAGTTCTAATAAAGGTGTGCTGGCAGTTTCACTAGCTGTTGCTAAATCGCCCAAGGATTGAAACAACAAATGTGAGAAGTCCTAGCAGCGTTTATATTTTAACTATTGAAATTGCCTTTTCCAGAAAGAGTGTTTTCCTTTTCCATGTAACATACATTATGGTGCAGTGGGAATGTTCATTATTTGGCATGGGTGCTCTTTGAGATGTGCATGCAGTTGCTGTACCAATTGTCACCTGAGAAAATCTACCAGGTTTCATATAAGACTTTTTGTAATGAGCTGGCTTTTGATATTGATTCTCTTGTGTATTTTTTTGATGGAAGGGAGGTTAAACCTGTGTTTAAACATGACAGCTGTCCCAAAAGAAAGAAACTGTAAATGAATAAACCCTTGAAAATAATGTGTGACCTGTTAGGAAAGTACGGATATTCGTCTTGTGAAATGTTTCAGCCTTTTTAGAGGAAAACAAGGTTAGCATGTATACGAGACTTTATATAAACTTGGAAAAAATATAAATCCATATGCTTTCTAAGAAGAGACACTTTATTACAGCTAAGAAAAATGTGTTGATCTACACTGTAGTGATTAAACCATTTGTCAAATACTGTTACTGTTTGTGACAACATTTACAGGTCACAGAAAAAAGTTTACATCTCCCAGTAGAATCAGATATGTGAAATGGAATTTATCCCCCTGAATTAAGGAGACTGATTGAAATGGTTAAATTAGTCAAATTATATTAAACTTTTTCAAATTCTTCCCCTCTGTTCCATCTTCCAAAATACAATACTTCCCCCCCTTCAAAAAAATACAGTAAAATAATAATAGAATTATGGAATATCCTGAGTTGGAAGGGACTCACAAAGATCAATTAAGTCCAACTCCTTGTCCTGCACAGGACCATCGCCAAAAGTCACACCCTGAGCCTGAGAGCATTGTCCAAATGCTTCTTCAACTCTGTCAGGCTGGTGTTGTGACCACTTCCCTGGGGAGCCTGTTACAGTGCACAAACACTCTTTGGGTTAATAACCTTTTCATGATGTCCAGCCTAAACCCCAAACCCCCTCTCACACAATTTCAGGCCATTCCCTTGGGTGCTGTCTATGGTCACCAGAGAGAACAATGCCTGCACCTCCTCTTCCCCTCAGGAAAGCCACTAAACAAGGTGTCTACGTGCTGTTCAGTAGAGCTGATTGTATTGTATTTTGCAGGGCAACATGAATGCTGCTCATACTCTTCCTCTTTCACTAGTTTTGCTTTGTGAGTCAGAAGAAAGATGAGCAGATGTGTTAGAAGTAGGGACCACTCACCTAAACCACTGAATTAGCTGCATCACACCCACCTTGAACCTCTGTATCTACTTTCAGCAGAAGGAATTAGAAAGTCAGGGTGATGAATCTTGGTGCTTAACTTTCTGGCACTGCAGTATCAAGTGTCACAAAATCTGAAATTCATTGCTGGATTTAAACTGTGACCTTTAGAAAGTCAAATGTTCTTACAGTCCTTGCTGCAGAGTGCATGAGTGTAAGCTCTCTGATGAAAATGTGGTTGCCTGTAGTTCAGGGTAAAACGTGACCTCTAGTTTTACAGTGACAAGCTTGATGCTCAGTTCCAAAATTCTCCTGCAAGACTTCTGGATTGATTATCCTTTTCGCTTTAGCAACAGGCAAATTGACTGCTTCAGAAAAATCAAAAATAGCTTTTTTTCTGACATATTAGAGTAAGAAAATACCAGATATCCTTTAAGAATAAGAAATGTGATTTATATTGGAACAAACCAAAGTGTTCTACTAATGTGCAGAATACATGCCTGATGAGAATAATTAAGAGATTTGAAATAATATTACAGAATACAAAATACTGAAGCAATAAAATCTATTGTGATGCTTATTCCCCTATTTATTACTATTCCTTAAAAACATAAAAAAGAAGCAAATATGTTCCTGATATGTTATATCTGTGCTCCATGTTACCTTAGATTGATGACTGAATGTGTAACAGGTTATTACTATGGAAAATTATCTAGCACATTTGCTAATTATGAGGAGTATAAACATTAACATTTATCATTTTAGGCAACAGACAGTGCATGACCATCCAAAACCTGTAATGCACTAAGGCTTTGAAGACTAAGAACAATCAGTACACAATTTCAGTGGGATACTTCTTATCTGTCTGTAGACATTTCAGAGTGAACGTGTTTGTCTGATAGATATGCACTTTTTTTTTATCAGTCAGGAGTAATTTTGAGTCCTGTTTGGGATTTCTTGTTGTTGTTTTATTGGAGGGGGGGAGGTCGCTTGTTGGCTTGTTTTGTTGTTTTTTTGCAGTCAATTCAACCAGTGTATTCTAGATGTCTGCTTTAAAACAATACATTCTGTGCTTTAGTGATGCCTATTTTCCCTAACAGCTGTAAAAGTAACCTGGGGTACTACCTCAGATGTCAAAATCTGCGTATGATCTGTGAATTCCTAATTTTAGGTAAATTTTAGGTAAACAGATACACGGACTTTCTCTTCCCTTCCTCTCTTTCACCCTGTGAAAGACCAGTGCCCAGAAATCCTAAACAGTTAAGTATAGTGTGTGTACAGACCAATTCTTTATCATATTTAAAAACTCTGATTAATAATTGTCAAACTGTACCAACATGGTGATCATTCTGTGCATTCACAGTGAAATCAGTGCACCTCTGACATTCTAGAATTACTGTCTTTTCACAGATGAATTGTCCATGCACAGTAGATCTCTTTGAAGTATCAGGCTTCTACAGCTTTTGTAACCACATAATATGGTCAGTTTGGATTTCATGAAGGAGATCTGTGGAAGTTTTTACCTTGTGGACAAAAGAGAGTGTCTTTTCTTTGCCTTTTGGAACTATATTTTATTATGTCCTTTACATAATAAAGTATATTATATATATATACTTAGGTAGATAGATAGATAGATAGATAGATAGATAGATAGATAGATAGATAGATAGATAGATGATAGTGTCCTTTACTGCAGCTGTTAAGACACCCACAAGAATACACTTTTCTTCCAAGCTTTTTCAGTATGAGTCAGAGTTTAATGATGACAAAGATAAGAACCAGTCTGCAAAGAAAAAATGTTACAGCAAGCAAAATTTATGCTTTAATCAGCATCTTCTTCATCTGTTGTGATTCACACATTTTTGTTTCTGCGAAGTGCAAAGCAGTTTTACTGTAAAATAAAATGGCTTTTGTTTGTCTGGTGTCATGAAATAGCTGGGGAAAGGAAGGAGCACTTCAGCAATGCTTCTGCAGTTGTTTTTCAGGTAGTGAAAAACAAAGTAGAAGGAAAGGTGAAAGAAAAACACTTATAAGCTTCCCTTCTTTCCTTCAGATAACAATAATTCTATATAGATCTAGCTCTGCTTCATGGCTGATTCCCTCTGACTTGCAATGCTACGCTATCTTAAAGCATGTTCAAGGAGGTTAACAGGAAGCCAGGCCTTCTGTTTGACATATGAGTTAAAGCATAAACACAAGACTGAGACAATCTGGTTTTCCACATATTCAGATAGTTGAAAAATTAATACGATGTCAAATGAGACAATGTATGTTTATTAATATATAGTAGTTTTTTGTCATTTTTCTTTTCCCAGGACCTGCATAAAAGCAGCCTTTGCAACACAAGTGAGTTAGAAGTTTTCTGCCTTTCTGTTTTCTACTGCTTGCATACAGGTAAAATGCTTTCTGTGACAAGTAATATATCCTGTTAGCACCAATAGACTCCATCCAACTTGGTTTAGTAGATCTGGGCCCATTGCAGACAAAGGTAAATTGAACGTGCAAGGAATGAAGGAGTATAATCTCTGTGAGACTCTATGCCCTTTCTTTTAACAACATGAAAACGGCTTCGAAAAATTTCAGCTAAAACTCACATTTTTTTTTCAGATTGATTGAAGAAGATTGGCACTATGATGGATTAGTATGTAGAAGATAATTAGGCTTTCTGCAATGCTATTTTAAGTGATAAAGTCCTGGTTTATTAATCCAGAATTGTAGGTAGGTTCACTCTTGCCTTTAGTGTTGCAGTTAAGGGAGGGAGGAGTCAATAAAGCTTTATAGGTATAAATCCATAAAGATGACAAGATAGTAAAATAATGATGGTATCTAGCGGCTACAGTTAATAATAATGACGCTAATAATAACCCTTACATCTCTTAAAGTGAAAAAAGCTACATGTAGTATGAGGCTTATCTTTGTAATTGTCAGTTAAGTAGGTTAAAGCAGGTATTGAGCCAAGTCTTTCTCATTTTCCCTCCAAATGGATAATTATACATCCAGGAGAAATATATAGGAGCTAGGGTTAAGATTAAAAGAGAATTTTTAAATCGGATTGCGAATGATTTTTATTTTTTTTAAAATCTAACTGTGGAATAATGGTCTTCCCTATGACAACAATTGCCATGGGGATTCCTTGTTAATACAAAAGATATTACCAAGTGGTAGGTAATTAAGAGTAAATCTTTTACTAAAATGGACTAAAGCTGAGTTATTATCCAACTGGAATATAACTCCTTCAGAGGTAGAATTCAGAGTATGGTATCTATAACGGGACAGTCAAACTATTATTCTGAAATACTGGATTTCAGTTTTTATGTATGTTTCATCCTTAGGAACTTGGGAAGCACCCTACTGTGCACTGATCTCTCACAAAGCTGGTTGAGGTATTCAGCAATACTGGTGCACCCAAGGAGGTCAATATTCCAATATATGTACAAGAAATTGTATTGGCTGCAGGGGAAGGTTGAGAGGATTAATATATAAGAGGTAAAGGGAAAAAGTGGTTTAAGTTCTCTTCAAACAGTTGCTTTAACCTGAGGCTTTAATCCCTGAGGCAGGATGCCAGATATTAACACTGGCAAAATGTAAATCAGCTCAAAGAAATTTTGATAAGTTCCTAAAACTGCACCTGTCTCACTTGTATTTTATCTCAATCATAGCACCTTAAACAAATCATCTGGCAATGCAAGCACCTTTTAGCTTTTCTGAGCAACAGCATTTATGTGAAGGTAACAAACACAATTTTAAAATATCTTAACTACAGGTATTAGCAAAGTACAGAAATATTAAGAAACTTCTCTCTGTTTACTTCTGGGTTATATAGACCCACAGGGACGCAGAAAAGAATTTACATTTAAACAGTTTTCTGTCTAATTTACTTTTAATCATAACCAGGGAAAGGAAAAGAAAGCTATTATTTTCCTTTTCTGTGCACAGGTGGTACATTTTGTGATATAGTGATTTGGAAAAGAAGGAAAAACCCTTCAAAACTTAGCCTAGTGATGAAGGATTTTCTCAGTAGGTGGGATATAGGAGACATATAAAAATCATTTCCTCACAGGCATAGAATGTCTTGGGATACAAAGGGTTATTGAGATTCAGTACAGCCTTCTGATCCATAGAAAAATTCAGGAAAGGCATTGCAATGCTAATTGTCCTTTACAGCAGTTTGTTTTTGGTGGTCTCAAAGGTACCTTTGAGCTAATCAACCCCTTCACACTTCTGCTGCATCTGCTGGTTCATTCATGCCTGTTAGAGGTGCAGCACTGAATTTCACATTTATGCTTACAAGGTCAACAGTGTTGTTATCACGCAGCCAGTTCATTAGACACTAGTAAAATCTATTTCAGAATGTAATGCGAGGTAAATTCACTAAATACAAAAGACTGGGGGGGAGAGGGAAACATACAGACACAGGAAAGATGGCATTATGAAAAATTATGCACTGCCATGCTGTGGGGCAAAGCTGCTTGCAAGTGCATCTGGCCATCAGCTACGGGTGATAGGCTCTGAAAATGGAGAGGCCAAATTAAGAATAAGAGTACATTTACATAAATTCATTACTAGCCAAGAAATGTATTACAAATATTTTAAAATCTAATGCAGTTTGTTGAAGACAGAAAAAGCAGCTTATGACTTTCAGTATATTTATCTGTATTTATTTGACAATCCTGAATTATTTTCTTGTATCACAAAACACATTTAAGTAAAGTTGTGAAACATTTTCAGACTCTTTTATTCTTTTTAAAATCTTTCTCATGCAAAATATCCATTCTTAATTCCAAAATTATTAATTTTAGGAAGATATGCAAAGTCAGTTTTGGAGGGAATGTGAAATAAATCACTCACAATAAAATTTCAGCTTAATATTAAATAAGCTGTGGGGGGAAAAAGAAGTCTTTTGAAAGGATCACATTGCCCTTGTTAGACTTTGAACAGATTCCTTAATAGCTTACATGAAGTTAAATGTCTCCTTTCCGAGCAAAACCTTTCAGTTGAGTTTGCTTCCTGAGAAGACTAAATTGCTTTCACTCATGAAAATATTTGATCTTCAAAATTTTTCTAAAGGAATTCTGGTTTTACATTCTCTAAGTGTATTTATAACAGAGTAGTACTGTTTTAGGAATATTATTTTGCTACTTACAGACTTAGAATAGCTTACTAACATTATCTAATAAAAAACTCACAATTCCCTTGTGAGAGGTGAGTATTAGATTCTAATTTGATGGATGTAGGTAATGAGCACAAAAACCATTGCTTTTGCCTAGAGCCACTGATGCAGGTAAAGAATAGAAAAATATTCTGAAGTTTCTGATCTCTCACCATAACTTTTTCTTTCTTATAATAAGATACTGACCCAGATGAAAAAAAAAAAAAAAAAAAAATAGAAATTTCTTAAAAAAGGAAACTGGTGATTTTCTCTTACTTTAGTGATGGTAGGAGTTAGTTCATTTCATAGGAAGCTTTTTGGAAGCTCATCACTTATAAGACTAGTGTACGTATTTCCTCACAGTTTGTAATTTCACTGAATTGTGAATCCTCTTTGTCTTCAATAAGGAGGGAAAAATTAACTTTTACTAACAGAAGACATTGAAATGGATTCAATACTCTGAATTACATTACCAGTACATTACCAGTAATCTACTCAGTCTGTCACATCATTTGTTGTTCTCTGTGCCATTTATACCTCACCCCCTATGCCTGAAATTCTGTACAGAAGAGATGTCAGGAAAAAAGAAAATACAAGAAACTGAGAGTAACTGTAGAATATGCTCCCTTCTAGGGCTTGCTACTAGCTCCACATGAAAATAAGAGAATGTGACAGATCATGAGAAAAGCAGTCCTGGCTCTATTCACCAACTTGCTGGAACCCTAACAATATTAGGGAGCTGGAAAAATATCCTTTTAACAGGTTTTAAAGTTCCATTTCACAGGCTGAAAATCTTTGAGCAGCTTGAATAAGTCTAAAAATCTCCTCCTTTCAATCTTTTGTGTACATTAATAATATACTGATCAAAGCCAAAATCTTTTTATCTAGGTGCTGTCTGGCAAAACAGACCTACACAGTTTTGGCCACCTTTAATTTCACTCAGGGAAAGAGTAGCCTAATCTCAGGTAGGAAAACAAAAAATCTAAAGAAAACGTGTCTCCAGATCAGGAGTTATCTTACACCTGCAGATGGCATTGTTGATCTTTCACAATTTTGCAAGTTGTCTGAGTAACCCATTATGAAAATGCACATCCACACACTCCGAGGCAGCTGGGCAGAGGTACTGATACATAGATTAAAATAAAGATCTACAAAAACAGTGATAATGGCTAGGAAAAAAATTGCACTAAAAATCTGATTGGCATGTTAGTTAATTAAAATTATCATGAAGGAAGAGCTTAAGGTCACATTAGGAATTACTTTCTGTGACAACTTTTCCAGAGTATTTCACTATGGGAGGAGGTTAACACCCAATTTATTCATAGTCAAATAACTGTATTTAATCTATTGATGACACGAGCTGATGAAGGACAGGGTGACACAGCAAACTGATGAAATCAGGTGAATGCATGAGGCTCAAATTTAAAGGCATATAGGTCTTGTATGACACTGTATACCTGCTTTGTGAGTACAGCAGTTAACAGTTTCCTCCTGCCCACTGGTAGTCTGACAAGGTCGAACCTTGATTATTCTGCTTTTACAAGTTTATGCTGAGGGAGATGTTAGCTTGCAGGATGTTTAAAACCTGGTATATTGGACATTTAACAGTAATCTTTAAAATCCTGACTGGATACAGCCAATCACTATTTTACAGCTTGGCTTATTATTTTACACTATACTGGGCAGTAATAAACTACTAACAAATCAGGGCTGCAGTATCTACATCATCATAAATGACTGCCTATCAAGAGACCAGATGTGCTGTAAAACATCTCTCTTCCTCAAAGCATCTCTTCAAAACTTCAAAGTTAACTAATTGCCTTTCTTAATTTTTTTATATCTTTTTAGATAATATCCTAATATTTAAATATTAGGATTTTTCTTAGTAGCAGATAATGAGAGAGAAATTGTTTATTCCCCTATCTCACAGGAGGAAGACATTTCTGGTTTGGATTTACTTTGAGAATTGCTGGTATCTTATGTTTCAGGATTTCTTTTTTTTTAATATTTTATCCTGGAGCAACTCCCACTAGTCTCTAGAAGACAGAGACAATTTCATGCCTCAAGAACATTTTTGTGGCATATGTTTCAGTAATTAGTATTCTACCCACACTGGTATTGAGAAGGAGTTCTTTAAACAATACTGCTAATAACACGTAAGACTAAACCCAAAAATAAATAGAATTTTATTAGACAATTCGCTACATGAATATAATTTAGAAAATTAGGAAACAATAGTAGTTGACTTTGAAGAGCTAATTTTGTAGTGATTTCAAGAGGAAATATTGAAGGGTTATCTACCACTGAAAGTCTTTGAAAGCCCCTTAATTCTTACAACTACTGGCTTATGCTACAAAACTTGCAACATTTTACTTTTTAGGTAAATAGGAGAAAATGACCACTTTACAGAGAAGAATCTTTATCTGAATTAACTTATCATTTGAAGATAACTTTTCTCATGATCTAGTCATTTTTATAGGTATGTAGAGGCTGAAGACATTGACTAGTACTATTCAAACTCCCTGTATTTTGTGCATTTCTGAATATGCAAATTGATTGCATAAAGGTGCCTTGAACTTTCAGAGAACTGCAGAGGTACTTGCATCTCTCGTTGTCCTTAGCTTATTTCCTTTCTCTTTAGCAAGAATTCCTCATGAGAAGAGAGCCAGAGCTGTTGTGCTGGGAATGCCTCTGGTACATAAGGGTGTTTTTTTGATGGGAAGGCTCTTAAACAACCTTTTTGACAGAATGCACTGTAAACATAATGAAGAAACTCACCAGATTGTTCAGTCTCTGCTAGTTGCCAAGTAATGATATTCAGTTGCAGATTTATGCAGAGTCACTAGTGAAAGGGTGATTATGTACAATCTGTCTTTTTACCTGGTCTTTATTCCTACATGGTTACAGCACTAAAATAAATCAGGCTAATGAAAAGAATCGTGTTTCAGGTACATTTTGAGAAGCTTTAGGCATTTAAATCAACACCTTTGTTGACTCTTAGGTGAAATCTTGGAGCCCATGTTTTAATTGCAGGGTGAAAACCAAAGAATACTGATTTGGTAATCCCCACTGTACAATTTCTAGAAGATGTTATTGAAAGAAAATGTTAGACATCCACATGCACCTTGAGACACAGTCTCTCTTTAAAGAATCTGAAAAGTTTCTAGCTGAATAACTTTATAGAATTTGAAGTGCACATTAAAAATGCAGTGCAGTACTTTGTAAATTCACTTCTAAAGTGTATTGACAAAAGGGAGTGAAGAAATTAGAGCAGTTTAGTTAATTTTATTTTTGTCACCTCAGTTAAAAAACCAGCACATATGCAGTGCTTTGGACATGAAAAAACCCTAAATTCTGTATAGCTCAGCCATGTGGGAAAGAAGCACAGCTCTAATTTGAGAAACAATACTGTAATTTAAGAATGCATGATGTCATTAACAAGGAAAGTAAGCCAAAAACTGCATAGTACAGAAATTGCTGCTGTATCATATATTACTAGTTTGTTACTCTAAACATAAGGTCCCTAAATAAAAAGAAATTTTAAATGTTCCTTCAGTGTTGATTTAGGCTTCTAATAAGTCATTTTAACAAGAAAACAGTATCAATATACACACCATTTTTCAATTAACTCTATAGGTACACTCTACTGATTGTCCCACTCTGTAATGCCAAGAGGTACTGATTCCACTGTAAGACTAGTTTAAGAGACATGTCCAAATAGGAAATTTCTGCTGTTCCACTTTATGTTGTATCCCTTTAATGCTAACAGGAACTTACTTTGTCCTAAAAAAAACCTGTGAGTGATAGTTTGTCTTGCAAATAAGCAGCAGAACAGAACAGGACTTGCAAGAGAAATCCAGGTTCAGAGTAAGCTTCAGCAATGTCATTTTGAATGCCTTATTATTCACTATTTACATTTCTGTGTAAATCTTTCCAAATTACTCAGGTTTTCTGCAGTGCTTATCCATGCAGTCTCAAACCCCCCTGCTTTTTGTCAGGGATATAAACTGTTTATGGCTGATTTCAAATACTTTCTTGAATGGATTATGTATTTGAGAGAAATCAGGTACAAAACTTGTTTTTCAGATGCCTTCACATTTGTGACATATGACATTTAATAATCTGATTGTGGTTCAGCCTACCAAATGTGCAGCAAACCATGACATAGCATCAAAACATAAAGCTAAAATATTAAATGTGTTCTTTGTTGGTCGCACACTGGACACAAGTATTGAATTCCAAATACTAATATTTGGAATTCAATACTACTATTACTATAAATTCTACTTCTCTGTAGTCACTGCAGTACTTTATAAATTCTTTATTTGGATTATTTAAGAAATTTTGATATGTTTCTGTAGAATTGGTGTCTCTTGTTTCCCAAGGCAAGAGACAACAGCAGTGTCAATATTTGTTAAGACTTCTTTTTAATATCCTGAATTTTATGGAACTGCTGAAACAGATTACAAATTTTAAAACTAAAATAGTCTGCTGGTCAGTGCATGTGAAACAGTGACAGCCTTGTCAATGACTATTTTGCAATACTCCCTATTGTAAGTAAAATATATGCAGGAAAATTAAAACCAAAACAAATCAGCCAAACAACTAAACAAATCCACATAAAACCTGTGGCCAAAACAAAAAAAAATTAGCTGAAAAAAATTCCTCTTGTACCTGGGGAGAACCTTACACATACTCTAAACCTCACAGCTGGTCAATATATTTTTTGTTTAATTATGAAATATGAGGTATAAGCTAATGGCACAAAAGTTCAGGACTGAAAAAATTATTGGTCTGTAGTGAAAGAAAGATTCTGGCATTCAGAACATTCTGAAGTTACACATTTGGAAATTGCAGTCCTTCTTTGCCCTACTGCCTGTTGCAGAGAAAATGATCTTGTAAAGCTTAATTTTCCTCTTCCTTTGCTTCCTACTGTTTCTTAAATATTTTCCAGAGCTTTGGGTTTAAATCTATTCTTAATAAAATAGTACAAAGTATTCTTTTTACCTGGTGGTAATGATCTCATGGAAATTAAGTCAGGATACTTCAAAGAAATGATATATGAATTTAAACATTTGTACATCATAGATTTATTTTTCACATGAAGGAAACAAATGCTGTTTGCAAAACCTTTTTTAAGCTCTACTTCCCATAAAGCAGCATTTTATATAGTCTAAATATCTCCACTTCATCCAAATTCCTTAACAATGGCCCATTTCTCTAATACAAGTGCGTAATAATTTTGAAAATATTTATCCAATCTCTGCTCCTTTCTGATACAAGTATTCACTGCTATTTTCTCCTAAAATGAGCTTGTCCCACATTAATTGTCAAAACTTTATATTTACAAACTAGCTAGGATATACTTTTCTCTTTTCTTTTTTCAAGGTTAGTCTCTTTCCCTTGCATGTTATTTCCTCAGTGCTGGTACCATATCCCAGTGCTTATTTAATTTGTCATAAATTCACAGGAGTTAAAGAAAGAAAGGATCTATCAGGTCATTTTGTCTGCCTCTGTGTCCATTTGGGATTGATCCTTATTGTTCATTCACAAATGTTTTGATCAGTGTAAGATCAGTTAAAATGTTCCATGTGCTGGGGTTTCTGACATTTATTACCTTTGGGATGGTTTTTTGGTTTGTTTTTTTCTGCAGTCTGATAGACTTTTCTTTCAGGAAGTTTTATTAAATGTTCTTAGCTTCAAATTGGCATATTCCCTTTCACTGAAATGTGGTCTTATTTTTCTCTCCAGCTTTAGTAGAGCAAGTTAAATCAAGTCAAAGACTCTGAGTCACCTCATTTCCATTTAAACACTCTGTTTCCTTTGAACACTTAATAGTCTGAACTACAAAGCTTAGATCCATGGGTTTCTTTTTCTTTTTTTTTTTTTTTTTTGTAATAGCATACTCTCCTGTACTTTCTTGTATTGTCAGTTGCTCCAGTTATATTCTTTACAAATGTAGTGTCCTTTATTTTCATTGATTTTACAACCACTTTATCTTATATACCCTCTGCAACTATTTGAGTTACTCAGATTCACAACTCCCAACTGGACTTTGAGAGTAAGCATTTTTGCAGTCAGTTTTAAAAGGAAAAAATGTAGTTCAAAATTCCAGAAGGTGCTAATAGGACTTTCCTTGTGCTGAGCACTCTTCAAAGGCTCTATCTAAGTAGTTAGTAGAGAAAGATAAAAATCTTTGAAAATTTTAACAGCAGAATACAAATGATATTTATCTTTTGAAAATTAGTTAAATCCCTAAAGATGTTTCAGATGTGCAGTTTAACTGAAAAAAATTTCTTAGCTTTCTCTGCTTAGTCTGTGGTCCTTTAACTGGGTGTAATTTAAAAGGGACAATACAGTTATTCCTCAAAAAAAATTGAGTGACCTCTATAAACATAAGGACCAGGACAAAATAAACCTCATATAGTTTGAAAAGGGAATGTGCAGGAGGTTTTGCACCATGCTTCAGAATAGGCCATGAATCAATAGGCTGAGTACTGCTACTGGTGTTGGTATTCAGGGGACGTTTTTGTGGATGCCAGATTAAATATGGACCAACAATGCACTCTCATGGCAAATAACACAAACCACAGACTGCTTTACTTGGGTAGGGCTGTGGTTATTGTCCTTCAGTCACTGACAATGAGGCTGCAATGGGAACACTAGTAGGACACCAGAGGAACAGAAACTGGAAGGAATCACATGAAAGAATAACAAGATATTTAAGAACCGACAATACATGTCTGATGGAGACACAATAAGAAGGGCTGGTCTTGAGTCTGACAGAGAGGTGAGAGGCCACAGGGTGATATAACAGTTGCTTACACCAGCCTAAAAGTTTGTTACAATAACGATGGATCAAAACTATTCCCAATACTATCAGGCAAGAGACAGTAATCACAAATTATTGCTGGGGAGTTACAAAGTGGGTATTAGGAAAAATCTCACCGTCAAGAGGGTGATGAAACAGAAATTGGGTTGACAGTTGGGAGAATCAGCTCCTGGAGTTTTTCAAGGTTCATCCAAAGTTGTAGCTCACCTAATCTGTCATTTGCAATAGGTCCTGCTCAACTGAAAGAGGGTCTTCTCATGTCATTTTTTATCTAACATTTTTGTGATTTTGAGAAATTCTGAGTTCTGTAATTCTGAGAAATTTAGAAATCAGAATGCTGACAGAAGCAAGCTGATGTTTCCTGAGCTTTTTTGTTGGAAAGTGTTTTCAGTGTGTTGTCAGCACACGTCTGTCCTGACTTATGTCTATCCATCTTCTGCCTTAAAGTAATGCCCTGGTCTCTGTATTGCTAAAGTGATGGTCTGTCTTGGGCATCAATGGATGTGAATTTATTTGTGCTTGCTTTGTGCACAGAGTTTGACTTAAAACAACTCAGCAAAACACTGCTGCCAATGTGGACCTTAACCTTGAATATAACCTTTTTCTTCCTGTTGGTATCTTTAGCTTTCCACATAATTGAGGAGGAAAATGTCGTAATTGTGGACCATAACAAATATTGTTGGTCAAAAGAAAACTGATTTAAGAGACTACTTGGCTCATCAAAACATTTTAAAGAACGCTTTTCTCCCTCACACTTATTACCCATTTCTACTATAGCCATTAAAGGTAATATTCCCATTAACTTCAATAGTTTAGGATCAAGCTCTTGTAGAGATTCATTAAAAAGTAATAATAACAGATGAAGAATGGGTCAACAAAATCTTGCCCTTTAAATTGCTTATCCTCTGTTTCTTTCCTAGCAATAAATTATATTGAATTTCCTAAACACAACCACAAATGTCAGTGCTATTTTCAAGAGAAATCTGCATATTTTAAATCAGAGAAGAATGTAATGAAATTATAGATGCTTTTCTTATTTGTTGTAAGTATGAACCTGCATTGAGCACTACAAAACCAATAGCAAGATGGTCTCACTGATCTGCAGAGAAGTCATATGCTTTATTAATTAAGACTGACAGATATTTATAACCAAGAATCTGGAGAAGGTTCTATGATAAGTTGCACAGAGTTGAAGCATGTGGAAGTCATAAACATCTGTTTGTTCAGGAGCAGGAAAAAAAGTTTGCATTTGATAAAGGATATTTTCTGTAGTGAATTTGCATATTTTTAATATCATTTGCAGAGATTAGTAAGTTAGCTGAACTCCTAGTTTCACTGTTTAGTAGAAGTTTTATATTCCTGCTTCATGTCTGCAAATCTAAGTTATAAATCATACTATATAACGGAAAAGTGTATTTACCAGGTAACAGAAATATAGCGTATTCTATAGTCTCAAAATATTCTATAGGTGTTGGGTAATTAATACACAGAAGAAACTTGTAAATTAATGGCAAACTATAAATCTATTAAAGCAGAGACTCTAAGTGCCTTTCCATAAATTGCAGAGAAAGTAATTTTAATAGCCAGGATTAAAAACGATAAAAATTTGGCTTTTTGCCTTGTACTCAGTGCACAGCCTACCTAAGATTTGAAATTCAGCTAGTATTTTGCAAAGAACTGAAATCTTCAAGGTTTATCATAGTAACTGAAATTACTGATTTAAAACATAATACAAAATATGATGCTTATCACATATTTGTTTTGAGGAAGGTCACAGAATAAGCCTGTACACAGTGTGGACCAACTGTGTTTATGTGGCCCTACTTGAGGAGGAAACATGGAACAGCTGACCTCCAGGGGTTCCTTTAACCTTCAGTCATTCTGTGATTCTACAAAAGTGTCATTTTTTATTTAAAACTTAAATAACAATAAAATATCTTTGCTTTTTAGGGAGAGGGTTGGGGTGGGATTTTTGGGGGGATGAGCTCTGATAATTCTGAAAAGACCTCTATCATCTGTATTTTAAGTCTGATTGCAATGCAGCAGTGAAGATGACTTTTTTTAAAAAAATATTTGATATATGTATAAAGGAAGTAAGATTAAAGTAAAGATTAAAGTAAAGATTAAAGTAAAGATTAAAGTAAAGATTTGGGTTGGTGGGTTGGTTGGTTTTTTCCCAGGTGGAGTAGATGTTTAGAGTACACCATTTATGTAGGTGTAATAGGATGAGGTCTTCTAAGGGAAAAGGTAAGTGATGAAGTTCAAAAGAGAACCTAGGAATGATTCCATTCTGGAATGAATAATGCACAGATCATAGATTCCTGTGAAAGAAGGCAGTCACTGATTTTGTACTCTGGGTGTTCTAATGTCTTGGGAGAAGAGGTGTATGAAACAGCAATCAATCCACATACTTTGGTATAAAGCTCCAGTTAAAAACTGTCATTGTGGAAGTTCCATTACATATTAGGCTATGTTGCATTCCTCACAGGCTTTATATATAAAAAAAATTGTCTATCAGACACTTTTTTTGTCACTGTATTGACCTCAATGTGAAGTCAAGGACAGTACTTAAAGCTGCAGTTGGCACTTGTAATTATTTTGATTTTTTTCAGATAACTTAACAATTTTGTCAGACCAATTTCTTTCTATATTCTTATTTAAGAAGCTACCTGCACCTAAAGTCTGCAAGCTCTTCAAATGATAAAATTGTCATCTTGATTCTAATTTTATGAGCTTTTGAGACACTATTCCCAGCAAAAGTTACATGTTGCCTACATGTCATTTGTAGTTTAGATTCTCAGTGTGAAAAATACCTTCCACTAGCTTTTAAATCAAAATTACCACCAGTGTCAGATTCCTGGCAATCACAGCAATTCAATTATTTCCTGATAGCAGAATGACATATTCTCCTGGCTATGTTTTCATTAAATACCTAAAAGCTATAAATCCCAGCAATTTGCCATTCTTCTTTGTAATAATCTATAGTGTGTCAGAAAGCTTTTAGTCTTTTGTTATAATAATTACTATATTTATTTTTCAGTACCTAATAGTAAGAATCTATATATAATGCTCTCCAACAAAAAGATTGAAACTTGGTACAGTGTAATCGTAGCTGTCTTGTATTACTTAGGCATGCCCATAATTTATTATGCATTTCTATTCTAAACATCTATGTGTAAAATGTGCCTCAAAGACTCCTTTGGTGAACTTCCCAGACTGATGAGACCAGCAGCAAATATTGGCTTGACAGCAAAAGGCTAAGAATTCTGCTTCATGCATGGTGTCTTTTCCTGCTAGCACTGAACCTAAACATAAACCATTGCCACTCACTTGTTTGGTCCTTCCGCACATGTGCTTTGCAGATGTGTCATTATCCTGTCTGCCATCTGCTTTTCTATTATGGAAAATGAGATATATTGACAAAATCCTGATTGTTGGCCATACTAGACATTTGAGAATATACAAAAAATGCTATTTTATTTGAGTATTAATATTTTGTACCCCTAGGAATTTGGCCTGTCACATTTTTTTTGTTGGTTGGTTTTGGTGACAGTAGTAAAAGAGACAAATAACGCACTTATCTAATAGGCAATTTCTTCTCCAGAAGGTTCTCTTATTACATGTCTTTTTGTATTTATACATAAACATTTCATTTAGCAGTGAATTATTCTCTATATTTTCTCCAGACATTTCATCTTTGTAGCTGTGCAGAGAAATGTTGCTTCTTAAATTTCTTAGATTAATATTCAATAACAACCTATTTCTTTTTTATTATTTGTTTATTTCTAAGACACTCACACTTGTGTTTGACAGTGAAGTAATCTTAATTTGTTCATTTGTTCTACTACTCCCACACTATTGTAATTCAGCTCCCATGGAGAGTCAGCAGAAATCTATTTATCAGCTGCATCTTGTTCAACATACCATTGCAGGGTTCCTAAACAGCAACAACAAAAATCACATTCCATTACTTTCTATCAGACATTCATTGGCTCCCAGATTGCAACAAAAATTATTTTTGTGGCACTGTCTGTGGCTTTCTCTTCTCTCACTTTTACTACCATATGTTTTTTCTTCACTTTGAATCAACCTCAGCACATTCTGAACAAGGAAAATCCAAATTTCTGTTTACTCCCCACAGCCTATTAGTGATGGTCTCCTTTCCATGTAGTTTTTTCCTATAGTTTGGCTGTAAAGTAGTAGCATATATATATATATCACAACCACATATGTATATAAATATATATATATACATATATATATGCATAAATGGGATATGGGTAGAAGGATGTAGGAAAGGAGGAAAGAGGGGGAAGAAAAGCTTCAAATCCAGAGAAAAACCGTAAGGATGAAATTGAAAGACAGGAAATATAACGAGGCACATACCCTTTATAAGACACTGTGTATGTGTCCTAAACACATTAGTATGATCTGTGCTACCATTACTTCTGTCCCCAAAAAAATCCTCAGTTTAGAAAATTTCAGGCAACATCAAACAGAAGGATGATTTCAAGAAGAACAAAAAGTTATAATCAGCATATATAATCAATGCTTCTAAGTATATTTGCAATAGAGGACACTAACTGTTTGGCACAGACAGTGAGAATACTTTATCCTAGATGACTGCAGAGTCTGTGTGACAAAAGGATTAAATTAATTGGGGAGATTCAGGAGAAGCAAATCTCCAGGATCAGGCAGAATTCAAGCCAAGTTATTTACAGGGCAACAGAACTAATGTCATTCACAATGGAGGGAGATAAAAAATGAAGGTCTCTGAAGACTAAGAAGGTGAAATAAGGAAACAAAAGCAATACTATCACTCTCAGACACTGAAATAAAAATCTCATGAAGAAACCAGGGCTGCAACTCTGTGCAATGTCTGAAAGGAATTTTATAAAGGGAAACAAAGAAACACTGTGGCTGGAGTTGATTTCCAAGAAATGTATTTACAATAAAAAAAAAAAAAACACAAAAAACAAAAAAGCATTTTTTTTTTAATCTTACCTCCTTATTACTATAAGTGAAATTATTTGTGTTCTGGTGGAGAGAATGTTAGTGTACACACAATGCCACTAAAATTCTCTGCATGAGACCTTTCATTCACAAAACCCAGGAGTACCTGAAGACCAGCCCTCAACACCACTTTGATAAGACAGATATCTCAAGCATTATATTATGTAGGATCAAGATCTATTGTTTTTAGGCTAACAGTAGTGTTTCACAATAAGCAACATGTAAAGTATTACTTTTAAATTTCAAGCCATTCAATGGAATTATTCCTCAAGGAAATAAGCTGCTGTTACTATGCATCACCATTTTATTTCAAATTCATAAATCTGTATTGATTTTCTGTGGCATATAATATTTGGGTAATAGCTCAAACAAAACCCATCTGGCATAATCAGCTGGGGATGCTGAATTTAGTGAATCAGACTGAAAACTTACAATATGCTGTGTCAGAAACAACATGTCAGCTATTCAAGAGGCAATAATTAAAGGCACAAAAGGAAAGAAGAATAAAATAATAATTTGAATAGCAAAAGATGAAGCAACAAAAAAAAGTAAGTGTTTATTGCACAAATACATGTACAAAATAAAGGTCTAGGATTGAGGAAACAGAGCATTTAATAATTAATAAACATATGAGCTGGCACTTGATTTACCCAGCCAAAGAAGACATTTACTACGTCATGTAAAGCAGGGAGATATTGCTTGGATTTCCTAACTGGTATTCTAAGCAGCAAAGTGACTCCTGTAGATATGTGATATTCATGAAGCTCCTGCACTGGAAAGAATAACACCACATTTGCTTATAATTTAATGTTTAGTTCAATGCTAAAGGCAGCAAAATAAAAATACATCTAGAGCAGTTAAGGAACCTTCTATTAGAACTCAGAAAAATACAATTGTCAAGTATCACTCTCTGGCTTTGTTTTAGGCATGAGTGAATATGTAATCTTTAATTCCTAGGAAGTTTTTGACAAAATGAAGTGCAGCAAAATTCATCTGTTAGTAAGTAATGAGTAAGAAAAACTAAAGTACTTTTAATTTTTCCTCTTTTAAAGCAAGTTTCACATGCCCAGTTAATTACAACTGAGTAAGTCTGCTGTCACAACAAAACTTGGTAAATTATGGTTTTGGAAAGGTGTAATTAGAGATATGAAACGATGGTAAACATTTGATCAGTCTCTTGAGGTAGGCTAGGATATGTATATAACAACTGCTGGTGTTTGGTAGTGTTGAACACACCTCCAGATAACACCATTTTACAACAATACAGAGAGAAATGGAGTGCTATATGTGAAATAACTTACAGTTTTCTTTTGTATTAGATGAGACCTACTCTGTCAGAAACATGGTTCTAATACTTCCATACATAACAGGTTTTGGTTGTTTTTGTTGAAATTTTTGTTTGGTTGGTTGGCATTGCTTTTTTTATAAATAGACAACGAAATATAGCAGGGAACTTAGAGAGGATGGGAGCTTTTTGAAAGCAGTTCTTTAAGCTGTCTTAAACACTGCATAGGAGATAGTCTATATGCCTGAGGTGTAAGGCAGTTGAATACAATGGGAATTTATATTATTGATTAAAGATAAAGAGATTTAAACTTGGGAAAAAATAAACCATACTTCTGCAGCTGACAAGAGTACATATCTTACCATGACTGCAATGAAGTTAGTAATTCCAGGGTTAGATAAAATGTTCAAACTAAGCAAAGAATACAAGTACCTTCCAGACACAACTTGGAATTTTAACACTGTAAGAGCTTGAGGTATTGGTAAATTAAGATCTCTACTGGCACAATATTCCTGTGCTTTCATCTTAGCTCTCAGTTTATGATAATTTTTTTAGATTACCCATATGGTAAAAGATAAATTTTTCAACTTGGTAGCCCAATTGAATTTATTTCTGTTCTTTTTAACAGACATCCTCAAATTTTTATTTAAATATTTTATACAAAAAAAGAGTAAACCCAATTCTACTGCATTGCAACATTTTAATCAGAAAATCATATTTGATAGTATTAATTTCAGCATCATGGTTGGAGACAGCCATCTGTCCTCTCTTTCCTGGGGTTATCAGAATCTTCTGAGAAAATATGAAAACAAGATGGAAACATTAGAACATTTTCATTCTGAGTTAAATTTGCAAGTAAAGAGCTATACTGCTTATGATTTCTGAAAAGTCAGTTTAATGCATTATAAGTGAATAACAAATAACTGAACAGCAAGGTAACAATGAATGGAAATTCTAAGTCAAGACAGAGTTTTACTACAACAGACATAAGACTTAACCCAGTAGAAACTGGGTTTCTCATACTGAAAGTTAGTGTGAGATTTTTTGATATCCTGAATTTTTGTTATAAAATAGTAATACAAAATTTAAACCAGAGCCTCAGCCTTTGAGGATGCATACTTATCAAGAAAATTTTGTCAGTTCAATGATCTATTTATTTTCTTTTGCTGTTTCAATCGAAACAAAATTTATAGGGAAAAGTATAGAAATTTTGTTTTTCAATTTCAATTAACAGCTGGAATCCTGAATACACACAGAGAGAAATATATATCGCTTATTAAAACCAGTGGGCTTGTTCTCAATTATTGCATTTTAAATATACATCTTTGCTCCAGAACATTAGTTCAGATCTGAATGTTAACTCAAGGGCCTGTTTCCCCCATATAATTTAGTAGTATGTTTGAACTGCATAAAGAATTTCTGAGCAAGCTGGTATATCCACACTGAGTAGCAGTGAAATAGCATTCAGAGTCAAAGATAATTAGCAATTCTGCAGCATTTGTTTGCTTGCAGCTTTTTAGTACTTCTTTATAGTGCTTCATTGGACAGCCACCAAATTCACCCTAAAAAGGTAGATTTTGGGAAATAGGGTTCTATGTATTTTTTGTATTCTTAAGCTGAAGCTAAATGTGTTGTTTGAGCACGTAATTAATTTGCAGTCATATTTACAACTCATCTTTTTTACTTTTGCACTTTGCAATTCCTTTATTTTAGAACACATCTTCATGTACGAAATTGGCACCAGAGTTCCAGTGTTAAAAATGAAGTGTCAAAAGCACAGGCTAATGTGCTTGCAAATAAGGTTTTTAAGCCCAGACAAGTTCAGGTGATGGTATGTGTTTATCATATCCTCATCATTGGGTCAGGATTTAACCTCAATATGGATCCAACTAGAGGGGCTGAGAAACTCTTCTGGATTCACCGTTGCCAGTTTGTCAGAGAGTTGCTGATCCAAGAGAGCAATGTCAGCTCTGCAGCCTAAAATTTGGAGTGCTCATAACCCTAATTTCTGTTAATGTGTCCCTGTTTAGCCACAGCTCTAACTTAGGTACCTGATTTTTTAAGGCGAAAAGTTGAAACTTTGGCATTTGCTGTATTAATTCTTCTACCATTAGTTGCTTTATTATTATATCTGTCTATCTATCTGTCTGTCTGTCTTTCTATTTGTTGTCCATTATCTATTTAACTACAGACCTACCTACTTGCTCATTATTAGTAGCACTTGCTGTGAAGTGTTAATGGCACCATGCCCCTAAGGCTTCTATTTTTTAATAATTTTATTATTTTAAATGTAGAAGGAATATATGACACATTAAAAAAACCCAAAAAAACCCAAGGATAACAAAATATTAAAACTAAAACTACTAAAACTCTCTCTCTCTCTCTCTCTCTCTCTATATATATATATATATATATAAAAAGACAGATAATTTCATGTGCTAAAGTTAGACCTTGGGAAGGTCTACTATTTTCTGAAATCTATGACCTTGATGACCCGAAAGGACTTCCTTTTTTTCTTTTTTTTTTTTTTTTTTAATTAACTTTCCTTTTCTGGACTGCATGTAAAATTGCCTCAAAAGATAATAGCCAATGAAATTGAGGCTGAAATAGGGGATTCATAACATTATTAAAGGGAAATAGATATGGCATGTAGTAGGCATAATATTAGAACTGTTACAATAAAAATTTGAAGCTAAGCTAATATATTTCTCTAGTCTTCCATTAATAAAGACAAGGATTTGATATTTTTTTAAATTTCTCTTGTTACCTCACTTAAAATTTCCTTCAAGAGAAGAGCAATGGGAAACTACCAAATTGAGCTATTAAATGTATTTGAAAATATATTTTTGTATCAGGGATATATTATTCAATTCCACTTCTCTTGAAGTGAGAGAGTAATAGGACATGGCAATAAGATAAGGTGCAAGGTTCTATAGCTTCATATGGTTATTTTAGGTTTGGAATCTAAGTCCCATTTTTGTAGAGAATTATTTTTAAAATAATTTTCTTCCTGTTTGCCTCACTCTTTTAGAATATTCAGGACCTTGTGACAGAGAAAGATATTTTAACTTTTCTCTGCAGGCTAAGCTAATTAAATAAAACAGAATACAGCTTTCAACTGTAATAAATCTGACTGTATTTAAACTGTGTCACTTTTGTCACTCTTTCAATAAAGCCAGGAAGGATTGATCCTAAAGGCCTTTTAATCACTGTGCATGACATTAGAAATATTTTTTCAATTCTACACTATCAAACTGATTAACTGATTAAGCTTAAACATGAAAATCTATGTACACTGTATTAAACAGTATGAGTTGGTTTGTTAGTGTAAAAGACAACTGATGGACTGTCACATAGGCAGTTTCAAATGAGAGACTGGTTTGCATTGCTGCAACATTCAAAAGATTATGAAATACAGTCGCAGTATGCAACAAAGAAAATGATGCATCTAAATATCCTAAGGATTTTACAATATGACCATATTAAATGCATTCGTGAACAATATTTTCAGATCTGGGGACTATCTATCTATCTATCTATCTATCTATCTATCTATCTATCTATCTATCTATCTATCATCTATCTATCTATTTATATCTATATCTATATCTATATCTATATAACTTATGGTTTCAATCTTTATAATCTTAGTGATGTCAACATTATATCTGGAACAAAGCAATGCCTACAATTCTACATTCATTTTGTTTCTTATGAATGTGAACATGGCAGGTTCTCCTTGATTGTAGATTTTAATCCTTTAAAATCTAGATCCTGCATCTGAAGAACTGAAGTCAGTTATAATTCTGCATCAGGTAAAGTTATCTTTCAAGCCTGCAAGCCATAGTACTGAGGATTTTTTTTTTTTTCCAAGTGTTTATCAAGTGTTGCTCCATGCATTTGGAAGCTATACTAGCAAGGAGGTTGGAATTATATTCACACTGCTGAATCGATACTATTAACAGTTCTTACATTATCCTGCAGGTCACTTACTATAGAGGACAAAGTTGTAAATCTAGTGAGGGTCCTTTAGACACCAAGTCAAAGGTTAAAACAGGCTATAGAGAACAAACAGCTAAACTGTTCCCATGGGAGGTTTCTATGCACAGTATGCTGGTGGGATATGAGTTTCCACAGCAACCACAGGCTCAGTATCAGAGCATAACCCTCCTAAATTATGCGGTATACTTATGATTCCATAAGCCTAGCTAGTGTATTTGTATGGCCTCCTCACCTGTTACGGTAGTGAATATATTTTTCAGCTCTCCTTGCTTTACTTTAAAACTAGATTCCTAAGGAACCTCATAAACCATAAGAGCTGCTGAAATTATGTGACTAGCATGAACACATCAGATAAACCAATACACTCATGAGCTTGGCAATTTCAGGAAGTCATCTTTACATAGGAATCAAAAGATTGTCACTAAGTTTTAGACGGTGCTGTTTTATACATAATGGTGAAAAGAACTGGGAAAGGTTTCATTTTCTTTCCTTTGTTCTTTATTATTTTTAAATGAATAAGAAATATTATGTGTGGTGCTATAAAGATGGATTGTTCTGCTAATATACCTTCACCTATTTCTCCATCAGTGTATGGGAGGGTAGCCATATATAAGCAACTTTAAAAGAGAGATTTCTGGAAATGCCATTATTTATAATAAAACTGTTAAGATCTTTCAAAAATTTGTTTCTTCTAGCAGTGTATAGTCCCAGGGCTTTCATATGTAATTTTATAATACATCAGTAATAAGGCTAATGACTTATTATAATGACTTATCACCTAAAGTCCTATTGTCAAAGCTGCTCTGACAAAGCTGAGGAGTTGAACTTTAAACCAGAGAGATTTCATTCTAAATAAATAAATAAATAAATAAATAAATAAATGGAAATAAATAGGTATGATTATTGGAATAAATAGGTGTGATTATTCCTGGAGCAGAGCTAAGTGAAGGAAATTAAAAGAAAATGGTTATGGTCTGTCTTGCTCCAGTTAGCAAGAATGCTAACTTAAACAAAATTGATTTCTTATTAAAATGCATTTCTTAAGATACGACCTTGAGTGTGAAGCTTACTTCAGTTGCAAAACTTAGCTTGATGCTACTTGTATAACATAAGTTCTCATGTCAGGTTGGTGTGTACATGATATGGTTTGAACTTTAGAAATCTCAATAGTCTATAGGAGATTGGCATTGAAAGCCTTGCTGGGATCTGTAGATCCTGTACCAGAGCTTTCTTTACAGCTGCATTTTGGGGCAAAAGAGAGAAATAAGTCCCATTCAGCTGAAAAGCTAAAAGGGTGACTAGCAAAAAATAATTAAAATTACATGCTAAATAGAAACAAGGATTCATACATCAAAATCTTTTTCTTAGGCATATTTTCTTAGAAATCTAACTAGTAAGCAATGGGGACATTTCTTCCCAAAGTTGTACAACAGTTCATACAGGGAAATTAAATGTATATATATTACAAAAATCAGATGCTTTGTTTTTGACCTGCTTATTTTTTTTCCTAAAAATACCTTGTGTTCTACTTGTGTTTCTTGTATGATTTTCCTCCAAATCCTACAAGTTGATTGGATATCACTGAAAGTCATCAACTGTAATCAGGGTACCAGAAGCACTACCTGATGAAAAAAACCCTATAAAACAAAATACAAAAATAATAATAATAATGATAATGATAATGATAATAAAATAAAACTAAATACTTTTAGCATGACTGTTGGAAAAATCCAGAGAAATAGATCTAGGGGTTTTCGTTGTACTCAGTGATTTTTCTGATAACATACTAAAAATAAAAGCAAATTATGATGAATAAGAAAACCCAAACTATCAAAGCCAAAATGCTGTGCTATGCTTCAAGACATGATTTAAAAGGCATATGTCAATAAAAGTAATCAGATAAAGCCTTGGAGGCTAGAATCAAGGAGAGTTGGTTTATGATTTCTTCCAGAACTAAGGAGCTTTTTAGTCCGGGTTGTTTAAATACCTAATTTAGATTCCAGCTGACTTGACTTCTGAAAGCCAAAGCACTGAACTTTGGTGTGTTAAATTAAGTTTGTGGAAAACCCACACTAATGATGCAACAAAAAGAGTTATCTGCCAATTATTTTATAAATCTCATGCTTTATTCTGTGTTTCAGAAAAATAAATATATCACCTAATGTTGCAAGCATTAATTAATACTGTAAAAGGACTGCATTAAGTGTCATTTGTAGATGAAACTGAAATGAGTCCATCACTATAATTTGATGTATCTTTTATGCTTTAAAGCCACTTTTCAAAATGTCAGGTTTTCAAGCATAATTGTGCATATTTATTAATTCAAAGAAGTTCTTCTCATCTTCCAAAATGTTGACGTATCTGTTAATTTGTTTTGAGTTGGTGAAAGTTCTGTTTTGCAAGGAAGTGCAGAAGTGCGGGAGGGAGGGAGGGAGGCAGGAAGGCAGGAAGGCAGGAAGGCAGGCAGGAAGGCAGGCAGGCAGGAAGGCAGGAAGGCAGGAAGGCAGGAAGGCAGGAAGGCAGGAAGGAAGGCAGGAAGGAAGGCAGGAAGGCAGGAAGGCAGGAAGGCAGGAAGGCAGGAAGGCAGGAAGGCAGGAAGGAAGGAAGGAAGGAAGGAAGGAAGGAAGGAAGGAAGGAAGGAAGGAAGGAAGGAAGGAAGGAAGGAAGGAAGGAAACAGAAAGAAAAAAGAAAGAAGAAAGAAAGAAGAAAGAAAATTTCTTACTTTGTACAAATCCTAAATTGAGCTGGAATAAAATTATATCAGTCACAGATTATAGTACTACATTACTGTTCATTGTAATAATTTATCACTGTTCAGACTCCTAATCTTCCAAGCAATGTGCTAAATCCATATAATATAACTCTCACTTGAATCTCTGCTGCAGCTGAATATGATAGACCAACATTGTCAAAAATATGCAATCAAATCTCAAGTAAAAGAATTCTTTTGTGTGAAAATTTGTGCCCATGTTATTGGACATGCTATAAAAATGAGTTTCAGGAGTTAAAAGATAAAAACAGATCTTATTGTATAGAAATAAAACTTTTGTCACAGACTTCCTTTGAGACATGTAAAAACCCCTCTAATGCCCTTGTTCCATGCTCTCGTGTTCTGTATTCTCTGACTTTTCTGTCATTCTTTCTTCATTTTTTCCAATAAAAAAATGTAATTTCCTTAGGGCAAAGGTTACTTTTTCTTCTCTGTTCATATTTAGTTCTTTTGACTTATGTGGGTTGACCTAATACAAAAATTCTGCAAAAAAACAGGAAAAAAAAATTTAAAAAAACTACTACTACTATTACTACTACTACTAGTACTACTACTACTAGTAATAGTAGTAGTAGTAGTTACAGAACACAATGTAATGAAAGGAAAAAAATAAATTTGGGAAAGGATGAGAAAATCTCTTAGAGGTCACAGACTTAACCATGAAGATTCAAATTATGCAGATGCTATTTCAAAGAAAAGTAATGTCAGGCAAAACACAATACAGCTCAACAAATATTACTATAAAACAATATATGACAAAAGATACCACGTAGAAAAAAGCAACAGAAGAGTTTGATTGGTAAAACAAAAATTATCTCAAAAAATTTAGAATATATTTTGAAAACAGAGCATTGGCAACAAACTTTCTAGAAAAGTACAATTGATCAAAAGAAGAAATATTTGCGTAATCAATGCATGAATGTTTTGTGAGTTTTGTCCTCTACTACAGATGAAAATATAGCAGTTTGTGAGAACCAGAGACGTACTAAATATGTTTGAAGAAAGAAGTGTGCAGATAAGTATTTAAGCCTAAGTGAACAGAGGCAACACATTTGATTGAGCGATTAAATGCAAAAAACCCAAGAAATAGATCTTTCAAACCCCATGCATATAATTGAAATACTAAACAGACTTGTCTCTTGCCTTAAGTAAAAATATAAGTATTTTTAATAAACAAACCAGTTAGTCCATTTGTTGGATTGTTGAAACTACTTCAGATGTTCTGCAGCATTCATCTCATGTATTTCATGTATTTCAACAAAATATTTAACTTCTGAAGTAAATTTTATTATATTTGGGACTAAACAAAATTTTTAGATGAGACTAAAATATAAACAAAAATGTAACTCATATACATGAGCTGGGTACTGTTTAATATTGAAACGTTTTAATTAGGTTGTAAGGAGATTTTTGTATACACTATCTACAATGTATGTGCATATATATTATTATCTTTGATATATTTTATTTTTGATATATTTGATATATTTATTATGAGTGATAATGAAAATAAGAGTAAGTTTTCCTATTAGCAGGCCCCTAAGTACTGTATGTCTTTGAGATGCTGTATTTACAAAACTGACTTTCACACCTTACCTGGAAAAATCTGTTTAATGATAAAGTTTGTCTGTGATTAGTCACATTTTCTTTAGCTCTTTCATTTTCAGATGAATTTTAGGTGTCTTTTCATCTGTCTCTTATTAAACATCTTTTATTTTTAGAACCTGTTCAAAACAGTGCTGTAAATATTCAGATAAAAAAGTGAATATTTTTCTTCATTCTGTCAAGCTTGAATGAAACTTAAAAGCTGATTGTTCCATTCCTAAAGACACAAAGAACTTCAGATTTCCAGAAATGAATAGATCAGCTCTGAAAAAAATAATATTTTAAACCATATGCCTCCATAATGCTTATTGCCTGGTACAGTATTTAAACATTTTCTTTTGTGATCAAATTTGAGTAAGAGATAATCTTTATGATTGTATCAAGGGGGTGATCAGCTGGTGATGCCCACCCACTTTGGTACAAATCCGTATGCACTACAAAGTCTGAGCCAGGCAGTGTGCAGTGCATATAATCTGAGTAAGATAAGCCAAGTGAAACAAAACTTCTATTTTTCAAAGTCTTTTAGAACCGGTAAAGATTTAATCAGCTCACATTGATTTTATGGCACTGTGTCCTGCTTCTTAATGACTAAGTCTGGTAGATTTTCACTTTTTAGCAATCCAGACAAAGATGGGTGACATTAAAAAATAAAAAGAAACCTTTTTTTTCTTTATATGGATTTTTTTGTTTAGAAAATACTGCAAAAATATTATTTTGGAGTTAGAAGAGTAGAAAAATCAGTTAAATTTATGATATCCATTAACAATCAAATTAAAACTAGCATCAATATAAGATAACATATAGAATCCCAAACGTATTAAAAAGTTCTAACAAGTACTGAACTTTTAACACCTGCCTAGAATTTCCTTTATTTCACTGGGAACAGTAGCTACTGAACAGGCAAATAAAACTTGTTAGGATTTATCTCATAAGATTTATTTATTCACTTTTAACAAATCAGCAGGAATATAAGCACGGTTATTGCCGAAAGGATTTTAGACTACAGTCTCCTGTGACAGAACTGAATTGCAAACTTTAATTATCTGTTCTGAAGTGCTATATGATCAACAAATATAACTGTGGAGAGTAGATCAGTAAGTTTTCTTAGTCAAAGTTATTTTTCTCCAAGTACTGGCTGTTGGGAATCCTGGCACATGGTTCCATGTCCAGACAAAACTGAAATTCAGTCAGTAAAGCACAACTGTTTTCATATTTGGCTTCTAGGGGTTCTAAACTATTAATCTATAGATAGTAGTTGCTCTAAGATGTTCTTGGAATCTCAAGTGAAAACTATGCTTCTGATGTCCAGAAGAATTGACATTTATATTTTATTTTTATATGTTCCTCTGGAAAATTATATTTTACCCCTTGATTTCCTCATCCAGTTCCCTTCACACTGATTAATTTTGAAGGTCAGCCTTGGAATAGCATTTCAAACTCTTCAGGTGAGATAGAGAAAATCTTGAGAGGGCTTCTTTACACATTTCAGAATAATTTATGCTATTCAGAGTATAGGATGTCCAAGGGTCTTTTGTGTGGAATAACTCTCAGCTGGGAAAATCTCAAGGAACAATAAAGACATCTGAACTCAATCCCACTCCATGCTCCTTAGCATCTAATGGAGCTGAAATACAGTTTTTTCCAGAAATCTTCATTTTCCTGTTGATGTGGAGTGTTCTATATGTTCCCACTGACACATACCAGATAACTTTCAAAGATCACCAAAGAACTGTCTCTTTCCCTGTTCTGTTGGTTTTCTGTACATCCGTGTATTTTGTGGAGAGCTAGCAGGGTTACAGGAGGCCGAGTAGACAGGATGGGACAGGGCAGGGAAAGTGAGACTGCTCACTCCTGTGCACCACTAAATGGAACCAAAGAGTAGGGAAGGCTAAAATATATATATGCATGAACATACAGATGACATGTGGTGAATTCTTTAATCAAATTCAGACAAACAGAAGGAAATCTGTTGCTACTACATCATCCCTGAAGTATTTCTTTGGAGAGCAGCCTCCCTCTATCCATGTACTAAATTCTGAGTGCCTCCCATTGGTATTTGCATTTCTGGCCTTTTAATGAATTTTATAGTAGAAACCTGTTCAGTACTTGTTGCTTGCAACATGTATTCTGTTTCATTTGTTCATGTCACATTCATTTAATGAGATTTAGTTTCAGTTAAGACATTGTTTAGGTAGACTATGAATGGCAAAACTGTCCATGCAGCAGCTGTTCTAGTCAAGGACTAAATATATCTTAATACAATTGTACTGAACACCAAAAAATTCAGGAGTGATATATCTGGCATTTTGCATTAAGTTGGTTAAAGTCTCATAAAGGACATTAAAAATTGTTCTTTTATTTTTTTTATTTTGGAAATCAATGGCACCTGCTACTGTGTTAATTCAATGGTTATTACTTACAATTTTACAGTAATAACAATGGAGCCTGCAGCTTTCTTAATTCTGTGCTGATATATAAGCTCACCTCCTAAGAGATTTTTTTTTTTAAACAGTAAAGAAGAGAAATTTTAAAGAGAGTTACTGTAACCAGATACAAAAAGTTTGTGTCTATATATGGCTGTATTAAAAATTGAGGAATTCTGTCCTCTCAGCCTGAGGGGCAAGATTTTGACAGTATCAAACAGCCTGATGCATATGTTGAGAAGCATTCCCTCTCTAGATATGAGGTGACTTGATGATCTCTGTATCCCTAGCTGTCTGCAGAACAGTAAAACCATATTTAATTCAACAAATGAAAGATTCAGTCTGAAATGGAGAGCAGCCCTCTGGATGAAAGAAAAGTTGAATCTGCATCTTCAAGGTGGAAGATCTAGCCAGTGCAACAAAATAGGAAAACAACAAAATTCTCTCAATCTATTGTACCAGAACAGTAATTATGTAGCTTCTGGACCTGGGAATAAGGGTTGTCACATGGACCTTAGACGAAAACGTTTCCATTTCCATGTTTAATCAATGTCTAGATATTTTTTATTAGGAAATCACTGTCAGAAAAACAATTTAGCTGCCACACTTCAGAATGTCTCTTCCACAAATCAGGCATATATAATTGTTCTATGCAAATTAATAAAACTACAATTATTGTAATTATGTTTCATACAGCTGGCATTAATTATGGGTGGAAACTCTGCAAGATTTCCAGCTGCAACAGTTGTGTGTGCTGAATGACAGAAGATTCCACTGAAGAGGTCACCAGAACCACATGCTAAGGAGTCCAATTATGTGACCAAAAGTATGGTGCATATGTTCTGAGGAACTCAAGTTAAACCCTTTCCATAGAACAGAATCATCAGGAAAATTATTGAATCACCAGAGAAATCTAAAGAAATTTCTAAATGTTAACAGGAAATAAATATTTTCCTAAGATTTAATGAAGCAGTAGTGAGTGAAAAAGTGAGGAGAAGATATTAAAAAAAAAGGTGCACAACTTGTTATTTCTGAGGGTTTGTAAGGTGGGGTGGATGTGGAGCAACATTCTAGTGGAAAAAAAAAAAAGTGTCAGGAAAAGTAGGCCTACAAGAGGGCTCCCTCTGTCTCCCTTTCTACCCCTTGCTTCCTTTTCCCATCACACTTAAAACTGTGAAATTAAGTTTGTACTGTTGAACTGGCATTTGGTTTCCTTAGCAGCTTGGTTAGAAGACTAACATCAAATTGTAACACTTGCTTTGCATTCCTTATCTTCCCTTATTACTTGAAAAAGATTAATTGTGGGATTCAAACATTTATGGTTGATTGATGTCTGATCTTTGATTCCAAACGATTGTGCTGCATCCTTTGAAATTGTTTCTTTCTTGAAATTGAGATAGCTGATAATCCTTTTGCTGTGTCAGCCTTATATATGTACAAATATGAAGGGTAATGAATGTTTCACCTTTGCCTACTACTCTAGCTTTCCTATATGGATGATCACCTTATTTAGCTCTTGCATAGTTACCTTTTGGCGTGCTAACATTCTTTTGTAAAATTGCCTTTCTTGTTTCAAGTAAAATTTGATAAAATAGAGGAAATAATTTTATTTTTTAACTTGTATTTTAAATATTTTCAAAAAATGCTGGTTAAATACAATATGAAAAATTAAATATTATATTTGCATTTATCATATTTGTATGTTTATTGATTACCTTCTCATTTTTAGTTACTTTCAAACAAGTTTTTAGCCTTTCTGAAATTTAAATTTTAGTTGTCTAGTTTCATCTTCATTGTATTCTTTGTTCACTTTTTTGGCTTTTTTATCTTAAAATGAGAACAATTTATTGTGTTCATTACATGCCATATTGATGAAGATAAGTAATTATTGCATAAATAGTGATACATATATTACATAGCTATTTTAATGACATTTATAGCTAAAATAATAATTTATATTAGATTAGTGTATTGAAAATTCTATTTAGAATTGGGACTCATTATAATGAGTCACTTTCTGCCATCAAGTGTGGGAAGGTACTAAATATCTTTTGATATGCCCAAGAATATCAATGCCACAGCATGAATGTGGATGTACTTTATTTACTTCATCCATTTTGTTATGTTTACATATTTAGTAGCTTGGCATTCCAGGATTGGTATGGAGAAATTCTGTGGGGAAAAAAAAGAGTTAGCTCAATTTATACCAGATTTATCTTCTTGTTAGCTACTTCCAGAAGCAACCGTCAGAATATAGGCAGTATAAGAAAAATAAATGTTCTCTCAGTTTTTATTGGTAGCCTTCTCCCAGCACAGTGGGTTTATGTCCAAGAATGTGCATGTTTAACAGATTGCTTCAGACTCTAAGTCATTAATCACTTCCTAGGAAACCAATATGCTACATAGAATTTAACAGTTTAATACTATAACTGAATTACATTAAATTTCTTTAACATAAGATGACACAACCATCAACACTGTGTTCCAGTTACTGTTACTCCTATTGACTCCTTGACCAGACTCTTTAGGGCATGCTTAATATCTTAAGGCAACATGCATTACCATCAGTGAAAAATTGTTCTTTCAATGCAGTTAGAACTAGACAAGGCCTGAATTTGAGAATCTGATCCTAAAATTGTCCAAAAAGAATACAGTATTTTCTGACCATCATGTGTTTTTGCATATGTTACTATCTAATGTACATATTGGTAGAGAAGGAGGATCATAAACAGACCATTCTTTATTTTCTAATTCTTGTAATTTTGGTGGGGTTTATGACATGCCCGCTTACACTTTATTTTTTCCATCACCTGCAAATAAAAGAAAAAAAAGATCACCCTTGGCTGCTGACACTTCATCAAAGAAAACTTCAGTGAACTTCTCTGAAAAGTCGTGTCAACCTAGACTATTTAGAAAAATCTCTAGTGGTCTCTACAGTCCACAATTAAAAAAAATAAAAAATAAAAATAAAGAGTCCAACCTCATTTGAGGCAGAGAGTAATAATTTCTAACAGTTGAATTTATTTTTTTCTAACATTCTATAATTAGAAAAATTTAGTGACCTGCTCTGGGGGTTGCAAGAAGAAATTAACCCCAAAATCAAGGGTCCTATTTGTGACCCCACTATTTGAGTTTATGCAGTTATGCACCTAATCTATAACTAACGGCAGTGGAATGTTGCTGTGAAAAGCCTCAGGTTTGGTTCTGCCTCAGCAAGGTCAGAATTGAAACTTTTGTTTCTTTTTGCAGCTTATGCATGGACGCCTGTGATGTTTTCTCCAACTTTCACTGCTGAGAACATATTGAGACATGCTGCAAATATTATTAGCCTTTCCTTTCAGTGAGGTGCTTATTTTATGAGCATTCTTTTAAGAATTTAGTCACACTAAAAATTCTGCCTTTAAGGATAATAGCAGTAGCTTTGTTATTAAAAAAAATACGCTTTTTATCAACAGAAAAAAAAAAAACAGCAGGCTTTATTATTGTGTTGGCCAAATAATCTCAGTTATGCATCTCAGTTGTCACAAGGTCTTTTTCTTTAAATATTTGAGAACTCTGAAAATATGAAATTTCTGATCAGATGGTCTTTCTGATCACTAAACATTCTTTACAAGTAAAGAGGTCCATCCATCAGAGGCTTCCGACGTCTCTATTGGTTATACATTTCTCACTGACAGAAGTTCAGTTGCCAAATAGCAGAAGAAAGATTGTGCATCTCTTGTAAATCATGAGAAACATTCCACAACACTTCAATGAAAGCAAGACACACAATTTAAGATTGCTTTTTTGGGTGTTTTTCAGAATTACTAGTTTCCTGCTGTACTGAGCTGAACTGGTTAACCTGGAGTGTGAAGGCGAGATATGACAGAAGGCTTTTGTTTGCTTGTCCATTTCACCATTCTAGCCAGAACTCATTTGTGCTTTGCTTTGGCAGCTTAGGTCTGAAACACTAATAGGAAGCCAGAGACAGACCATAGGAATTGCACACTGCAGTCTTGAACTGACAGAGGAAGAGCCAGGAAGACATTCAAGATTAAGAAAAAAAAAGAAAAAAATCTCTGGTGTGAGGAGCTTGGGCACTGAGGTCAGCTACAACCTTAAATTTAGCTTCTGCAGAGGCTTGCTAAAAAACTACAGACAAAAACATTCAGGGGATGAACTTATCCTATTTCAAGCCTTTGCAGATGGTTGATTCTCTAGGTATACCACTTTTATGAGCACCAGCTGAGGTACTGTCACTCACCTTGAAACAGCCAGCCAAGCTTGTTCCACTAAAGGACTTGATTATGCCCTTTCATGCTCTTTTCCAGCTTCTCTTACATTTTTTTTTTCTCATATACACAGGTGGGTATTAAATGAATTATTTGAGAGTATTGTTGAGAAAGAATTTCAGATGATTGGGAAATAAGAAAAAGAACTTGCCCCCAGGATGTATCCTAGCTTCTATTTTAATTTGATATTAGGTTCAATGCCACATCAAATAACAATTCAAAACTGCTACTAACAAAGTTCACTTTTATTATTTTTTTTTGGAAAGCTGTTGCAGCATTGTATGAGCTGCTGAGAATGCATCATATATTCTATGTTTACTATTCCTTTTGAAAACTGAAAAGTATAATGAATTTCTATCCTTATTTCTTTGTCCTTTGCAGTGGTTAAACAGATAAAAAAAATGAGTGTAGAACTCCCCTTCTGCCCAATATATTACATAATTTTTGATACCATTTTGGTTTTTAATATTTTCACATTCATGAGAGATTACTGTAATTACAACCTTCCATGGTTTGCTTATTTTTTCTTACTAGTATCACATTTTTATTTCTGTCTTGGAATGATAGAACTTGTGTAATATCCATGTTTAGTTTCTCCATATAATTTATTAATTTTGATATTTCTTTTATGCTGATGTAACGTTTTGTTTTTTCTTTTATTGTTTTCAATAGCTTCTAAACTTCTGGAAAGAGAGTGACAGAACCAATTTTCTTTACATCAGATGGCTACATTTAGAAAAATTATTAGACCTCATATCTACATTACAGAATGATGGAAGAAAAGATGGGAGGCAGGCAGATATGCACATGGAAAAGATGAGGAAAAGAGTAAAATTAAAAAAAATTAAAACAAAAAATAAAAAGATCTACTGTAAAACATACTCTAAGCAATCATAAGGTTTTTGAAAATATTTTTAAATAATGGAAAGTGAAAAGGAGTTAATCACCACTGAAAAGGGTAATGAACAAACAGTAAGAAAACATCTCTCCTTTCTCTTCCAAGATAAAGGCTTATTCCAGCATTATCTATTGTGTGTTACTTTTAACAACCCTTGATTTGGCAACTCTTCACAAGCGTTTGTTCTACAAGGTACGCACCTGAGAATGCTGAGTGCATGAGGCAGAACTGGTTGAAATGAAGAGTTTCAGAATGGCAATGCCTTAAAAATATTTTTTTAATTCCTCTTTTAATATGACTGCATTATAGGACAACATGGAAGAGTGATTCTTTAATGCATCATGAATATCTTTGCCTGGCAAAGATTATCCATCAACAGATGTTGGAGATGTCTGAATACTATAAATGATACATTACTACAACTTCTCCCACTATTTTTTTAATACCTGCAAGACATTTACATTCATGAGTTAGATACCATTTCTGGTCAGACCTAGAAAGAAACTTGTCTCAGACATGTAAAGGTAATAATCAAGCATGCAGACAGCAACAAAGACTCATCAGTCACCTCCCATTAGCAAATACCTACAGACCTTTTCTGATTTATTTTTCCAGGCTCATCTCCCAACACATCTAAGCAACCTCACTCCAATTTAATTTCAACCTACTAGCAGGTGCTAGTCTGAAAGATGATATGGGAAAGCTATTTGTAACTCTGCCAACATGAATAATGAACATTAGTTTCTTTTTTCTCTTTCTACATAAGGACATGCCTAATCTTTCTGACCTTCCTAAAGTGACCATCAACCCCACTTTAACGCTGTGGCCCCTCTGAATAAAATAACTTCACACATTCTAAAAATGCAATGAGATTTCTTCCACTAATTATAGTACATGTTTCATAACCAGGAAGTGTTGACTGATAGGACAGCTACTGGTTTCTAGTGGGACACAAACAGAGGCTCAGTAGACACTTGTGATGCCTCTCCCCTTATGAGCACTTAAAACTACCAAAATATTAGCTTGCTTTCTCAGGAAAGTTTTAACATTGTCAGCAAATTAAGTTTCCTATATCATATCTCAGCAGACAGAACAGTTCCTGAGAAAATTAAAGTTAGGTCACAGGGAAAAATAAACAAAAAAAAAAAAAAAGTTTTTTACACTTAGTATATTAAAATGTTGAGATGAAAAATAAAAGAAAAAAAAACAAAACAGGTGTTACAGTATATTAAGTGTTTTGGCTCCTAGTGGCCTGTTGAAGCACCTGGTGCTTGTTGCCAAGCTCTCCCCAGCCTCTTCAAATGCAGCATCTCTTTAAGCTGCTCCCAGATGCTGCAGTGGCAGTCTTCACTGTGATAATCATTGTTTCAAAGCAGCTGTGGGATTTGTGCTGGGGGACTTTTAGTCAGCCCAAACATGTTCTAGATGGAAGGATCTCAAATGTCATGTCTATTCACCCAGGAGTTCATGTAGCAACTTCTGCTGCAGGCTCATGTCCTGAGGGCTGTTATGCCATGAAACTGCCAGCATAACTGGAAGATTAAATCTTTACATGAGCCCAGCTGAACATTTCATAATCTTGGAAGCTTGGTCTTGAAAGCTGGTAGCCACACCATAGAATTAAATACAAAACAAACCTAGAAAATTCAATAACCCCAGACAAAATAAATGTGAGGAAGGAAGGAAGTTCTGTAGTGTTTGAAACATAGATTTTAAGCACATATTTCAATTGGCTCATTGTCCCATGGGGAGTTAGAAGAAGTCACGGAAAAGCAACGAGGGATTTCACGGTTCATAGAAGAATAATTTTACTGGAGAAATTGATACAACAGAAGTATTGCTTCCTGTAACAGTGACATATATCAGCCTGGTTTTCTTCTGGAAGTATGAAGATAAATGGAAAAGAGAGCAGTTGATGACATCTTGCTGCACTGATGGTTTTTTCTATGAAGAATTTGCAACAGCTTTGCCAGATTTCTGGGAGCTGAGACTGCCCTTCTCTTCCAGGGAGTGGTTATTTCCTTATAAAATACCTCATGTTCCGTATGAACCTTAACAATCACTTCACCTTCAGTCTTCTTGCAGGTGGCTGATGATTTCACTGATAGATCAGAAGTCTCTTGGTCAAATCCTCTTTTAGTGTCTTCCCCAGAACCAAACTTCTGGATGGGATTGATCCCGCTGCAGTGTATGGGTGGCAAACATTTCCCAATTCCCTAAGTTTTGACAAAAACAAATGCTACCATTGTATTTGAAATTAGCTGTATGGGTATAAGACAAAGATGACATGTTTTACCATCCTAACACTCCATTCTTTGAGCAGATATAACCCTGTACAATTTTGAGGATGCTGTCAGTACCACAGGACAGGATCATTTGGATATCTTCATGTATCACAAGCCATGCACTGGAGCAAAGGTAGGACTGCAGTTCAGTGAGCTTTAGGGGCAGCAGTAAAGGCAGAAGAATCGCTGCTATCTTCACTCACCCTTGAAAGAACTCACAGTCCTTTTCCTTTTTAACCTGTCAAATGGGAAGAGTCCAGTCCTTCTGGGTGACACCTGGGAGTGTGTGTTAAATCACAGTGGAAAGGTAGAGGGAACAAAAGAATTCATTTTGTCATCTGACAAAGTCATGTGCTAACACAGAAATGTGCCAAAACTGCCTTTGATCTTCTTCTATTGTGTTAAAACACACATCACAGAGGTGTTTGGTGCTGTTGTCTAAATTAACCTGGCACACAATGCTTTCTGCTGCCTTTCCCTGTGTTTTTGTGGGCTCTTTTTTTTTTTTCAATTTTCTTTGATCTATGTAAGCAAGTGGAATCCCTGAAGCATTTGAAGAATACAGATGTATACACATACTTCTTTCTTCCTGCAATACCATGAGATCTGTTCCCAGTGGCCTTTTATCTCTTCCTGCTTTTTCCTCAGCATAGGAACTCCTCTCTTACAGCAATTATACACGTGTTTCAGTAAGTAAAACTTGTGGCTGTGCTGTCTTGCATATGAACAGTGGTTGTATTCACAGAACATCACTTCTGTAGAACACTGTGTAGGCATGATTCATGTGCAATTCTCAGAAAATAAGAAAATTTTGCCTCTGCTTCTACAGAGGACTGATCTAACAAAGACATGAACAACTTGTGGATATTTGAGAGGCTCAGTAAATATGTTAGGTGTTAGAGTTTGAAGGCAGCAGTAATCGAGGTTGCCTAATATCAAAAATGGGGTAAGAGCATGGCAATGTAAAAGTAAATATTTAGATGAAAAGTTTCAGTACAACTAACAATAATTATATAATTTTTATAATATATTAATATAGAATTTAACATTTATATGTGCATATCCAAGATGAAAATCTTGGTAAATAAATCAAAGGTATATTGGAAATATGAATTCCACACCCCAGGTTCTGGGCACCAGAATACCATCTAAAATATTTCAAATTCTACTCTTACTATCTAGAAGCTGATAACCACTGTATTTATGCTACCTGACTCACTCCTCACCTAAGACTTTCCACTTGTAAATGCTAAGGATGCATTTCACCATTTTTTTCTTGTTGTTCATTGTGTAGTAACTTATATTTACCAAAACACACGATTTGCAAGTGGTATTTAAAATTCATACAATGGTCCTTCTATTTACTGAAAGAAAATGTGGTTACATCTCAACATACTCTGTTAATGGAATCAGAAAACAAGTTCTATTTGCTCATAGGCTTTATGTTTACACTAAATACTCAAATGATTAAACCATCCTTTATAAGTGCAAATCCATTCTCTTTGCCCTCCTGTAAAGATAGTGATATTAATAAAATGAAAGGTGAGAGGATAGCTTATGTTTGTTGACTACTAATTCAGCAGTATAGCTTCTGGAAAATTTTGTCATTTATTGCTGCTCAGGAATTTTATAACCTGGAGAAGCTCGTGATAATGGGCTTTAAGCCTTACAAACTCCCCAAACCACTGGATTAAAGAACCTGCTGTATTCTTTGTAGTCCCTGAAGCACACTTTAATGGTTATGCTGAAAGGGTATCAATCATACAGGAACCATTCCACAAAGTTACACTGAGGCACTCCAAGATGGTTAAATGTTTTCGTTTTCTGTAATGCAATACATTTGTAAAACTCTATCTAGGAAGCCTAGCAATTAGGATCTTGGCAGCAAAAATCATGCAATCCGTTTTACTTTGTTTTTAATTTCTGTAACTTTCTACTCCTAAGTTTTATGGAGCTCAACTTCTTTTTCAGACATTTTTGTTTCAGCATTGTTTTTCCTATTCTTTTGTATTCATAGGTGGGAATTGGAAAGCAGGTATGCTTCTCTTTTCATTTATAAATGTGGTATTTTGTTGGGTTTTATTTTCAGACAATCATTCATGCTGGTTATCCCTACATGTTGGAAATTTTTCTGCTTTTGGTTACCCATCAGAAAATTGGTATGTTTTCACAGGAAATATAATAAGGTATTCTCTTTAAGGAACTTCCCTGACTGGGAAAGTTAGTACTTTTTTATATATCATTACCAGTAATAAGACATTGCAAAAGGATTAAGTCTAGAAAAATTGAATCTGTCAGTTGAGTCCAATTTCAATTTAAAAAGGAATACTGTTTACTTCTTTAGCTCTTCCAGAAGCTTTTTCTGCAATTATATTCATAGACTACTCAATTCAAAATTGCCTAATTAATGACTGTCAACTGATACCACAATAATGGCAATAAAAGTATAATCAACTATATTATGTAAGGGAAAGAAGTGAACTGTAAATACTTAAAATTAAGTATTTGGGGAAAAAAAGTTGGAAGATACCTCATTTTTCTTCTCAAAGGCTTTGCACAATGTATTTAAATAATGTGAGCAGATATAACAGTTTATTTAGAAAAACACAGAACTAGGATACCAATTTGCAATCACTAAAATGTTATTTTCAAGTAGTTTAGCCTTCTAGTTTGTTTTGCAATCTTAAGGAGGTTTTTCCTTTAAATTCTAAATTCTGCAGATTTTTAGAATATATAATTGTCTGCTACAGATTACCTCTTCTCTGACTCACATTTCAAAGATGAAATGCAGCAATTATAAGAATTACAGCCAGTGTAATTCTATAAATTGATATTATGCTGTCAGATAAACTTTAATCCATAAGGTTATTAAACCAAACCTTCTGTTTCTGAAGCTATGAAGCACATGAAAAAGAGACAAGTTCTCTTATGCTGTATAAAACCAGGAAAATTTATAAATATTGGCAGCAATGATTGAGACTAATGTTTCTGGAAAATATTTGCATTTATACAAGTTGCAGTGACAAGATTATGTCATTAAGATAAAGCCACTGTCCTATGCGACAACATACTTATGTTCTTATATGGCTTTAGCTGCTCCAAGGTGTTTAGTCCTTTTCCATCCAGATTCACCACCTTGAAGACATCAGAAAGTTTAGCTAAAGAATTTTGCAGCAAGATTTAAAAACAACTCAGTAGCACATGCTTCACACTCATACTGGATCTCCTTTCTCTACAAGCTTTTTGGAGCTTTGTTGCACTATATTAGGAATGGCGAGAAGTACGACACAAACTCTCTGGCTGGATTGTCCAAGACAGCTGAGTTTATTATTTCAGTTCTTCTTTTATAGGCAGGTCCGAGAGGTAAAACTCTCATTGGTCATTAAACTTACACATCACCATCACTGGTCAATTGGGTACACCACCCCTTGACTCTTTCTTGCAAGTAAACAACAAGGATCCTAAACAACACCTACAAAGGTTGTTGTCCTTCTCCAAGGACTGTTTAGTTTCTTCCTTATGCTTTCCCAGGCCAGAGTGAGAAGCTTGTGACTTAGTTACACACAGGCTCTGTGCTCCCTGCCTGCTTTTTGCATTTAGCATCCACAGAGGTTGAATGCAATTTTGCTTGGTTTCTTTTGGCTTTGTTGGTTTTTTCCCTCTAATGAAGATTTGCTTATCTTACTTATCTGTTACAATAAACTCAGGCTTTAGAGTATAGATCTGAGTAACATTGTTAAAAATGTACATAATTTCTATAACTATTTTTAATAATAATATCTTATTAATTCAGTACAAATTTTTCTGATTATTTGAAATCAGCATCTTTCTTCACTTAAAACATTATGAAATACTGATTTATCATTTTATCAAGATACTTAAATAATTTATAGGAATTTATTTGTACATACTTGAAATTATTGTTTTCTTGTTTAATATTTTGGCAGTACACCATGGTTAATTTATTTTTCTAAGATATAAAGCACCTTCATCATCTCAGTTCTCTCAGCTCTAACGTTTCTGTTTCTCTCTCTCTCTCTTTGATTTGTTTACTTCCTGAGGCTTCAACACTATCATGTCAGGAAATGGAAATATGAGGCAGATATTTGTCAGTCCTTTTTATTTTGAGATCAAGGAAAAATTCTATAATCCAGGCCTCTTAGAAGACATTTTGGAATAAAAGCAAAATATACTATTTTTTTTTACTAAATGTATTTTATGGACATTTCCTTCTGATTAAAAGAATAATACTTATTTGTTGACATTATAAAATACTATCTATAATTTCTTACTTGCACAATTCCCAGTATTTAACATATAACTTTGAGAAAAATGAACATGAACTTAATTGATTTCAATTGAAGCTGAGAATTGTGCATGCTGAGTGCTGCATAAATGTCATGATCATTTTTAGATAAGATGCTCACCTTCATCCCCGCCTACCTGCATGCCTAACATGGTGTCTTTCCTTATCAAAGCTGCAATAGCCTTGGACTTGCAGGGTACAGGCACAAAGTCTGAGCCATTTTTAAGTTCCCTGTTAGAATTAGGCCTGAGTTCAGCAGACAGTTTCTGTTCCCTGATTTGCATGGAAAGGAAACAAGTAAATATGTTGGAGATTGCCATGTGCATGCCATGCTCCAAAATATATTTCTTGTTGGCAGAGAGGGACCAGGAGCTCAGAGTACACTACAGTCACTGCCATCCACTAAGTGCAATTAAGAATCCAAGCCCAGATATAGCATAATCCTTCTAATAGCAACTTTGTAGAAGTTATACACAGGTAAGTAGGAATAGTCCACCTTCATATAGCAACCCTGCATTAACACTTAAAAATAAGTTTCTGCATTTAGTTAACACAGTAAAACAAACAAAAAATATACCAAAAAAAATTAAGACTATTCAGTTTTTACTTATGTTAAGGACAGTAATTTTACTTGTACTCACTTCCCTTATCTGACAGGTGGGAATCAGAGGTAAACTATTTTATGTCTGACTGAGAAGCAGGTACATTGGGAAGGCCTTGGTTTGTGTTTATTTAATACATAACTATATTCATGATTTCACCATAATTAGCAATCAGATTGCTTGTATTAAGGGTGTAAGTCTGCAAACGCTTGTGCATATGAACTCTATTTCAGTTAATATTCCAAGAAAAATTGCTTCCTTATTTAGATGTTGTGACATTTTTATCTGATCTTCAGCTGCTTTTGCTTTGGTGTGTATAAATGTTTCAATTGACTTTTTTAAATTTGAAAAGTTTTCCATGATATAAAGTAGGAAGTATATCAAAGAAGGTAATGCATTTCTTAATCATCAAAATATTCCTTCAAACAAGCAAGCAAACAAAAAAAAAACAAACAACCCCTCCTCACATTATCAACAACAGGAATAGAGATCTTATATGACATGGCAGTAGTATTAAACATAGCCTGCTACTCAGTTATCAGCAATTACTGTAAGAGATAGCATTAACCTGGCAGGGTATTTACTTAGCTGATTAACCTCTTTCCACGTTGAAAAAGAACCATTCCCCCTGCAATCCTTGTCTTACCTATTTTTTTTTTTTTAATTAACCACTAATATTACCTCTTACCATAGTCATTAACAACCTTTAGTGAAAGTACTTCCTAAGGGCCTCTTGAATGTCTAAATACAATATTTTTGCTGGTTTTTTTTCCTAATACAGGATTACATAGGTCTATTCAGATATTTCAAGTGGACCAGAAATGTGATTTGTGCTTTTTTTGTCCCTATTCTATTCTGGTTTTTGCCTATGTATTTTTTTATTACTTGACTCAGCTTTATAAATATTGAATCAGGACTCATTGGTTTGTAATTCTCTGAATCATCCCAAATACCCTGGTAAAAAAATAGCACCTCTGTTTGAACCTACACGTTTTTTCTCTGCTGTCATAACTTGTGACTGATTGCACATCTTTGTTAGTAACAAAGCCATTTCATTTTAAGTTCCCCCAAAGAACTCTCAGGTGAGAACCATCTGCTTCTTTGAATGTTTGTTCCTTAATATATCACTTTGAGCTCCATCTGACTTCTCATTATCTGACAACAACTCATCTTCATTACCTGAGGAGAGCAGTTCCAAATCACATATCTTCTCAAATTCCCCATGCTGGAAGTTGACACAAATTAATCATTTCACATCCTTGCAAGATGCTTCTTCTTTACTTCCCTGTTTTCTTTTTTGTTAATCCAAGGGATTCAGAGATGTATTTTTTTTTCCTAAAATGATACCATCAAATTATTGTAATTTGGGTTTTATTATAATATTCACCTTCCCTTTGAATTCTCTTCATTCCTACTTTATATACCAGTCATTGTAGATGTTTCCTCTTTTTTGGTAATATCAATTTCAAGTCAATATGCATGATGAAACACACAGAGACTGAACTCCAATCAGAAAAGAAATACCTGCTCTCTGATGGCTATATTTTACTTTCTACAAAAATCCCACTGAGGAGCTTTGGCAGAGTATCTCTCCAAAGCAATTACAAATCTTTATGTGGTACATATAATACAGTGACAGATCTCTATTAATAAAGAGAAAAAGGAATAATTTTACTTCTTTGTCCTTTGGGCTCCAGGAACAACACCATAAACAAAAAAATTGAACTAGCAAACTGTAAAGGTTATTTTTTAACATCCATAACTACATAGTGGAAAATCAAGCTTGCCACACATGTGTTATTTCTCACATAAAACAAACTCTTCTTGTTAATACGTATCTTGCAAAATTTACACCTTTGGCTAAAGTCATATACACCTTTGATCCAGTATATGTTTTTATTGAATGAATCACAAATAACACAATGTCAACCTCTAAGCTGAAGCAAATGTGTTCCATATAATGATTTCAATTAATTTGCAACTCCAGGTCCTTTAGCATGCTGAACTATCTTACCAGGTGTTCTGTATAACTATATATATCATATAATATAACAAGAGCATAAATATAACAAGAATATATGCTAGAAATGTCTTGGGTTGAAATTGTTGGCATTTGCAGAAAGAACAGGATGTTGAACATAAGTCTGAAAGGAACCAATGTTTTTAAATGTGTAGTGTTGCAGCAGACCTCTCATTAGAAGTAGAAATGAGCCAAGACACAGATTCTCATTTAACAACGTGGAAAGGGTCTCAGTTTATTCTTCATTACAGCTTAACCATCCTGACTGACTACAGCAAGCTCCTACTGTAGGGTCCGACTGCAGCCTCTGACTGCTGGTTATTTCCTGCTGGGCTGTGACTGCAACTATCAGTTTGCAGACTCTGACCTCAGGCTTTTACCCAGCTCGACCATGAGTGCCAGCTCCAACTCCATCAGACCCAGCCTAACCCCATAGCAGAACTTTTATGGCAGCACCCCTCTTCCTTGCTTTGTTCTTCCGAGTGTCTCTCTGGATCATCCCCTCATCCTCAGGGTTCCTCTACCTCCAGGTTCTAGTTGAGCAGCCGACCCACCCCTTTTATTAGTGACAGCTGTGACCCATTAAGGGCAAGGCTGTTCCTCTTTCATAATTAGTACAACTGTGATTTATCAGGGGCAAGGTCACTTGTAATCCCTTCTATTACACCTATCAGTGGAGTTGTTTTTAAGTAGATTTCTGCTATCATAGACTTTATTTAATAGTTTGAAATATTCATTGATTGACGTGATTTGTATGCTTATTCCAGACTTTCCACTCTACGTTTTGTCTTTTGTCTTCCAAGTACCTGTTTGTAATTCCTAGGTTTTTTCTATCATTTTCATGTTCAAGTTTTTATTTGCCAAGTTGTCTGTATCAGGAACATGAGGACATATCCCTAATTGTAAGGAACACTTTTTGTGTGCTGAAAAAAACATGCATTATGACTTTTTTTTTTTTTCCCATTAATGAGGTATATTTTTTAATGAGAATATGAGAAATGTTTTATTTGGGTTGGTTGGTTGGCTTCCTTTTTTACCTTCCAATTCCTCTTTCCCCGAATGTCAGCTGTTTAGTTGTTTATCCTGGGTGATAAATCATTCAGAAGCTTTCCAGTCACTAGGGTGACTAGAGACTGGGTCTTTCAGGTTGACTGTTACCTCTAAGAAGGACATTTTGGGTAAAAATGAATGAAAGTAAGTGAAAGCAATTTTTTGGCTTGCCAAACCAGCCAACTTCTCTTCATTACTACTATGAAACATTAGGGATACAGCAACTGTAACTAAACATCGAGGTATTGCACATCTATTTGAAATATGAGTATCGCAGGGCTTGCAAGATGTAAAGACAGTTAGCAGACATCTAAGCCACAGGGGAAAGCTGTAAAGAGTGGAAAGCAAAGAGTGGAAACCATGTCTGCAAAGCCTCGAAGAAATCACCTTACCTCAACCACTTTATAGTGATTCAGGTAAGTATTTCCCATATATTGAGTTTTTATATTATTTTTAAACTCTGATGTGCAATGAACTATTGGATACTAGGATTGTTTGCTTATCCAAATTAAATTTGGATTACACCTGATCAAAGGCAGCTGTGATGTAAGTGTGAAGGAAGTTATATCAATTGACCTTCATAGGTCTGTTCCAATTTCAATTATTTTATGGCTTTAAATTATGGCTTCACCTTTCTCCAAGCCTTTTCAGGTCCAGTGTAAAATCTGAGAATACTAATAGTATCTAAAATCATTAACTTTCCTTGAGTTTTTTCATTACTAATAACCACTAGTATTTCTCACTGTTTTTTTTTTTTTTTTGTCATCAGCTCAAAAAGTAAAGCAAAATCAGTACTTTTTGTTGCTTCAGATAAAAATTATAGAAACATTGAACTATGTTGGGTATTCACACATTTTTTGTGTTAGAGACTATACATAAAGTCCATTGTTACAGGTTCAGTACCTTGACTGCAGATGTCCTACGTCATGCAGGATTTATGATGGAACTAAAGAGAATCCACGTCTAAGCAATGCAACCAGAGCTGAGGGAAATGACAAAATCCTTACATGAGAGATGTATCTTTCAGGAAGCCAGGAAAGTATTTCCTAACACATTTCAAATAACAACAGACATCTACCTTCAGGCAGCTGTATCATATCCACGCTACAGAACAAATAATTGTGATTGAGCTTTTACCCATTGTTGAAGAAAAGAGGCTGAAAATCTCTGGCTAAACAAACCAGCGAGTAACTTGCCTAGTAAATACTAAAGCTGTTTCCTACAAAGGATATTTCTTTCTGAAGGAAGCCAACTACTCAACAGCAGAGTAAAATAGCTGCAGATCTGTATACAAGACAAGGCTACTTTATGCAGTATTTTTAAAAACAAGTAAATAAATAAAGGCAAAAATGCTAAGATGCACAATTTCCAAGTGTCCTTATAAAAACATTACACAGGAAAGACATGATTGGTAAGTGTTTTAAGTCCATGCATGAACACATTATTAATCCCATTTCAGTAACCACCTTAAGTCAGGTAGACCTTATGTGATCAAATTCGTTAATTTTGCAAGTGTGATATTCCCTTTCAGCTATACTTTTGATCAATTTGATGTGTAGATAAGGCCTGGATAACTCTCTCCTTCTCACTTTCAGGTAATAGATTCACTCTGTAAAAGCTGTAAAGCTGATGAAATATGTTCAATAGAGAATTAACACACTTGGGAGGGAAATAATTAATATACTATGTTTCCTGCAACAGCCTATACATGTAGGAAAATAGAACATACCAGTTCTTTGTGCTGCTTTGCATCTTCTAGACTCCAATGCAAATAGCTCATTTTTCTCCTTTCTCCTGTTCCTCACTGTGTCATATCTGATAGTTCACCAATTTCTGCAGTACCCTCACACTGCAGGAATTGGAAAAGCAGTACTGGTGCTCTTCAGAGCTTATACTGCTTCAATTATTCTGGTGTATTGTGACCCTCATTTTGCAACATGTACACAAATTTCTTATTGCCTTAGCTGATTTCTAATGACCTGACCCAAAATCAAAATGCAACCTGAATATTTAAGCAAAATCCATTCTTTTCATGCTTATGTTGTGCTTGCCTTCATTCTCAATATTGCTCCAGTGAGCTTCAGTACACTCACTGTTCAGTATTTTCTCACTTTCTAAGCAAAAGTAGTAAAGTACTGTCTCAGATTGAGCAAAGGTAATGTACTTTCAGTAAAAAAAAAAGTACTGATTACATAAAATCATATTTTCCCACTATTATATAATATTCTGTAGTCAAAGCCATGCAGGACAAACTCCTAAAGAAGGCTGAAGAGTGGTAAAGAGCATGCATTTTACTTTATGTGAAAGTAATTTTCCAATTATATATTTCCTTTCTCATTTCTCTATCGTCTTAGAAAACTTTGCAAAGAAAGAGTCACATGTAAAATTCAAAAGGATGTAGAATATTTTTTCTGACTGGCTGTTAAATAGCAATAGGACAAGAGGACATATTCTTAAGCTGCCCCAAGGGAGGTTTAGGTTGGATATTAGGAAGAATTTCTCCATAGAAAGGGTGATTAGATATTGGAATGGGCTGTCCAGGGAGGTTTTGGTGTCATCATCTGTGGAGATGTCCAAGGAAAGACTCAGTGTGGCAACCAGTTGGCTGCATGCCATGGTCTAGTTGACACTGTGGTGTTAGGCCATAGGTTAAATTTGATAATCTCCGAAATCTTTTCCAACCTAAATGATTCTGTCATAATTTAAAAAAAAAAATGGTTCTAGTAAGCATATATTGCACAGGGTGTTCAGATGTAAGGACTTCACAAGTTATAATTCAAGGAAGTAGTTCTAATAAACTTTAAAAATGTATACTGCTATTGCTACTGTAAAATTACAGTTGTAGAGCCAACACTATAAAACAATATATGTTGCACAACTTTTTTTCCTTATCTTTTTTCTTTGTAGAATATCAGGCTTATATGATATTCATGTAGCTTCCCTATTTCCTCATAGCCCAAATACACTTCATGTCTCTAACTCCCTGTCCATCCAAATCTCTTCCTCATAATCTTAAATACAATCTTCTTCCTTATAATCTTAAACCTTCTCTTGCACTGAAATGCAACTTTTGTCTGCACCAGGGCAACAGAGAGAAGCAGTAATGACTTGTGTACTCAGAAGCAATCAAGTATACAGCTTACTAACTGAGTCATGCCAACACGTCAAATATACTTTATCTCTTTCTAACACAAAAGGCTCTTCAATTAATTTCCTTGTTACAGGCATTGGGAATTGGATATTGCTATTCCTTGATGTGAGTCAGGAGGCAGTCAAATCTCATCTGCACATTTGAGTGATACTTAGCTAAACCATCTCATTACTGTGGGCTTTTAAACCATGCATTTTTCTTTCAAAATTTTGCTTCAAAGCAGTAGCTTAATTCAGAAGGGAACATAGGTAGTGTATCTATCTGAGGCTAATACTAAGAAAGACACTTGCTCAAACCCTAAAAATTCAGCTTTAGTTGCTGCCTAAATCTGCCAATACCTAAATATCTAAATTCATGAGTTCTGTATCCCTTGTGATTATAGTGGTTTTTTGCCCCCATAATCTTCCATATTTCTGCTCCTGGACAAAGCTTATTATCAGCTGACCAGGTTCCAAAACCCATCAGGACTTAGAAATTTACTATTTTTATTCTGAATCAGACTCCAATATAAGTTTTCAATGCCAAACTCACATAAGGACAAAGACAAGACTTAATAGTCTACTAAGGAAAAGTTGAGAACAGGTATAAAAAAAAAACCAAACCAGATTAGAATTAATGTGCTCTAGCTATATGCATCCAGTACTTACTAGAAACTAGTCACTGGGAGATAATCTCTTTTCATAACCAGCAGAGTTCATTTTTAGAAAGCAGTTAATCTGATTCAGTTTGGATGATAACCTTTAAATTAATGTAAATTGCTCCTTTGAGATAAATGAGGGTCTGATACATTCTAAAGATCACTCTCTAACAACCCTACAAACGACAGTCCAAAGTAAGATCCTTCTGAGCCCTCAGTTCCCAGAAGATAAGGGATTACTGAGTATGTCTCAAACACTGTGTCCTGGGGTGACTTTATGATACTGGTATCCCCAATCGTCTGGTTTATGTTATATATTAAGTTCTGCACCTTTAAGACTGGCTTTGAGAGCAAGAGAGGGGGAAGAAGAAGCGCGCAGTTTGTGTTAAGGAAAAACATCACTCCCACACATCCCGCTCCTGGACTGTGGTGTCTGCAGCACGGACAGACAGCGGGACAGAGCTTCTCTCTGGATTTTAGTTAGTTTTAGCTAGCTGAGGCAGAGGAGTTCCCTAGACCTTTGTTTGGTTTTTTCCCAATTTTCTTGGATCTGTGCAAGCCTGCTCTGGACTGAACACCCAGCCAAACCCCGGGAGCTCACGCCTGTGGCCCACCGGGGCCTGGGCCTCGGCACTTTCCAGCGCCGGAGGGACTGATAAGAACCTGAGCGAGCCGAGCTACACCACATGAAAAGGACTTTTCTTCCTAGACTTGCCATCCCATCGAACAGCAAGAGGTTTTATTATTTAATATTACTCAATTTCTGTTAAATAAACAGCTTTTTCCACTTCTCTCTAAGGAATTTTTTTATTCTTTTCCCGGACCAGTTAGTGGGGAGGGGCATTTCCCTGGGGAAATCCCCATTTGGAGTTTTCCTTCCTAATTTGCCCTAAACTAAGACACACTGATAACCAGATGGCTGAGAAGCCGGCCAAGGGCTGTCAGTAAAAACAGGCAAGAATTGTGGGTAATAGTCAAGGACTGTTGGTATTAGCATGCTATGAGAAAGAACGAGTTTTGGCTGGAGAAGTGGGCCAGGTGGGGATAGGGCAGCACTTGTCCATGAGAAAGAAAAACAGCGTAGTACAGCCCAAGCTCAGGAATGATTGGTGGAAGTAGATATAAACTATGCAGTGGGATTGGGACCACCAAAGACCCCCAAAGCCCTCTGACTGCTTTTCAGACAGCCCTAAAAGAACAGACTACATGACAGACAGCATAGAAAGCAAGAAAGCTGTCTTTGAGGTGGGGAAACTTGTCCATATAAAGGTACCTCTCGTGGCCCAGGCAGTGCCCCTGGGCCCTGAACATCTCATCACCTGGACCAAGTTAACTGGATTGCGATTATCAGCTGGATTGATGCTGAAACCAGAACTGGCATCCCCTCAGCTGGGTCAGTTCTGAAACCAGGTTCAGCATCCCCATCAGCTGTATTGAAGCTGTAAAAAGGGCTAATGATTTATTTTTTTATCCTCTCTTTTTCTCCTTCTTTTCCTCTTTTTTTTTCCTCTTTGCCTTTCTTTAGCCCATCTCTCCCTTTTAAATTAACCTCTTTATTTTCCCTTTTGTCCAAAACCCACTGACATCTGCCCATACAGTAGGTCAGAGACTAACAGACAAATTTCCATGCCATTGGTATAATTTGCTAACTAAACACTTTGAGTGTTTGTGGATCCTCTGACCTTCATAGCTCCTTTTGGCTAATGAGCGTTTTTTAATCTTAAATGTTTCCTTCGTTTAAGGGGGGGTGGGGTGGTTCATCACACTATGGTTTCTAAAGAGAGAGATAAAGGTCAAGCTTGTGTTTAGAAGATGAAGAGCATAACAAGCACCAATGTATTTCACCCCTAGGTTTTCTTTCTTCTCTGCCTTATTTGGAACACAGAGAAAGGACATCCAACCCATGGTGCAGATGATCTATTTAACATTAGTCTCTAAGGTACTATGAGCTAGATGTCTTAATAATTAAGTTGTGTAACATTTCTCTAAAGAAATAAATACAGACTGGGTAAAGTTGGAGTGGTGAGTGGATGAGGAAAGTACGAGTGGTTCTACAGTCTGATAGTTTAGATAACAACCAGTTGAACATCTGGACTAATTTCTTTGTTTTGCTACTCTGCATATATTCCAGTGGAACAGCTTCAAGAAAAAACATAGCTTAAAAAATCTTTGTTTAGGATGTCTGTTCCAAACATGGCAATGGAAATATCTGCTCCTATGTCTGCTATTCCACAAGACTAGTTGTTCTAATCAACAGGTTAAGCCTCAGCCTTATGTTTTCAGGGGTCTAGGAAAGAAGTCTGACCCAAGAAAGCAGACAGGAATCCCCAGTGCTGCCCACAACTGCTGATATCTATGCTAGATATCTACTGCTGTAATGAGGTAGAGAATAAGTCTTTTCCTTCTCTTTGGCAATTTGTTTCTTCCAACTTTCCAGTGTTTAATTTCATAATTTCTGTGAAATAGACAGGAAAGTTTTCTAGAATATGAGTCGGCATTGTGCAGAAATATTAAGTACCCCACTAGAGAACTGCACTAAGTCCTGAAGACTTGTTTGTGTTTTTCCACCAGTCCCAGTTATCAGTGTGCACAGAAAGTGTTAGGAGCTTATTTTCTCCTTCTATAGATAGGCATTGATCCTTGGCAGCTTACTGCTTGAACAACATACTACTTGGCAATAGATTTCATAAAGTGAAAATATGCCCAAAAATTAGGCTCTGCCATGTCTAAAATCTTCCATGGAATTAACCTAAACAATTTGAAACTGCTTTGGTTAATTCTTCCTATGAGGAGAAACAACTTGCAGTTTAATGAAGTATCAGGGGAAGTAGAAAGATTATTATATTTTTTTCAAAAAAGTCTGAAGTGCAATTGAGAAAAGGGTGGGAGGTCTTTCAACCATATTTTATTTATGGCTTTCATCAAAAAAACAACTTTTTATATCAAAGGGTCATGCCTCAAAGCACAAGTAAACATTTCATTAACAGGGCTTATGTAATGTCTACTAAGATCTGCATCATGCAGAAGAGAAGGAAACAAAAGATTCAAACTGAGACTAAAGAAAAAACTACTTATCTCTAAAACTACACAAAGATACTATTTTAAGTTATCTTTTTGAAACTTGATTTGATAAATTTGTTTTAAGCAAATACATTGATAAAGTCTGAACAGTTTATTTTATGACTGCCTAAATAAAACATTCAAATATACCAGCCTGTCCTTGCAAGTTTCAAGGTTACCTACAACAGATTAGAGCTGTCAAGCCTCATGATGCTTATTATATATTGTTTCTCTTAAGGTTTCCTATGAAACTGTTAGCCTTTTCCTTTGACATTTCCTGTTCTGCATGGTTGAATGTACTTATAAGCCACATATTGCTTTGAAAATAGTCTAAGTAGTGTTCAGGTTAAGTTAATTGCTAACAAGTTACACTTATTGAATTGCCTTTGTTTACACAGCAAAAGAATATTGTTATCCTTGGTGGTTTCAATAGTTTCCTTTCAAGTAGCTCATGTATGAGCATATTAATTATTTTTTTCTTAATAGAAGCATTGACAAATTGTGTTCTGGATACTAATAATGTAGTTTAAAAATAAAAAAAATAAATGTAATAAGAATGGCTTAAATATTTGTTTCATTGAACAGGGAAAAAATATTTCAAGGTACATTTTGCCTGACCATTCTGTAAAAAGATACCTCTAGGGAGACTAATAAATTTCTATAAATTATTTTGCAAAGAATGGAATAAAGTAAACAATCAGGAAAATAAATGGGGGGAAAATAGCTAAACATAATAAAATGATATTACTATTAATACATACTGCAGATTTATAAAATTATATCCATTATTATTTTTAAGCACATATTTACTGTTGTCTCTTTTTTAGTATTTGCTTGGCTAAATATTTTTATATCTTTACTTCCTTACAGCTAATGAAATCTTTAAATCCATCAGAATTGTGTAACTGATGTATTAATTTTTTGAAAAATAAAAAGTTACATTAGAATTTTCCATAGAATGCTATAACAACTAAATTGAATAGCTATGTTAACTACATCTACAAAATTTATGCTCCTAAGACAGAGTATCACAGTGCAGCTACTCAATTGCTAATCTGAACTGTAAACTGAATTTCTGTAGTTGATAGTTAGATAGCAATTTACTTGAATCAGACCTCTTCTTGGCTAATTTTCCTGATATGAAAGCATGCTGTATGTCTTGCAGTGCAATGAAAATATGGAGATATTTCTGTTAAGGATTTACATTACATTTACTTGGTCTCAATGGCAGCAGTGCACTAAATGGATTGTTAGTATAGTAAATGAAAAAGTGTATTTGTTGCTTTCATAAAGCTTTATAGAATATGAAATACTTTTGTAGAACTTTCATAACCCTCCACATCTCTGCAAGAGGCCAGTTGGCTGGTGTTAAAGGAATGCATAAATTTTCTACATTGCTTCCCCTAGAGTGTGTGGCAAGAGTTCAATATTTGCAGCTGACTCTATTTAGTAGACAATAATTCAGAATGGAAAATTACACAATACATACAGGTTGACACAGTTTAACATAATTGACAGTTTGCTGAGGGACATCCTGGCTGGACTAGCTTGCACAGGGAATAGCTGTCTATCTGAAGGTTAGGCTAAGGGCACCTATGAAACCATGATGTGCAAAGGTACAGCAGCTTTGCAGAGAGATTGTCTCTCTCTTGACCTCATTGCAATAAATACAGAGCATCCTATATTCACTCTCTGGGCACTTATGTAGCGTAAAAATACAAACAACAAAATGTAAATGCTCCTTTTATTGGGATATAAAACTATCTTGTGAGATATTAAAGTACTCATAACACATTTGTAATGTTTCTAAAATGCTATAGTATTATTCAGGATTTGACAGCTGGATAGTGCAGCAACAGCATGAACTGAAAAACACATAGCACCTCTTGTTCTAAGTTTATCTTAATAATATATGTACACTGTTCATATACGAGCCTTACTGCAATAATATTTTTGTGCCTTTTGACAGTACATAAAAATGGTGAAAAGAAACGTAAAAAGCTGAGAAACATAGCAAGTGCTATCATTTTGAAATATGTTGCTGTATTTTATCTAAGGAAGGAGTGTAGAGAAGAACCTTGGGCCAAGGTTTAACAGCAGCTTACAAAGAAACCAGCTGTTATAACAAATATGACAGGAATTATTTGTGCTATGTTTTTAGAGAAATTGTTAGCCAGAGATATTTGATAGCTACATATATAGTAGATCTGGGTGGATGAAAAGCTAAGTTGTCATTGTTGCTGTTGCAATTCTTTTAACAATAATCTTAGCTTCCAAATGTTCAGTATGGAATTCCAAATGTTTATTAAAAAAAAGAATTCACTTGATAGTTCCAGTTATGAGCTGAATCAAGGCCCTTATTTCATAGTCCCTTTATTTCAAAGAAAGAAATGTATCTTAAGGTCTGTGTTCTCTGAATAGAACAGTAGTTCAAGAAGGGTAAAAGATATTGTTGAAAGTGTCTTACTGTCTCTTACTTTGAAATTCAGAGTTATCTGAATTATTTGCACATAACGTGTCTAAATACAGCCAAGTTTTAAAAAAGAAACAGCACTTTGATAAAGACAAAGGGAGTGAAAACAAATTCAGGGGGTCTTAGGTAATTCCTCACTTAATTAAATACTTTAGTAGTTCTAAAGGAGTGTTTTCTTGAATTATGATTTGGGATAAGTTTTGTTTTTTTCTATCACTGGTTTATATGTCATATAGTTTCAGGGATCAGAACCATAATTAAAATTCTTAAACAGGAAATAAACCCCCAGAGTGTGTAAATGGAAGAGGGAAATTAAAAAAAAAGACAAAAAAAAATTTAAAAGTTAGAAATTAGGAGTTCAGTCTCTTGAAGTAAATAGTACAACTTCCAAAGATACAAGTAAAACAAGAACTTCACTGGTTATACTATACTGAACAGTCTGTTTGGCAGAACTTAAAACTTTGATACAACTACCGGAATGAGTAACTGAGAGTGTGACTGGCATATAATAAAATAAAAAAGTCCTTGTATTTTCACTATGCCACAGTATTTAATTCAGCTCTCCTAAAAGTTTTCTAGATGCATTTTCATAAAGTAGCAAGGGATGTTTTCTTATCACATTAATAGAAATTTATTTAATACCTCAAAATCTATTTTCTTATGCAAAAAAAGGATGTGTAATCATCTCCACCAGACAAAAATTCAAAACTCAAAAAAAATTATGAATAAAAATATTTTTATGTACATGTCAGTGTTATGTTTCTCATGCAGAAGAAAGAAATAGTATATGTTTTTAATATATGGAAATATTTTATATAGAAAGTTTTACTTGAACCAGTTAAAATTCAGAATTTCAGAGGTTTAAATTTCCAGTACACAGGATAAGCAAATAATTTAGGAAGTGCTCCCAGGAAATGAGTTGTGTATGTATAGAGAAAAAATTAAAGGGATCTTAGTTACAAATTCTTTCAGTGACTGAAAAAAAAAACCCAAAACATGACAACTGAGGATTGCATATCATTCAAAAGACTTATAATCTAAATTATTTTTCAAATTTTTTGTTCTATGAAAAGAATTCAGTCAAATAAAATAAATATTTGATAGCCCCTGTACTACACAGTTTCATGGAGTCCTAATGACTGTTTTTGGAAAGTATTACTTTAAATTTAATCAGGCCACAAGAAAAACATGTTTATGTGAGCCATTCCTTCTTAGTTATCAGTTATCTGACTACGAGTTATCTTGGAGCAAGGCCCTTGTGAACTGTTAGGACAAAATCAATAGCTGAGGAATACATTTTCTGTATTGCAAGATTACTCAAAGATGTCTTGAGAGATCCAGGGACTAATTCATTCACCCTCTGCTGTGGGAATATAATCAGTTACTCATAATTGCCAGTCTTATGAAATTTTCCTCTCATGCTGAATTCCTGACTCAGCTGTAGTATTTATTCAACAGAAAGATAAGTAGTAAGGTAATCAGCTCTCTCCAGAAATCTCTAAAGCAATTACATAATTGTTTGACGTATTTGATATCTCATGCAAACAGAGGTGTTCAGTTCTAGACAAGCTAGGCAAACTTTAATGTTCCTGCAGGTTATAGGTGCTTTCACTACACATCAATATATTTTCAGTAGAAGAGAACAATATAGAAGAATTAAGAAAAATCCAGATTAATCAAAAACAGCTGAATAGTTGCAGGAGCATCTGCTAAAGCAGAATTTTCAGTTAGATTTACTACTTTTCCATTTATTTACCTCTCTTTTTCTATTATTTGTATATCAGTCATAGAGATTCTGAAAAGCAAATGTATCCCCCACCTACATTGTTGCCATTTCTTATAGAATTGCATCGAGATATTAAAAAAAAACCATCAACAAAACAAACACTACTTGGTGGAAATATCCTTTACTTGGAAAATTAGCTGAAAAATACTCCTTTCCAAACATTAAAGCATGAGGAAATGAGATGTTGATACAGACCAGGGGCAGCAAAAGAACAAAAATTATTTTTACCTGTACTATGAAGTTAATTGGAGACTCTAACATTGAGATGCAAACCTGAGTATAGTATTCCAAGAATCAAGGTTCTGAAGAAGAAAGAACCTATACTCTGAAAAGAATTTGGCAGAAATTTTTCAAATGCGATTTGAGCCTGCAAGATTAACTGCTTTTTGTGCCTTCAAAATCTTTTCTCAGATTACTAAAATAAACAGGTAAAACTCTGAATATATTCACAAGGACTCACAACAATTAAATTATAAGATGAATTAATCTCTTTACAGAAATTAATTTCTCTTTATGGTAATTTCTCTTCCTGAGCACTAAAGAGAATGCCTCTAAATCGTGTCTTTTGTCTTTCTGGTTTTCTCTACTGCTCTCCATCCACTCTTCAGATTTTAAGATTAAGAAGTCCTTTCTTTTTTGCTGTCTTGAACAAAAGGTTAGGAATTTGTTTACTTAGCTGCAACCTTGTCTAAACAATATGCTGCAGTTTTTTAGGAATGAAATACAAAATATAGGTGGAATATGCTAAATAAAAGAAATAATAAGCATTATTATTGGATTGAGTGAATCTATAATATAGACATGCTGCATTTCTGTATTAGAAACTCTTTCCAACATGACTAGCATGATAACTATTCCTGAGTATATGCAGCAAAATATTCCCTGATTTTGACAGATCTGTTTATGAAATCCTATCCAATAACTTTAAATATATGTTTGAGGGCATGTCAACACAGCCTCCAAAAGTATTTTTTAACAAAAATGTCAGGAGCAAAGTCACATTGCTTAACCATGTCTACACAGCAGAACTTATTGAATAATTACCTTTGAGTATAGTTTTCTATTAATTTTTTCCTTTTTTAAGTTATTTTAATATTGATTCCCTGTACAGAATTTTCCATGTGGACACCAACTTCTGAACTGCTAGAAAATACAATATGATATTGATACACTTTTTCCATATAGATATCTATATATGTATGTGTGTGTGAGTCTCTTCAAAACATCACAGAAGTGATTTGGATTTATCAGTTACATTTTTCAGTTAAGCAAAAGTACTGAAAAAACTAAGGACTTCTGTTGTAGTCAGCATTTTTATCTATTTTCTTTGCAGCAGTTTTATATATATTTGAGAGAAAATGTGAATGATTTTTTTCATTCCAAAAAATATGAAAAAACAAAGTGTTGTAGGAATTCTAACATTACAAAGTCAAGCTTTGAAAAAACATAGTGCGTGAATGGCTGCATATCTATCTAATAAGTTCCCAACTCTTGTCCTAAAATATCCATTATGATACATATTTTCTTTGCATGAACCTTTTTTCCCTCTAGGAACCCTGTTCCATAAGTATTCAGGATAGTCAGTGCTCACTGAGTAGGTACAAGTGATTCTTTAAATCCTCCTCTACAGCTTCTGTCTACAGAGGCAGTTTCTGTCTATACAGTCTCTGTTTACAGAAAGCTGTCTCAAAAGATTCTCAATTGTTTTACTACCAAATGTTTAAACTCCTCTCTGAATACAGCTTTTCATTTGGTTGCTGTATTTTCTGTATTGCTCTTTGTACAAGTGTGCTGGGGTACAGTTACTTTGCTCACAGTGGCTGGCATGGGGCTGAGTTTGAATTTGTACTGAACACAGTGTTGATAGAAAAAAGATGGGGTTTTGTTATTGCTGAGCAGGGCTTGCACAGAGCCACGGCCTTTTCTGCTGTTTGTAGTTCCACCCTGGCAAAGGGGCTGAGGGTGCCTGGGAATTTGGGAGGAGACACAGCTAACCCCAACTGACCAAAGTGACATCAAGTCATATGAAGGGGAGAAAGAAGGAAAAAGGGGTAGACACTTAGAGTGATGTTTTACAAGTCACCTCTGCATGTAACGGGACTCTCCTTTCCTGGAGATGGCTGAACACTTGCCTGCCCATGGGAAGTGGTGAATTCCATGTTTTCCTTTTCTTGCATACACAGCTTTTTCTTTCCTATTAAACTGTCTTGAACTCAACCCACTAATGTTCAGTTTCAATTGAACAATTTTCAATTTTCATTTTCAGTTCTCTCCCCAGTCCTGCTGGTGGGGGAGTGAGTGAATCACTGTGGTGGCTTGGTTGCTATCTGGGTTCAAACCAAGATAAGAGGGTAGTTCTAGTCTTCTTTAAGAATCAGCTCTCTGGCAAAAGTAAAGGAACATAAGGACTGGTTAATTTTGGGCTATAAAAAAAAAAATAGCAGGAGGTTTTCTTCTCATTACTGAGTAGCAATTAAGACTGCAAAACAACTGGCAATTCCTAGCCTGGCAATTCCTTGACTTTTGAGGCAGTTTATCAATATTCTTTCAGCTTTTCTCAACTGCTTTATCTTGCCTGTTGGTTCACTTCTGAGCTGGGTTATGTTACAACTAGAATCTGGGGAAGAAGCAATTGAAAAATGACCACATTTGAGAGTGGGAAACTTGGCCTTAGGAACTGTAAATTCTCCTCCTGCAGGAGGATTGCTTCTCCAGTACCAAGAAAAGATCTTTGTTAGAGGAGCTTCCCATGATCAGTTCAGTCAATTGATTTGGAAGTTCTTATGCATACTGTTAGGACCAAGAAACTAGTTTTTGTTTCACAATCCGGCACCTCAATTCTAATTTTTATATATTTCATATATTCATATATTTCATAATGTGGATATTTTTGTATGCAAGCATACATATAAACATATGTAGATATGCATGCATGATGTACCATGATTACTTTCATTCAATGAAAAAAAAATAATGAAAAAAAATCATCTATAGAGATTAATCTGTCTCAGTGTACAGCTGTATAAAATCAAAATGTGTAGAGATGTATAAAATAAAGCCATATTCAAAGTGTCTAGTTATTTAAGAATATCAAGATACTTGAAGTGCAACGATAAGTCGTAGTGAATTTCTTCCCAGAATCAAAATGGTAAGGAGCTGCTTAAATACATGGCAACACTACCACAGGGATGTGGCTAAAATGCTATCCTTCCCATAACTCTGGAAAGAACAATACTGGAGCTGATGAGACTGTGCCTTTGCTACCACACACATCAGAACTTGAGGGCCTCTGGCTGAAAGAAAAATAGTCAGAATCATTGTGTGACATTGTACTCTTTTTACATTTACAACTTTGAGAGGAAGATTTTGATTTTATTTTTCAAAGTTGCCTGTGGCAGTAAGCTTGGAAAACACAGTTCTATCCAATAGACAAGTAGCTGCAGACCACAAGAGATTTCAAAGTCAGTTATGTAAACCATATCCCAGAGCATTCCTTGCTTTTAAATACTAGTCTCCTAGCTGAATATTTTACCTTATTTTCTGTAGTTATATTCCGGTGGCCACATTATTCCCATTTTAATTCATTTTATGTGTACAGACTCATGATAATAAGTTAATGACTCAGCTAACAGCCCTTATGAAAAACATGGTCATTTGATGTACATGTACACATGGAGATAGATATTCCTTCTGGGCAGTGTATTTGGATGGCAGTAATATCCTCTTGATCTAGGATACCTCTCAGGATTGCTCTTTGGGTCAGCGAGAACTTCTGCTAATGGCAGATCTTTGGATGAGACTAATTTGAGCTCTTCTTGAATTGCTGCTGGATTGCACACCATGTAACTCTCCTTGAGCAAAAACACTAAAGGTCTGAGTTTCTGTAACTGAGACTTAGAAACCCTTGTCAAAAGCAGAGATATGCCTAGTTTCCATTTCTTCCATTACATATAAACCATTGTCCAAGTCTGAGACTAAGATAGGACCCAGCTCCATCAGGAATTTAGAACTTGACAGTCCACCCTGAATCTCACAACTCAACTGGAGTGTGCCCTTTACACTTTCTTGTCTACAGTCTCCACATCAATCACTCTAGCTCAATTCTAATCGAATTTTCCTGTATATGTTTCTTCCATTCAGTAATAAAGTGAACCTTTGCCAAACTGCACTTTGACATCATATTAAAATGGTTTTTGCTAATACCTTTGATGGCAATCCTTTAAGCAATCTAGATCATTCATTCCTGACAAACCGGCATAGTCAGCAGGATCCTAAATCAGGATTAATGACAAGAACAAGCGGAGCAGAGGTATTACAGCTATGTAAATCTGAATTTCAATGGATTGTATTTGCACATGCAGCATCTTCCTTTAAAACTCAGAGTCAGAACCTGTTACCTACCTCACAACACTCCTGCAGTCCACTATAAACTCCTCCATGTCTCCCCAATAGGGCTATAAAATTGCCTTTTATTCACCAATATTTTGGTTTAGTGGAAATATTTTAACTGAATGTCTTTCTCCAGGAAGTAGAGACAGCACACTGTCACCTTCAAAAATAATACCTATTTGTCAGATACAGACTCAAAAATACAAATTACCACATAAAGTTAAAAAGAAATTGCTCTTAGGAAAAAAACCTGAAAGTAATAGATGATATCCTTACTTCATTTTAATGAAGAGCCACAGTTGTATAAATACTGAAAAAGATGAAACACTGAATGAAACAGGAGTTCAGCATCTAACTTCAACCTCAGGTCTGAGGGTTGTGATGTGTGTGAAGTTTATTAGGATATTATAGTTGTACAAGAGCCTGTAAAAAGAAATCCTTTAATATTCACTGGAGTGGCCTGAGGACACAGCTATGCAATGGATAGGGTTTATGGATTATTAACTGAATAGAAGGTGAAAATAAATCAGATGTCCAGCACCTGTGCACTTTGGATTTTTTATTCAGACCAATGCACATGCTATACCAAAAAATGACAGCTTAAACTTTACAGTGGTGGTTTTATTTGTTGCTAGACTGAAGATTTTTTTTCCACTTCTGTTAATGATAGGTTATTACTCTTGAAAACTAATATGAATGGAATATTTTCCAACTATATGTATAGGTTGAACTCAAAGTGGAAAATGTATGAGGCAGATTATACATAGTATTATAATAACACATCTGATGTTGATATTAATATTGCTTCAAGATTTACCTAAATAGCTGAGTATGAAGAGAAAAAGGAGGACTTCGCATGTATTTTTCAGCTAAGGGTTTTTATTTTCTGCCTTAATGTATTCTTCAATTTTAAAATTCTCATCTGATGAGAAGCTTTCTGTATTTACATAGAAGTTGGATGAATAATTGATATTATATAATCTGATAATTAATTTACCATTTTCTGTGGTTTATCTTAAATCAGCTCTTAATAGAAGTAACATGCTATGTCATTGTGTCATGACTGACATTGCAATACAAGGAAAAAACCAGAAGTACAAAAAATAATTACAGTTAAAGAAAATCAATTATTGAAAATAACCTTGAATTTTAACCAAACTCTGATGAAGAAAAAGAAATATGAAATCTTGAACCAAAACAACTCACTATTCATCTTTTTACTTCTGATTTTCTTTACAAATCAGTACAAACTCATGTGAACCCAAAAGTTTAAGGTCATTTAAGCACCTCAGTACATCAGACAATTCAGTATTTGAATATATTATCCATTACATCTTCACCACTCAGAGCTTTCAAAGGCATACATGGATTGAACATATATGAGGATGTTTACATCTTCTAAATTCTTCACCTCATGAGACAAAAATGGTTCTTTCTACTTTTGCCAGGGAAAGGGTGACAGGTAGTAGGTAATTAGAAATTTTATCTATGTAATTTCTTATGCAAATATCAAGAAAATAACATTTCAACTAAAAAAATCCTCTTTATGAAGAATTATTTTAAAGTGCAGGAAAACAGGGAATGTTGAACAAGTATTTTTTGCATCCTAGTTGTAATAATTATTCACAATGCCCTCTGAAGTTCTATTTACTGACATTTCTGTGCTGTGCATTTAAAATGCTATGAATTATTATATGGCATTTTATATTTAATTATTATATTGAATTGAACTTTGGAAAATTTTCCAGCAAATTGGCAAATATATGCTGTGAAACACTTCCTGACCTAACCTGTCAGGAGTCTGCTCTGTACAGGAAGTTGAGGGTACACTCGATCTTACTGCCTGTGTCATTGGAGCTACTGAAAAGCACCAGTCCCAAGACAGAGCCCTGGGCAACACCTCTCATTGCCAAACTCCAACAACTGTGTCCATCCAGCTAATTTCTTGTCCACCCTTCAAAGCTTTCTTTCCAATTTGGAGATAGGGATGACCTGTGGGACTGTGTCAAAAGACATGCAGAAATTTAGGTAGGTTACATCAGTTTGTCTCCCCTTTTTGACCATGCAGCACTCTTTATGGTCATTTTCCAGAATCCCATGAAGTTATTTCTATCATTTACATAGAAGAATAAAAACACAGTTAGTTTAAAAGGAATTGCAATATTCTGAACTTAATAGATCTTCAGTTTGTTGCAGTTTGCAACTTGCAGGAAGTATAAAAAAAGAACATAAACTTGTTATCTCTTAATTGTTTCCTGTGGTTCAGATGACTTTGAAGGGAGTTTCCTGAGAGAAAATTATTTAAAATCTTTGTAGACATCCAGTATCTCTAGTACTTTTTAGTTGCTTTGGAGATAGAAAGAAAAAGGTATCTGGAATAAAATGCAATATGAATATAAACAAAAGAGGTTTATCCATCAAGTCCAAAATAATGGTTACATAGGATAACTATTTTCTAAATTTGGAATACAAATACCTATTATATAAGAGGTGGTTGGAGAGGTAGAATATTAAACCTCTAACTGTTGTTGAGGGTATCCTGATTCACTGTTTGTGAAAGCAGGGTTTCTATACTTCACCTGCAACATATTAAGGTGTTGGTCACTCCTCAAGACAGAGATCTCAATTGAATTTGGCAGGAAATCATTCTGCAAGTAGACAGACATCCATAGCAGAGAGTTATCACCAAGGTTTTCCTAGATCTTAACAGAAAAAGATTTTTATAGATTGGGTAAAAAGAAAAGGAGCCTAGGTCTTGGAGAAAAACACGAGTATACACAGAATTAATGCCACTTGAACATGGTTTATTTATCTGCAGGAGACTAGTGGGTTCCTTAGATGAAATCAAGTTCAGCAATGACTTTCCTAATCAATGTATTTCTAAAGAGAATATAATAGATGCAGTTTCATTTGTCTTCTGGATGAAAACTTATGCCCAGTCCTAGAAACTTCACAGAATTGGATGGAAAGACGTATAGAATATTTTATTTTTTCCACTTTTATGAAACATGGCATGAAAACATCAGGCTATGCTAAAATGGAAAGATGCCTTCAGCTTGGAAATTACGTCCTTTTTTCTCAGAAAAAAATCTGATCTTTAAATTTTAATATAGGCTTAGCATTTAATTATGTAAAACCATCATAGAGTATGTTGCTTTCCTTTATGTCTCAGGAAAAGCATATAATCTTTAGTTTATATTGTTTGTAATCAACCTCACAATACCTACTTGGATACTTTTTTCTTAAATTGACAATTGATTTTCTGTTTCTATATCAAGTGTCATCAAATATCTTCTACTAGTAACGTCTCCTTTCTGAAGTTAATGGAATGCATAAGAGAATTTATCTTCATTGTAGTATCATTTTCCATAGTGCTCATTAATATATCATAAAGTACTTTAATTACAATTGTACAGCTTTGATACAGCTTGAAAAAATGACTTTGATATTCATATCACTAACAAAGCTATGTATTTGAGTCTCAGTTTCCTTATCACCTTCTGCTTTTTTCACAGGTTTTTGTTTCTTCGTTTGTGGTTTGGGTTTTTTTTTTTAAGAAAACACTAAATTGCAGGGGACAAAGGAGAACCCCACAATCTATCTATTGTCACTACAGAACATAATCAAGTCTGTCTATGAGTTTGGGTTTGGGAGGGGTAGTTCATGTTTGATCAACATGGTCTCCTTTTATGACCAGGTGACCTGCCTGATGGATGTAGGAAAGGCATCTACCTTTGTATGTTGTCTGTTTGGACTTCAGCAAGGCCTTTGACACTGTCTCCCACAGCACACTCCTGGAAAACCTGGAAGCCCACGGTTTGGACAGAAGCACTCTTTGCTAGGTTAAGAACTGGCTGGGTGGTTGGGCCCAGAGAGTGGTGGTGAACAGTGCTGCATACAGCTAGGGGCCAGTCACCAGCGGTGTCCCACAAGGGTCTGTGCTGGGGCCAGTCCTGTTCAATATTTTTATTGATGACATGGATGAGGGTATTGAGTCCTTCATTAGTAAATTTGCAGACAACACTAAGCTGGGAGCATGTGTCGATCTGTTGGAAGGGAGAAGGGCTCTGCAGAGACCTGGAAAAGATGGATGGATGGATGGATGGATGGATGGATGGATGGATGGATGGATGGATGGATGGATGGATGGATGGAATCCAGTAAGATGATGTTTAATAAGTCCAAGTGTCAGGTCCTGCATTTCGGTCACAATAACCCCCTGCAATGCTACAGGCTAGGGACGGTGTGGCTGGACAGGGCCCAGGTACAAAGGGACCTGGGGGTGCTGGTGACAGCTGGCTGGACATGAGCCAGCAGTGTGCCCTGGTGGCCAAGAAGGCCAACGGCCTGGATCAGGAATGGTGTGGCCCTCAGGAGCAGGGAGGTCATTCTTCCCTTGTGCTCAGCACTGGTGAGGCCACACCTGGAGTGTTGTGTCCAGTTCTGGGCCCCTCAGTTTGGGAAGGATATTGAGACACTTGAGCACATCCAGAGGAGGCAACAAGGCTGGTGAGGGGCTTGGAACATGAGCCCTGTGAGGAACAGCTGAGGGAGCTGGGGTTGTTTAGCCTGGAGAAAAGGAGACTCAGCAGTGACCTTATCACTTCCTACAACTCCCTGAAAGGTGGCTGTAGGCAGGTGGGGTTGATCTCTTTCACAAGGCAAGCAACTGACAGAAGGAGAGGACACAGTATTAAGCTGTGCCAAGGGAAATATAGGTTGGATATTAGGAAAAAGTTTTTTATGGAAAGGTTGATAAAGTACTGGAATTGTCTTCCTAGAGAGATGGTGGAGTCACCATCCCTGGATGTGTTTAAAAAGACTGGATGTGGCACTCGGTGGTATTAGGTGGTATTAGGGCTGGGTTGGACTTGATCTTCGAGGTCTCTTCCAACCTAGTAATTCCATGACTCTGTGATTCTGTGTGAGTTCATGATGACATACTTTTCATGCCTAATGACTATATTTCTGAAAAAGAGAAAAGTTTAATTTGGGAAGGGTTCATAAGTTATGACTGGACGTTTTTCCTATTTTTTACTTTGAAGTAACCACTATTTATTTTACTATTTAATAGGTCACAAATTCATAGATTTTGGAATTAAAATAGATAATTGTAAACATCTAATCTACTCATTTTGTAATATAAAACATATATTGCTTTTAGCTACTTCAGTCTCTTTTGAAGAAAGGGAAATTGTTGGGATTTTAAGCACTTGGAGTCTTGTGCATAGAATGAAATTCTATTTAATAGCTTACCTGGTTGGAAATTTGATTACTTGTTTTAAAAGAAATAACTAGAAGGCATCTGGGATATCTAGAAGCAGAAAGATATATGATGTTGACAAACAAAAAGTAATTTCCTTTTGGGTTTTGTTAGTTGAGGATAAGGCCTCAGGATAAGTTAATCTGCTGAATCAGAGTAATGTTCAGAAAAACACCAATCTAATTTGATTTTCAATACTGTAAAGAGCATGTATTACCTGCAGTGGTTAAAGTGATTATTTCACAATGAAATTCATAAATACTATTGTTGAGAAATAGAATTGCTCCATGACATCTCAAATGAGATTCCGAGATTACAATGAAAGCGTGTTGTGCTGAAAGTCAATAATGTGAACAACTTCAGTGTTGAATGGAGGTTTAAAAAAAAAGCTCATGAAGGATCATCTTGTAAAGAGCTGTGTGACATAAATGAGCTTTGTTTTGTAAATCAGTGGATCCTTGGGAAGAGGAAAAGTCAGAGCTCTGCTTTTTTATGCATTGAAATTCAGCTCAAATATTTCATTGAATTGATGATTTTGCTGTTGTTTTTTTTTCTTTGTCGCTAGAAAATAGGGACATTTCAAGTGTACCATGATAGTGTACATGGTTTGCAAGATACTTAAAAAATGTATCCATTCACATTGCAATTACAACGTACAGCTCATTTAAACCTTAGGTTACACTATGATATCTTTATCAAAAGTAAATTGCTTGTCATTATTTCAGCATAGTAATTAATAATAGAATCTACAGTCACTATTTTGTTCTGTGATTCTTCTCTCCTTTCAGCACCGTGTGGTGTGGATAACATGAGTATGTTACTCAAATATCTTAATGATATTACTGAAAGAATTAAGATGGAATGGAAATACAGTATCAAATTAATTATATCTGCAGTGTCTCACATTTCGATAGAAGCTAAGGCTTACAGAAAAAATTGTGTTCTGTAAGCTTTTTTCCAAAATTTACTTCAAGAATGCTTTTTAAGAGAGAATTTATTTTTCCCCAAATAGATGGATATGGAACTGCTGTCTTTTAATTTTCAAAAAAAACACTGGTTACCAATTCTAAGTAAGTTGGTGAAAAATTTGAAATATGACAACTCTAAAAGCATAATATGCCAGCTAACTAGCTGAGTCATTAATTCCAAATGTCTTACACTCATGTTCGCTGACCTAACACTCTCAAAAGAGAAACTAAGGAATATCTTGATATCGTCAGAATGCCTTTCTAATCAGAGTGCAGTGCAAAATCTCAGAGCAAGGTCTTGACATTTTTCTTCTGGTGTATAAATCAAACACCTAGGAGTAACTTTGCAAGTGAGAGTACTACAGTTTTTATTTGTTCACCTTTTTTTAAATTATGTATTGCACCATCAATATTACACACATAGAAAAAGAGCCATCTAGGTTGAAATGTGCTTCCTGAGATGATGTAGTCCAAGCCCCCTGCTCAAGCAGCAGCAGCTAGAGCAAGATGATGATCATTTTGCCCTTGCAAAAAATTCCTTGGTGCTTGTTCACTGAAGAGTTACTTGCTTTTATGTAGAAGTAAATAGCAATAAGAAAGACAAGTTAGTTTTTCAAAATGCAAATCCTGATTTAACTATGCAGAATGTAATCTTTGTTTTGGCTAGAAAATATTATTTGTACAGACATTTTTAATTTGTGCAAATCTCTAAAGAAGAACTTCTTTTCTGGGAATATAGATATCCTTGTGTGAACAACTGTATTTATTCTGGAAATGTCCACCCTCTCATCCTAGTTAAACAGATGTGTGGCATTTTGGAGGCAGGCAGAAAACAAGAGAGTGTTTTAAATTTATTGACTTTCTTGGATATAAAGAACTACACAATCATTTAGCAGAGCTGGAAGAGCAGAAATGAGAACTAAAAGGAATGCTTAAAGAATAGAACAAGTCTTATGCCAAGATACACCTTTTGGCATTTAGAACATGTTCAACTACATGACGTGTGGAAAGCCAGTGCCTGGATAAATATTTCAGGTGGTTCTAAGCAGTACTCCAAATTACTATGTCTAAAGGACTGCAAGACAGGAATTGAAATTTAAAGGAGCTCACTGTAACCTTCACAACTAGAACAATATAAATGAATTTGCTATTTTTTCTTCTCCTGGTGCTTTTTCTTTTGTACTGTTCTTTTGTCTCTTTAACATCACAAGGAACATCTATGGTTTTTATTTTTTCCTTTTGTCAAGCTGTGCATGTATCAGCATGGAATATTTCACAGATCTCATTCACCATACAGCAGTACATGGAATCAGCTACTCTCTAGGATTTAAACTATAGGTATGTGCACTGTACCTTCCAGATAAAGGAACTGATCGACAGACATATGTCTCTTAATATGTCAATTTAACGTATGTCAAAGTTCCAACATACGTCAAAATGTCTATTTTGCCTGCTTTGACTTGATTGATCAAAAAAACTAAGGATTAAGTAGTTCAACAACAACAACAAAAAAACTTGCAGAAAATCTTGTGAAATTGCAGGAATATAATAATTTCTAAAAATATGAATATATATGTGATTCTCAACAAACATCATTACTAGTGTCTGGGAAGAATGCTAAAATCACTTTGGTATTGATAATATTAGCTTTTATACACTCTTAGCTTTTTACACTCTTCTCTTAATTTCATCTTTGCAAAATAATACTGAGTTCATTTTGTCTTTTCTTTTATCTCTTGAGGAATCTATTCTATTCTGTAAATTATAAAAATGTCCAGGGTTATGCTTATTCCAATATTTTAAATTTCTATTGTGGTTTTTCACTATTAGTAATAGTTAATACTTACAGCACCCTTTTATCATTCTGATAAGGTGCTGAAGACTTCAGATGACATAAATTAGATGCAGGAAATCTGAAAATAAAATGGTTGATAACTTCTGTCTAGGAAAAATACATTTAGCACCATGTTCTGGTGTTACTTTAAACAAAAAACAAAAAATCATTAACCAACCAAAGAACAACCACAAAAATACCAGCCCTGACTTTGCTTTTCTGGACTATATTTTTCTTTCTGAAATTTTCACCATGTCTTGTAACATGATTAACTTCTCCAGTCTTCACAAAGTTATATTATATATGACGGAGTAGTACTGGAAATCACTTAACCAAAAGTTCCAGGAGAGGCAAGGAAATTCTTTAAAAAATTATCTCACTCACAGGTGTTGCATTTAGTTGGTTTGAGTATTTTTTTGGTATTGCTGTAGTTGTTTTTGCTAAGTGTAGACAGAATATGAATGGATCGCTGTTTTATTTTGTCACTGTTCATGGGAAAAGAGGTCATGTTAACCAGGATGCATTGAATAAACACACAAGGAACTTATAAAACCAGTGAACTTACCTTCATAATTTCAAAATGTCCACCTCTTCCTTGGCTCTTATCTCCTTGTAGTGTTAACAGTCACCTCTCCCTGAACCTCACCTCCCCACTGCTACCCTCTGAAGCTCAACAAGGATGGCTGTGACCTTTAACTCCCCAAAACAGGATTTACCAAGACCCAATACCTCTAAGTCTTCCATACAATGTCCCTTTCCCAGGCAGCTGTTCCTGAGCTGCTTCTGTGTGGCCTGGGAAAGCCCACTGATTATCCATAACTAGTACTTGAATTCACAGCAGATCCCTCATGAGACCACATCTCTCTAAGCTGCAAGCACACACTGCATTGGGAAGAAAGGCCTGGACATGGATCTACAGGCAGTGTAAATGCATTTGCATGCACTAGCTTGCGGATTGTGTTTCAAGTACTGTTACAGTCCTGATTGTTTTTTTTTTTTCTAATTTTTGGTGCCAGTCCATTTTCTCAAGGGGAAAAAAATCTGAATGTCTGCAGAAAGAAGCTTTTATTTCATATGCTACCAGGGTGTGCTTTTCAGAGAAGAAAAAGAAGGAAAAACCCATACGTAACAAAGCTAACACAGTTAATTTATTGATGGCAAGTATCTGAAGGTAAATCTCCCTGTAATTATGCAAAACACAGTCTGAATTAACACCTTATTGACTAATTGAAAAAAATAAAGCTGGCAAAACTAAATACAAGGTTCCCTGCAATAATTTAAAAGGTAATTCAAAGTAATCCTCAGATTTCTATTCCTTCACTTTGGGAACTGTCAGAATTTTCTAGTTGCCCATGCCCTCATGTTGACTACACATTTTCTTCCCTACGTAAGTCAGGCAGCAGTCTGTCAAAGCTCCCAAAGTATCACGTATGCAAATGTTTCAACTTTTCTCCTCTAATGTTATAATTCCATATACTGATCTAGTCATCTTCATTTTACCTTATGATCAATAGATACAGAAAAATACTTCTGAGGAGCAATTAGTGTATCCTTTTGAAGGCAGCTACTTTAGGACTAAAAGAATCATTCCCTGAATGTATCCATAAGAATCCCTTGACAGTAGAGGGTAAGTGACTATAATGATAGCCTGCAGTGCCTAACTCAGATGTCTGTGTGCATTCTAAGCATCTGGAATTAAGTGGTGGACCCCATTTAAATTCCTAGAGAGTTTGCTGAGCTAAAACCAGATCTATGAAATGAAAAACCCCAATGTCTAATGTGGCTGACTTAACTCAGTTTCCAAGTGAAGTTCCCTCATATCTGGTTGGTAACCACAGAACAGTTCTGCTGGTTTTGAACCAGTGGCTTATCATAGAATCATAGAATTGATTGGGTTGGAAAGGATCTTTAAAATAATCTGCTCTAACCCCTTCTGCAATAAGCAGGGACATCTTCAACTAGAAATTTGCATTTCTTTAGCAATCTTTAATTTAAGTAGGCTTTTGTCTCTGTGGAGTGGCTGTTTGTAGGTGCTAGGACAGTGGAAGGAATTATTAAAAAAACCCATAAACACTGGCTTAAATAGATGCTCAAAGTGACTGTGAG